>NW_006408549.1:2201603-2223764 GCF_000296735.1 Chrysochloris asiatica
GTCGGAACCGACTCGACGGCACATAACAACAACAACAACATATTGGTACATATGTACTTGCATCTTAAATTAGAGATGACTAGAACACAAGTGAAGCGTTGTAAATGTGCTTGCACTTAATACCATCCTAAAATAGAGTAACCTCAAGTTAGGTGAGGAAAGATAAAAGTGTGTAAGAAGGTAGCCATCAGAGTTCTAGAACTGCCTTGTACCTTGGGAAAATTTCAATTTCCTTGTCAGCAAGCACAATGAAATCTTCTCTGTGGTCCTTATTAATATCTAGTTTGTCTATCTGCATGTTTATTGTTTTCATTTGTATTCCTTCTAGTAGAGTGTAAGCTCTAAGGATATAGAGACCTTCTCTCTCTAGTGTTGACCAGTGTATTCCCAGCATTACAGAGAAACTGCTCAGTAACTGTTTGATATGAGATGTTTGCTAAAATCTCTTTCAGCTCTAATAGCTGATCATTTTGTTGAAAAAAAAAGGGGGGGGTTATTTTGAAATTTTTTAGCTCACAGAAAAGTATAGAGACTATTATAATAAACACCCTTATATGCTGGGTGGTACTGTAGCACAAGCACTAGACCACAAGGTCGATTTGAACCGCAAGGTCAGTGATTCAAACCCACTGGCTACTACTCAGAAACCCTATACAGGGTCGCTATAAGTCAGAACTGGCTTGATGACACTTAGCAACAAATATGCATCACTCAGTTTTGTCAAATCTTAACCATTCCTTTATCAGCTTCAAATCTTTTTAAAGAAAGAAAATATCATAAATACAATTGAAATGCCTCCTCACCATATACAAGTTCCTAATTTATCTCCTCTCCTTTCCCAAAAGTGTATGTTGTCCTGAACTGGATGACTATTACTTCAGGAACATTTTTATAATTTTACTATGTATGTATGTTCCTGTTGTGTACTGTTGAGTCAGTTCTGATTCACAGCAACCCTGTATAGGTTTCCAAGAGCAGCTGGTGGGTTTGAATCACCAATCTTGTGGTTATCAGTCCAGTGCTTATCCTACAGTGCCACACTAGGGCTATACTATAATGTTGTTGTTGTTAAGTGCCATTGAGTTGGTTCCAACCCATAGTGAACCTGTATAGAGTTTCCGAAGAGCAACTGGTGAGCTTGAACCTCCAATCTTGCGATTCAAACCAACTTTGCAGTCCAGTGCATTAACCCGCAGCACCACAACAGGACATAAATTACATATATATCTTCAAACTTTACATAAATTATATATATGTGCTTATCATTCTGTAACTTGTTTTTTCCACCATTATGTGCTTGATCCATGTGATAATCTGGTCATTTTTAAGTGCGACGTGGGATTTCATTATAGGAATATTTACAATTTATTTATTTACTCTGTTGGTGAGCATCTGTGTTCTTTTTAGGTTTTCTATAACAAACAGTATTTTACAGTATATTCTGCCTGCCCATGTCTCTTTCTGCAGATGTGCATGACTTTCACTGGTAGAATTGTGTTGAAAAGATTTACATCTTCAACTTTAGTGGTGTAGACTACAATAGCTGATTCACTTGCCTGTGTTCTTACTGAAATGATTGATCAAGTTATTCCTTTTTACTTTCTTTTTCTTGGCCTTGGCAGGAGCTCTTAATCAAGTTTACTAGAGAGCACCACCTTTCTATTTCTAAGTTGTAAAATCTCTAAACAGATAGAAATGGGGCAGAGTCCTTTTAGGAGTTAAAAAAAAACCACTAACATATAATGAGCTTTTAGATGACTTTAGATCAGAACCACAGAAAAACATGCCCATGTCCTGTCATCACGTTATGATGTTTACAACATATCACTGACAATATATGATGTTGCAAAAACACAGTGCCTCACAATAAACATTGCAAAGGCATGTGAATAAGTCCCTCTGAGAACTTACAGCTCTTTAGACCCACTTTACAAATGAAATAATTTTCAGAGCAGGAAACATTAGTTTTTAAGACCACAGCAAAGATAATGGAAATGCTAAGTTCTGACCCTATAATACCAACTAAAACCCACTGTTTTAATGGTGTCCTTAAATAGGCAAAATATTTATTAATTTAGCTTAGTGTTCCAAACGTTGGGTCTTATGCAATGCGTTTAGCTTTTTCCTTCAGATGATTCACTTGGAAAGGCAGGTTATGGGGAAAGTTTCTCAGTCTTAGTTTCTACAATAGAACAGCTGCTGCATTTTAACAGCTATACCCTCATTGAATAAATATTAATAAATAATAATGAAGACGAGAGCATTTGTATTATCAATTTTATGTGGCTTTATTTTTTTGTTGAATTTTCTTATTTATATAAAAGATATAGGCTACAAACAGTGCCGTTTCACTGGGAAGTTCACCTTGGGAAAAAGACAGGAGCGATTGCATTCTACTGTGTCAATGATCCATAGATAATGGGTCACCAGGGGATTTAAGAACTGTATCTTTCAGTTCTTGCCAGAGAGGTCTATCATTGTGCACTGATGTGAATCATAATATGACACACCTTTAGGAATCCTCAAAACCCTTTAGGCACTCTCTCAGCCGTCTTCATGAAGACTTTAGTTAGGAGACTAAAGGTTGTCAGTTAAGGGTCGTTGTTAGGTGCCGTAGAGTCAGGTCCAACTCATAGCCACCCTATGCATAGCAGAACGAAACACTGCCCTGTCTTGTGCATTCTCACAATTGTTGTGGCATCTTATAAGTGATTTCAATAACAGAATGCTTTTCCCATTTCTCCACATTAAATTCTAGTGAATAAGAATTAACTCAGATTTAAAAGTCCATATGTTGTTTACCCACTACATTAGGAGCAGATATATTTACACTGAGCTGGAAAAATGTTGTTGTTATGTGCCATGGAGTCGGTTCCAACTCATAGCGACTCTGTACAGGGTTTCCAAGTCTATGAATCTTTACGGGAGCAGAACACCTCATCTTTCTCCCATGGAACAGCTGGTAGTTTTGAACTGCTGACCTTGCGGTTCGCAGCCTGATTCGTAACCACTACACTACCAGAGCTCCTTTCTTGGAGAGTAGAGGTTATGAAAAATAGATCCAATATAAATTGATTTTTTGTTAAATGAAAACAAAAGTTGCAAGATAATTTTATCCTCTTCATTGTGTAAACTTTCACTGAAAACAGAATACAATATTATTTTTTAAAAAACTAATGTTACACTCTGTAGCTAGAAAAAAGTTTTAATAATTCAAAATCAAAGAAAGTAGAGAAAGGAAATCATAAATATTTTTCAATAAAGAAAATCAACTAAGCCAAAAAACATAACAGTATTATAGTTTAATGCTATTTGTCTGTGTTGAAATACCCACTAATATTTACATATCCATAGCAAAATTTCTAGATGGCTATACCAAAAATTTAAATAGTGGTTACCTCTGAGAGTGGAATTTGGAGGGTTCATTAGTAAGAGGGGGAGAAATAAGAGACCTTTACACTTCTATACTGTTTCTTTCAAGGAGCTCTGGGAGAGTTGGTTGGTTGGGTGCTGTGGAGTTGGTTCCGACTCATAGTGACCCTGTACAGGGTTTACGAGGCTGTGAATCTTTATGGGAGCAGAAAGCCTCATCTTTCTCCCATGGAACAGCTGGTAGTTTTGAACCGCTGACCTTGCGGCTCGCAGCTGGATTCATAACCACTACGCTACCAGAGCTCCTTTCTGGGAGAGTAGTGGTTATGAATTGGGCTGCTAACCTCAAGGTCAGCAGTTCGAAACTACCAGACGTTGATATGATTTGTTGATCTATTTTAGCTTTTGTGAAGTCAATAATAGTTTTCTAAAGCTGCACGGATGCTTACTTCAATGAAAATCCTAAATCTTAAAAGCTAGAAGGGACCTTATACATTTTATAGTACAAATTCTCATTTTTCAGAAAGGAAACTGTTTCAGAGAGATTAAATGTTTTGTCTATAAGAATTCCAGGGCCTAAAAAAAATTAAATTCAACTTCTAACTTTTTGTCATGGCTCATTCCATTCCAACATTGCCTCCTGCTTTGAAAGTTTAGTGTGATGATCATATAAATTATCTAAAAATAATTTCAATTCAGCTTCACTCTTAAAACAAACATATATCCATATGCCAATACATAAAATACTTCTTAAAACAAATTATTATTTCTTTGCACATAATCCATAGTAACAAATCATTTGGTGATACTATTTCAAATAACAAAAATAAATTTTTTATTTCTCTGTGATTTTTCTCATCTTAATCAGTTACCCTATTCTTTCTCTCCTGCTGAAATTTGTGACTGGATTTAAGAAGTAAAATATTAAAGATGAAGATGTCTATTAATATCCAAAGCAAAATGAAAAATCAAATCAGCAATAATAGAAAAGTAGATGAAAGAGACAATGGAAGAGCAGTAAAAACCAAAGCAGAAGGAAATTTGACAACTTCAAGGACAGTGAGTAACTAAATAAAGTGGGTTGAAATTTCTTTTATGTTTATTATGGTAGGCATATAGTAAATGTCTAATGGATAAGATAAAGGGAATGATGGTGTCAAAGGCTAACACAGACGTTCTCAGTCTTTAACACACATAAGAACTACCTGAAGTGTTTGTTTAAAATACAGATTCCTCAATATTTATCACCAGAAATTCCAATGTACCCACTGACTAGGACTCGGAAATAAGCACTCTGGGTAATTCTAATGCTCACACCCTTTGAAACACTAGAATAGAACGATTGAAACCCTTAAAAGGAAGAAAACACAGAACCAGGATACAGAAGCCTGGAGAAAGGATAGGAAAAAGAGATCTTAGTGGAAACCAGGTGAAGAATAGAAGGGAAATTAAAAAGCAAAGATGCAACTAAATTAGAATGGTTTAGAAAAAGCATGAAGGTATATGTGGGGAGGGCTACAAAAAAACAAGCAAAAACTGGCTGGTCAGAGGCAGTCAGGCAAGATTAAACATTTTAAATACTGAGCAAATGAAGGTTCTTAAAAATAATTTATCAACTTTCCTTTATAAAAGCAATGCCAGTTCATTGTAGAACAGTTCAAAATGTTCATTTAGTTTGCTATTCATAAATAGCTATTACATTGTGGTATGTTTTCTGCTACTCTCTTTTTCTGCTTAGTTATTCGTATGTTTGGTTTGATATAATTGGATAACACTGCATAGACTACTTAATTTACTTTTGTCAATTTTTTAAAAAATAACATCAGCTTATTAATAGGACTTTATTTTTACCACCTGCATAACATTCACAAAAAACAGTTCTCCTTTCTTCCTTGTTAACAGAATTCATGCTTGTTCAGGCATTCAAGGCTCCATCTCCATGCCCATAAAGTGGATTTTATTTAGTCTAAATCTATCATGATGGTACTTAACAACAACAACAATATTGGTACAGTAGTTAAGTGGTTGGCAGTTCAAACTCACCAGTTGTTCTGTGGAACCAACTGAAGCAATCTGCTTTCAAGATTGTTGTTTGTTGTTAAGTACCATCAAGTCAGTTCAGACTCACAGCGACTCTGTATAGGGTTTCTAGGAGCTATTAGAAGGTTTAAACTGCCAATCAGTGCTCATCCTACAACACTACAGGCCTTGGAAACTCAACAGGGAAGTTCTGTTGTGTCCTACAGGGTCAACATGAGTCAGAATCTACTTGAGGGCAATAGGTTGTCAATGATTGGCTTAGGAAAGGGCCAGTGACCCAATTCTGGTTAGTGAGATACGAAAGTAAGCCTATAGGTTGGATGCATGGGAGGGACTTCTTAGTTTTTTAAAATATATTTTCTGCTTATGAAAGGCATATGAGGAACTAATGACTGGAGCTGGTGGTTGGAGCTGCTGCAGCCATCTTGTGATCATGAGGGAAGCCAATCTATACACTAATGATGAAAGAACAGAAAAGTGGGAAGAACTGTACTCTAGAGGACTTTGTTACTACAGTTAATTAAGCATCCCTTGAAACTTCTTGTTGTGTTTAAGTCCCTTTTAGTTTTCTATTTCTTGTGGTAGGAAGCAACCTAACAGATATAGTATCATAATTTACTTAACTTGTCTAAATTAAGTAATTTATAAATCTACTTATTTGTAAATAAGGAATTCACAAGTTACATAATTTAGGTTATTTACAGTTTTTTTGATACCAGTGTTTGCCTTCAGATATTTTAAGAGACAAAAACAACATAGCTTAAATAATAATTTGTTTTGGGGAGAAAAAAACCCCAAAAAGCAATAAAGAAAAGAAACAGGAATGAACTTGAAATATCTCGGGTCATCAAAGCTGAATCATTCTGATTCTCCACTCCCTTTATTTCTCATTGCTGTCAGCAGACTTAGTTATCAGTGGCAAGTTACATTTCAGAAAGAAAAATTGAGAAATACACTCTCACTATAACACTAATAAAAGTGAACACAAACAATCCTTCAAAAACAAAAGCCATTCTTATTTACAATGTGTTATATTGCTTCATCAACTGTTTCTCTTTTCTTATAATATTTAAGTTACTTTGGTCATGAGAGAGGCAGCCTATTATGCCATGGTAATATCAGTTTCATCAAAAAATTTGCTGTAGATTCAACGCAATTTTTAATCGATATGCATCTAATCTACCAAGTTGACAATGTTTCCCAAGAATCAAAGTTGCAGCAGGGGTAACTGATTGGACTTTATTTAAGTGAAGAGGTTCAGCCTCTATGTTGGCATCTAAGAAGTGAGTGGAAGAAGCTCACAGTATCTGCCTCTCATCACTAATGATAGTTGGTTCTACTTATGGGATTTCAGATTTGCTGACTTTTAAAACTATTTAGTTGTCTTACAGTTAAATTTTAGAAAGGTTTTGCTCAGGGAAAAGAGGCTATGCCTATACAAAATAGCAATTTTAATTACAATTATACAGCACAAATACTATATGGCCTACATTTCAAGCTTAGCATCAATAAGTGCACCTAATATGAATTCATAAATTTACATTAACAATTGGCTTATAAGGCACTTCATTTTTAGAAAAATTTAAAATTCCACATACAGCTTACAAAATGCAATTAAGTTTACAGTTCAAAAGTAATACTCAGCTGTTGTTCATGAAGTTCTTCAGCACTGTGGTTATGACTCGTGATATTTCCCACTCCTGGCCTCTGGCCAGGAGTATTGATTCATGAGTTGACTATGACAGAGGGTGTAAAGAAAACACAGACTAATCTAAAACTCAAATAATGACTCTTCTCTGAACCAAAAAAAAAGCAGATCACTTTCCTGGGATACAAGATATCCTGTTCCTTATCATGTCTCATGCATTTGTCTCACATACGATTCATTTCCTGCATACTAGGACATTCTAAAGAAGAATCAAAAGCAAAATCCAGAATTTGGAGGGAAACTCACTGTTCAAAAGTTCACATGAGGATCATGTAGAGGGTGTGGAAAGAGTCAACTTTGACAGAGGCTAAATCCTTTTTGAGCCTAGATGGAAGTTGGATTTAAGAGTCTACATTGAAGGGTTGTTATCATATATTTAAAAATTATCTAAGTAGGCAAGTTTCTAAAAAAGGATCACTTTGTATAGAGAATGGCAGAAACTGATGATGAAAATTGGTAGAACCTAAAACAGAGCCAGAACCGTGGCCACATAGTGTATTACAAGCTGGGCTGCTAACCACAAGGTCAACAGTTCAAATCTATCAGTTGCTCTCAGGGAGAAAGATGAGGCTTTCTGCTCCTGTAAAGATTTACAGCTTCAGAAACCATTTACAGGGTTGCTATGAGTTGGAACTGACTTGGTGGCACACAACATTACTACCAAAACTTAAAAACAAAACAAATCCCTTTGCCATCCATTTGATTCGGACTCATAGTGAACCTATAAGACCAAGTAGAACTGCTTCTTAGGGTTTCCAAGATTATAATTCTGTATGAGAGCAGACAGCTTCATCTTTCTCCTACAGAGTCGCTGGTGGGTTTGAACTGCTCGCCTTATAGATAGCAGTCCACCGCTTAATCCATTGCATCACTTAGGGCTCCTTGGCACATAATAAGTGCTTGTTAATGAATAAATTCAGAAATTACAATTACATTCACCTTAACTTTTGAAATGGGATGTGTAGATGGGAGGGGGCACTATCTTCTCCACTTTCTCCTCTGTTATTCCTGTCTCATTTCTAAGTCTGAGTTTTTTCACCTTGAATAAATGTAGAGGAACAGCATTCTGGTCCTGCCTGTGACAGGGACTTCAAGGATATGCCTGCAGTTTGAGAGTGAGCAAGGGTCATTCTTTGATAATTAGACTGAACCCTGAGCACTTGAGCTGGGTGGGGCAGTGAGACTGGCTGCAGGAATAAAGCCTGTGCAATTGGGGAGCTCCAGGCACAGTCAATGGACAACCCTGACGGAAAGCACTTGAGTTAATTCTGTACCAACAGAAGCAGACAATACCTTCATTCCTTGAAATGCCACACACACATGCACTCCCACATCATTCCTGCCTCCCTGTCTCCACTGGAACCTCTGGCAAGCCTATCTCATGTTAGGGTATGCATCTGCATGCACATTAGACACAGGATGGGAGTGGACATTTTGTTAGAGAGAAGTGACCTCCACTGAGAAGCAGAAGCATCCATGATAGCAGGGTGACCAGGGAATCCAGAATAGTTTCAGACACCCCCCCCCCCCCTAGTTAGTTGTGTTGTGCAAGGCACTCATGGAAAAATTTGAAGCTAGTCCTCAAATTCCTTCTGTTCTCTTGCCTGAAGGTGAAACATGCCTTCCTCACGCAAATATACAAATAAATAAGTGAATTCAAGAATACTTATATTTACCCTATTAGTCATTATTAAACAGCTAATGAGAACCTACTAGACCACTGGGCCACAAGACTCCTCAGTGGTCCCCTCTTTGAACACTATCATTTCCCTTTCCTTTTCCACATAGTACTACTGCTTATCTCCATCCAGAGCCTTCCACCCTAATCCTAATCTGTGCTTCCAGGCTGTATTATTATAATAGTTCTGATCCCTTAGGAAAAGGTTGAAATACCTCAGAGGGTGATTACATATTTGTTATGAGCACTATACATGGAATAACCCATACTTGTAGTATTTTGCCAGGGAAACCTTATTAGTAAATTACTTAATTCAATGTGCTTTGCAGAGAAATTCTAACCTTCTAGAAGAAGGGCTCTCCATCCTTGGAAAGGAATACTTTATGCAACCGTAGTTAATAGTCTCCTATTCTGCCTCATCTTCCTGAAAGGTATCTTCCTGTACTTTTCTGTAAGATTGTAGACTTCTTCCCTGAAGGCAGTATAAAGTGTCTATAGTGATAAGTCACAGTGTTCAAAGTCTAACGATGAGAGAAGTTGGACATCATAAACTTTGACAGAGGTCAAGGACTTAAAAATGAAGTGGTGAGAAACTTCTTTCTCTTCTTTTTCCTTATCTTTCTTAGCACTTTGTGATTTCAAGTGGGACAGCCACTGGAGTTACATGTTATTAATATTGATTGATATATCAATTTGATTTAAAGGAATAATACATAAGAGATTGAAACTTTTAAAAGGGAAGAACTTCAGAGGCATCAATTGTTAACACCTTGAAAACCTAAAAAGACAGCAGAATTATTACATTCCAGCATATCAGATTAAAAAAATAAAAAGGGAAAAGCTGAAAATTTCAGTAAAGGAACTGTGAGAAGCCCTCTTCAAAAAAACCAAGGGATAAAGGATACCCGCATATATTGAATTTTAGTGGTAGCTCATTTTTCCAGAATCCAAAGAAAAAACAAGTTAAATAGCAAGACACTTTTACAGGAAGTTTGAAACATACCAAGTTTTATTTTGAAATACAGTCTTTAAAGATAAATTTGACTTCCATTTTCCATATCTAGGTGCATCCAACAAGATACAAAAACAAAAACACAACAAAAACAAAGACCCACGAAATTATGTACAGAGCTCTAAAATGAGCTGTGAATATCTACAATAAACTAGCGTATGCTCTTTGTGAAGGGATGTACGTGTGTGTGACTTTCTACAGTTCTCAGTCCTTGAGAAGAGTTAACTCCTTGGAACTGCAGGTGCTGCTGCAGCAAGGCAAGAGCTGGGGTGAGTAGGGGACTGGGATGGGACCTCCAGGAGGGAGGTGTGGAGAGGTGTCTGGGAAGGGGAGCGGCTGCGGCACGGGACAGATCCTGGGCTTCTCTAGAAGTCCTGCCTCGGGGTGTGAGTCAGACTGTGCCGCCGCAGATCACAGTTTCGCCTGAACACTTTGCCGCACTGCTCGCAGCTGTAGGGCTTGATGTCTGTATGGGTGAGAAGGTGAGTTTTCAGATTACTTCTCTGATTAAAGGTTCTTCCACATGTGGGACATTTGTGTGGAGATTCCTGTTCAGATGTGAAGCAAGCAAAGGATTAA
Source organism: Chrysochloris asiatica (assembly GCF_000296735.1). Taxonomy (NCBI): domain Eukaryota; kingdom Metazoa; phylum Chordata; class Mammalia; order Afrosoricida; family Chrysochloridae; genus Chrysochloris; species Chrysochloris asiatica. The sequence continues at coordinate 2,211,993 of NW_006408549.1, forward strand.
TCCTTCACACCACCACGGCACCCTTCGCAATAGTCTGTCTTATCGGTATCACATAACACGCGCATGACAACAAAAGAGGGGATCTGCAGGAACAATTCTGGGCTCCTAATCCTCCAGTCACATCACGAACTCATACTAACAGGCACACACTTGGGTTGATTACATTGATAGCTGCGGGGGCAGACCCCGAGGCCACTACAGTGGGCTTAGTGATTCCCAGCTCTTTACATTTCATCACCCTGTCAGAGGCAGGAAAAGGGGGAAGGAAAAACTCTGCTCCTCTTTGCTAGAAAGATTAAACTATTCCTCAATGTTCTGAAAACTACAAATTATGAGGCCCCTGGGAAAGAGCGTGTATGAGATTTCACCATGCCTCCATTATCAAAATTACCTTTATTTCCTCCCAAATATGAAATCTTTAAATGCAGGTGGATTGGATATAGAATAATTATTCTAAAATTAGAATTTAGAATAAGGAAGTGACTTGTTCATTAAGAAAAATCTTATGTTAAATAAGATTAATTTCATATATTAAAAAAAAAAACCAAGTGTGCTGCTTTTCTCTACCTAGAGAGCTGATCTAAATAGAATCCTTTAGGAGAAAGACACTGCCATTAAACACCTTTTTTAAAACAATTATGATCAAATAGAACCAGTCACTGTTTTGAAGCAAGAAAACAAACTTACCTGCATATGTAAAGTTTTGTGAACTGCTAGAGTTCTAGACTGACAAAATCCTTTCCCACATTCCTGACATTTGAAGGGTTTTTCTTTGGAATGGATATACCTGAAAATCAATATAAGGATTCATTGATAAGGCTTTCACCCAACTTTACCACTATGTGTGGGTTTTTCCTTTGACAAGTACTCAGAATGAAGTAGTGGGAGGACAAAAAGAAACTGGGTTTCCATTATTTATGTTTTTAGATTTTTTTTTTTTTTTTGCGCTGTGTAATTCTGTTTATGGTTAACCTCAACTAACAGACTCTTTAAAACATTCACCGGCCGGCTGGCTTTATCTACACTTGATCGCCCTCTATAGCATATTCTGGAGCTCTAAATCGTGCCGAATGAGTCCTTCTTGGCCTCCACATTTCCTCTGGGATTTACATTGGCCAAATCAGGATGTTAAGGCAAGGCAAAGTGTTTAGGAGGACTGATTTTAGTGAGTCCCTTAGCAGCCATGGAGGCTGGGTACAGAAGATCCAACTAGAGAAAAGCTGGTAGATTCCAGAAAAGATCCCCATCTCCTCTTGGGAAATTGTTAGCTGAATGAAAACACTCATAGTATAGTTATTTCTTCTAGTTACTACTTACTGATGCAGAGTTTAAGGTCAGGCAGGAAAAGTGGGAGTTGTTTCTTCCACCTCAAGACCTCCCTTCCCCTACCCCCAAATAAAATTTAAAGGTTTCTGTGGCAGGTTCTGGGTGTACTTGGGGAAGGAGTAAGAAGGAAAGGAGGAAACAAATGGAGGTGGCAGCCAGGACAACTGGGAGGAAGCTGGGACACCCAACTGGGACCAAGGTCCACCTGATATTTCCTGACCAAGGATGGAAAAAGCCCCTGCTTCATCCCACACAGGAACTTAACAGGCTCAGACTAGGGAAAAGTAGATGTTGGGAGGTGGGTGAAGCAGGCTGGGGAGGGCCTTTGGGGGATGCATTCGAGTTCAAAGGTCGTTCTCATGACACTAGGAAGGTGGTTCTCCTCTCCCTTGCAATCCCTTTCCCTGCCTCACCTGTGATCCCGCAAGTGATCTTGCCTCCGGAAGGCCTTGTGGCAGATGTCACACGTATAAGGCCTCTCGTCTGTATGGGTCCTTTCATGGATGAGCAAGTTGTAGGATTTGGTAAAGTGTCTGCCACAAAATTTGCAGATAAATTCTTTTTTCGTTTTGGACGGCAACCTCCCTCGGGAGGGCTTTCTGTCCGGAGTCAATTTACTGAGGCTGGAGATAGGGTTGCCCAGACCCGGGTTCAGTTTGGTCAGGTCCCCCATCTTGGGGGGGTCCTCCTGTGTGGCGGCCACAGCCAGATTGGCAAAGTCAAAACGGGGCCGGTCCTTGTGCAGGGCTGGCAGAACATGGGCAATGGCCCCCTGCTTGGGGTGGAAGAGGTGAGTAGTGAAGGGCAGAGCCGGGAACGGGAAGCGCGCCTCCATGAGGCCCTGCGCCGCCGCCATCTCAGTGATGGTGGAGCGGGCAATCTCGTGCACATTAGGGTACCCCAGCGTCCAGTGGTTCATGTGCATGGTCTGCACCGCGCTGAGCCCATACAGGCCCTGCAGGTGGTCCACGGCGGCAGGGAAGGTGTTCACGGCCTGCAGGAAGGAGTAATTGGTGAGCTGCAAAGACGGGTGGAGTGGAATGGGTGCCGGCAGGGCCTTGCTCCCCATCTTCTGGGATGCTGGGGCGCGGAGAGAGCCGCTTCTGTCTTCCAGGACTCAGAGGAGGAGGGCGTGGGGTCTCCGGCGAGAACCAGAGAGGCAATAGCACACAGAGAAGGCCCTAGAAACAGCAGAGGAAGAGATTGTGAATATTATTCCTGCAAGTTCGATCTGTCTTTTGGCGCAGAGCAGGTTACCGCATCTTCTTTGTAAACTCTCGCTCTCCGCGGTACTTTATGAAGCCGAGAGGGCGCCTTGCAGAGCTGTCCAACAAGTCCGCCCAGAGCTGGGTCTCAGGCCGGACAGTTCAGTGGGGCAGAAAAGGGTTCCCTGGTGAGCTTGGCGCCCTGAAGGCCCTTCTGGGGAGCCCACAGGAAGGTTGGATTCTAGGCAAGCTGGGAGCAGAAGACGCGGGCAGGAGGAGAACAGCAGGGGAGCTGCGGAGCCCTAGCAACAGCACCTGGTCGGAGAAGCGCGGCCAATCGTGACGGCCGGCGACCTCAACGCTGAAGTGTCTGGGAGTTCCCCAGGGAACGAGGATAGGTTGTGGGTCTGACCCCAACCTCCAGGGCCGGGCTCCTGGCGCCGCTTCCCTGCGGGGCCTCGCTGGGGTGCGGGCGCGCAGCTGCTGGATCCAGTTCCTCCCGGGCAGAGGCCCTAGGAGCGGACCGCCTCGCCCCAAGTGCTGATCTCTCGGAGGTTTTCTCTTTCCTTCCTCCACTGCAGTGCCATTTGTCAGCGATGACGGGCCGCAGGAAAGAAAACCGACACTTTGGGAATGGGTTCGGTCTAGAATCGCCCCCCTCATCTTCCCAGGGACAACCCCTCCTCTAATCCCTCACCAAGATTCCTTCCAGATGGTTCAGGTTTGGGGGGGGGCAGCAGCAGAGGCGCCCCCAGGTCGAAACCCCCTCTCCCAGCCGGATCTTCCAAGTTCCCAGGAGGCCCTGGCAGCTGCCGGACCTGGCACACGGAGCGGCCCTTCACCAGGGAGATTGGAGAGGAGAAAAGGCTTCTTAGGGAGGAAAGGGAAGGAGCTGTGGACGAGCGCTAGTCGGTGGGCTCGGTGCGGCCCTGCTGACCTACAGAAACCTTGTTGGTCGGTCTGGCGGTGTCTCACCAGGAAGACCGGCCTGGGATCTGCGGCCTGGGCCTACTCCCAGCTCCCTGCATTCCAGTGGCAACACAGGGGTCTGATTGCAGACCCAGGTTCCTGGCGGGGGTGGGGTGGGGAGGTAGGTATTCAAGGACCCCCTCATGTGTATTCAGAGAGAATCCACTTGCTGCCACTACCAACCGCATTTCAGTAGCCGGTTTTGCTAGATCGGCGGCCCTGCACCTTTTCTCTTAGTGCGACTCCGCAGGTACGGGACCCACAACCAAGCTTCTCACTGAGAGGGACAGGCAGGCGAATCTGCGCCACTAATCCCCTGGCCTCGCTTTGGAACCCAGTTGGAAGGTGGGAGGTCTGTACAGCCTTCTGTCCCCACCCACTCCTCTCTGGCCAGGATTCTCCAGTGCTTTCTGAAACTTTGCCTGTGGCACCATCTGAGGGTAGACTTTGGGGGCTGGGCTAATGACACCGGGCTCTGACCAGGTAAAATCTGGCTGCCTTAGTGGGACCCACACCTTCCCTCCCTTTTCTGCTCAGGAGACAGGGATTTATTAATGAACCGTTTCTGCCTGGCGGTCTGCGGTCGGGGGAGTTTAGGCCCCGAGTTAATGAGAGGTGTGTGACAGTTAGAGGGTCTCAGTCAAACCATTCAACCGAAACTGTAAACTCCCATTAGTAATAAACTTTCCCACCACTAATCAAGATTCGTTGTTGTCCAACGGCCACCCTCAAGCCCTCTCCTAGAGAGGTAGGAAGCCGGGATTCTCTGAACATACCTGCTCATGTATCTGATTATTTCCTCTTAGATTAAAAATAATTTACATCTTTCTTCGCTTTGCTTTACACAATGAGGATTTTCCACAGATTAAAATATTATTATTTTCCCCTAGTGCTGAAAAGCAGCCTCTTCCCCAGAGAGAGCAAACTACATGGATTCTTTGGTTGTATTCCTAGACTAGATTACCTAGAAATAAACACAGGAGTCGAAGTACAAGTCCGACCATGTTCTGTCTGTGGGGTCACTGTTGATTTAGGGAATTCTATGACCTGTGATTTCCATTCCAGATACACAAATTGAACATAAAGGTTTTATAAAGCTAAGAGCCACCTGCCTCCTTTTTCTACTGATGATTTACAATATAGAATTAACAACTCAATTATAATTCAGCTTGAGGAGGGGTTTTTTTCATTTGCAAAGCCAATGTTTCTTCAGAGAGGAAGAGCAAACCATTGAAGCCTTCTAAACTCCATTTACAAAGACAGTCACCCCCATTACCTGTCAAACATTTTGCCAGCAATCATTAAAGAGTTTAGATTTCCACTTTCCCATTGAGTTGCTGGAAGTATTTGTCAAGGATATTTTAAGTCAATGCAGAGATCTAAAGTACTTTCGTTTTGTCTTGAGTTTCCACACTCCCGTTCAGGCAAACCAGCAATCACCCTTGGTAGTCATTTCTCTACCATCTCATTTCAGATCACTGGTTCCTTTTTAATTTGCAATGAAAGGAACTTACACTGAGCGAAAGAGATACACATTTCGGGAGAGCTGACACTAGTTTTCTTTACAGGAATTTCCAGCTATGTATACACGTTTTTTAAAATTTAGCTCACTGGTTGTTAACAAGTAAGTACAATGTGTGCATACTAGTTGAAGTTCAGCGAAGCTTTCAAAACATTGGAGGAAAAAAGGGACGTGGTAATTTGATAAGCAGCTTCGCTCTTTGGTCATAGGATTACAATATGGAATTACCTAAAAATAATATACAGTAGGAGTCATCTGCTAAAACCTGTTCATTATCTGAGAAAAATGACCTATGGATCGATAGGCTCAATAAATTTTAGTCCAAGCCACAATAGGGTTTTACAGAAATCAGAGAGCTGTAGTCTAAGTGGATCTAAGGAGACTATAAAAATAAAAATGGCCAGAGTAGATCAGGTGAATAGAGAAAAAACGGTCCCTTTGCAGTGCCTCTGCCTGCTCAAGGAGCTAATTAAATTAAGATGCCGCCTTCCTTATAATCTGGGTTGTTTCTTTTTGCTCCCTCGCTCCCCCTGCATGAGTATTTTTCGTGTTCCTACTCGGAAGCAGAGAAAGCAGTTGTCTGCTCTGTTTCGCTCCGGGAAACACCAGCCCTCTTTTGTTCTCTGCTAACAGGTAAGCAGACAGATTCAGCTCTGCCTTCACAAGCACCTTTTCTCTCTCCTTCTTCCTACAACCGCAACTCCTTTAGCGATTTCTCACAAATCCAAAATCCAAACAGGGGAGTTTGCTTTAGACCTCTACGGCCACGGCTGGCAGGGAACAGGACAATTTAAAAGGCCGGTACAGGGTTCAAAATTCTACGCAGGAGGTAATTCACAAGGGCTGAACTAGTTCCCATTTCATATGCACCCTCGGCGTCACTGGTTGCGCAGGCACCATGAACCCGCCAGCCCGCTCGGAGCTACCACGGATGCCGCGGGCCAGGTCGCCCGGCTCTGTAGGGCAGGGATAGAAGCAGCATAGGGTTGAGAAGGTTATCTCTGAGTACGTCGGTTAACTTTTACAAGCAGCCTTTCTGAGTAGAAGCTTAGATAAAACGTCCCCAAACAAAACTAAAACATCGTATTTTAAAGTGTGGATGTTAGCTGGGGTCCGAAGAAGAGAGAAACACAATGCCCCAGGAATGTATCCAAATGATTTCTTTTCCCGATATCTGAACTGTTGGCACGTCGGCCTGAGAATTCGAGCGCTCCCTGCACCCCCAAACTTTTCCTTGATCGGAACGGCTGCAGCCCCTTCCCAGAGTCGTCACTCACCTCCCGCAGAAAAGTCCGCCTGGGCAGTGCCTCTCAGACTCGGTCCAGGCTACGAGACGCGCAGTGAGGCAGGCTTCTTGGATTCGCACAGTGCAAACTTCTTGTTCCGCGCCCAGTCCCGGGAGCCGTGGACATGATCTGGAGAACGGCGAGCAGTCAGCAGTCAAAGCAAGCGCGGCTCCTCACCCTGATCGGAGTTAGTGGACGCGGAAGTGGAAAGACCTCGGCGCCTGGAGCTGGAGCTCAGCGCTGGCCGGTAGCTCCGCGCCTCTGCTAGCCTCTCACTGCCGACTCTGGGTGAGGTCGGAGCTCGCAGCTTCGCAGCGCCATCACCCTCCAGCAGCAAGCGCGCCGACCTCTATCCAGGCCCGCGTCCCTCCCCAGGCTGCCCAGGGCCGAGAGTCTGGGGTTTTAGTAGCAGCCCCGCCTCCCCTCAGGGGGTGGGGGTAGGGGTGGGGGCCTTCGGCAGCAATGCGGGGCCCTCTGCTCGCTGGCTCCGCCTCCGCGCCCGGCGCCCGCTAATGGTCCACTCTGTTTACTTGTGTTTGGATAGCAACTGAGTCTTAAAGGCACAGGTTTGCCGGAGGTTTCCAGGTTCCTTAGCGAAGGTGACTCAGTTTAAAACTCACACATAACCAACAACGCCCATCCCCATCTTTCTTGGTGTCACTTTTTCTTACACTGTTAGAAACTTAACAGTCCTCTCTCTCCTGAAGACCTCGCAGAGAAATTCAAATGGTATTTTGTAGTTTTACTTGGCACGCTAGCCAGCTACATTTCCAATCTTAACACATTTAATAAAACCATCTTTTTCGCAGGGTAAAGTCATCAGTTCTAGGTTACTTTCTCCTGCATATATTACACTCTTCTCAATTTTAACATAGTTGAATACACAATTTTGTAGTTTATGTGTCGTCTGACTTCTAAACGAAGTTTATTTATAAAGGTGGCAATTGATTAATTTTGTAATTACTGCAGCCATCCGTGGAATATCTCAGGAGAACTATCTTCCAATATTTTAGCTTTAATCAGCCAGCGTACATTTCACAACTTGGTCAGTCCGGTGGGCATCAGTAACTCATTGACAAACAATAAGGAATCCATCTGGAATGGGAGTAATCATTTTTAAATTTTAGGAAAATATGGTTCTAGCTTCTCAAACCATATACATCTTCATTCCCAGCAAAAACTGAGTTCATCGTTCAGTCGCCAGGAAATTCAATCGAATTTAAGGGGCAAGGATACATTTTCAGATTTCACTAGTCTTGGACTTGTGTGAGTGTAATTGCAGAAAGCACTTCAGTCACTCTAGCATGCTGATGACTAGAAGTCAGGAAGAGAATAGCACGCACCCATTTTAAGCAATCTTTTTCAGAAGACATCTGTGTGAACAACACTGAGCAAAACGCTCTTCGTCCAAGACGAGTCGTCAGAGGGACTTTAGTCCATAGCAACTTTGCGCTTGAAGGAACACAGAATCGCCAGTCAAGAAACTGTACATTTTAAAAGTGTTCCATCAAAAGATGGAGTTGAGCCTTCCCCAAGAAGAATGAATATAATCTCACTCGTGAGGGGGAGATAAAGGAGAGGGCAAAAACTGTCAAAAAAAGTTAACCAGTGATTGGGGAACCAAGCAGAAACTCTAAATTATTTGAGAAGATAAAACACGTCCTGTTGTATTTATGCCGAAGTGAATGGAAATTTTCGTTTCTTTTGCAAACCATAATTCAAGGATAGGAGATCTTTCAAGCTTCCCTTTCTTTCCAATTAAAATTCGCAAAAATTAAAGAGTAAGCTTGGAGACCTAAGTGATTAATATCCAGTGTTAATTGTTTCAATGTAGACTGGACTAACAGCGTGAAAGCAGTAGAATGCTTGAGTTTAAACAAACGTTTTTCCCTAGTGGGTTCCATGGGGGTGCTTTCATTTTACTGCTCAGTTCTGAGTCCCAGCTGCGGGGATGACTGCGGTGCCTTCTCCCCAACCGCTTCATTCTTTCCGCAGCTTTTCTCAATTTGGGAGATTTGGAAGGAACTTTCTCCATTTTCAGACCCCCGAGACACACACTCAGGAGGTGACCTGAAGCGTATTCCTGTGCTTAGTATTTCCTTTCCACGAAAGTGGAGGCAACCCCCCAGCGATGGGTTTCACACCTTTCCTACCCTCTGTGTGTGTGTGTACGTTGTGTGCTTACCAGCCTGCTTTTCCCTCAGGTTAGACAGAATTTCCACCACCCACGAGTTGCGCCCTCTTCCCGCAAAGCTCCTGAGCCCAAGTTCCCCCCCCCCCCCCATAAACTAGTTTACCTCGCCCACCCCAGCCTCTGAAGTTCCAAAATGGAGTCTGGGCCACGCCGGGCCGAGCGCTGCGGTCGCTGGAAAGGTAGGGAAGAGACGACGAGCCCCGGGTTTTGAGGGAAGCTGCGTGACCTGGCAGCGCCGCTGCAGCCTCCAGGGCCGGCGTCGCGGTGGGCAGGTGCGCGTCCGGATCCCGGAGCTACCCGCTGGCAGAGCGCGGAACGGCACGGCACTACGCGCCCCGGGCCACCTCAGCGCCCATCCAGGCCGGCCTCGAGTTTCTCGGCGATAAGCCCGAGCGAGCCTCTGGTCCCGGCCTGCAGCTAGGGAGCAAGCATGGAAGGGGCCCACCTAAGAGCAGCCTCAAGGACGCGGCTTCCCGATGACAGCCCCAAATTGGCCCAGGAGTGGACGGTGAGGCAAGCCGGAGAGTCCGGAGCGGTCCAACTGCATCCAGGGGACTGTGTTTCTGCCCAGTGGCCCCACACCCTGGAGCCCTTGGGGGTGGGGAGGCTGCAAGACGGCTTCACTCTGACATTTTCGCCGACCCGATCATCTGCTGTCCTTGCGGCTCTGGGCTTTCGATACCAAGGACGCTTCCAGGGAAATGGCTAACAGACAAACAGAAGCGCGCGAGCAGTTGCAGCCCGAACTCGACCTATTGCAAATTTAAGAGCTGAGAGGAAAGGAGAAGGCCGGGGAGAGGAAACGCGGAGGAGGAGGAGGGGGCACGCAGCGGAGCCCCCCTCCCCCCGGCCCACCCAGGCGGCCCTGCGGGTTAAGCAGTGAGCAGGTGTCAAACACACTTCCCGGAGTTACCTCGGAGCCTCTCCAACTCGGAGCGCACGCTGTAAACTTTCTAAAAATCCTTACATTTTCAAAAACAAATTAAGGAAACCCCATCTTTTACTAGCTGCCACCGCCTCGAAGGACTCGCCGCCCTTCTCCCTAGTCTTCCTCTGCCTCTACCCGGCGGGGATCTTTTGCATTTGAGCTTCCCGCAAGGTTTGCCGCCTTTCGCTGGAGCCTGGAGGAGTTGGGAGCTCAGCTTTGCTCCAGTCCGAGTGGACGTAATGAGGAGGCCCGCGGGAACCCAGGAGAAGATCGTGAACATTCCTCTCAGAGCGGAGGGTGGGAAGGCAGGAGCCAAAAGATTAGGGATTTTATCTTAAAAAAAAGTAAGTTCGTGTCCGCGCTCTGAAACAGAGATGGGGTGGGAAATCAGCGGCTGCTGGCGGGAGCTGGGCGGCCCGCGGGAAGAGCCGCAGCGCCCCCTGGAGGTGAGGGTTGCTCACTGCGAGGCTCGGTGAGGGCGGTGGAGTGGCCACTCCCTCTGTTTTCTTTTGAGTTTAGTTCGCGGTCTCCAAGACCCAGCCGAACACTCGATTCCCTTCACCTCACCTCAAGCCCTTTTGCTGTGATAGGAGGATCATGTGCGCGGTAGGGTAGAGGGGCTTGGTCCAGTGATCTAAGCCAAAACCTGCTCTACCTCCAGTACTTCGTGGAGATCCAGCCTAGTGGCCAGCCCCAGCGACTCCCCTTTTGGGGAGTTTCTAAGACCGACCTTCGGGCGTTTGAGGCGGTCGTAACTTCCTGACGGTAGAGGGAAAGATGACAGTTCTGATCCCAACGCAGGAAGCACGAGAATAGTTCGGTCCCGACCAACTCAGATTCCTACAGATTCCTACACCCGGGACACTATCCCAGGCCGGAGAGGCGTGAGGGTTGCTCCACCCCAGCATTTGATGCCCTGTTGGAAGTGGGTTCCCGGGAGAGCGATGTTCTCCTGAAGCTAGAGAGCTGGAAGGGGCGAGGCGGGCTGGTGCCACTGCAGCTTTCTTGGGGCAGTCTCATGTGTGCTAGGCCCTCCCGCCCATTCCTTCGAGGTGGGCCAACAAGCCGACCTCAGCAGAGAGGGGATGAGGGGTCAACGCCCCGTCAGCCCCAGTATTGAAGGACTCCCAGTTTCCGAGAAGAGCGAGTTGCCTAAGGAGATCCGAGACTAGTTCTGGGGTGCGGGGAGAGTTACAAGGCCATAGCTTGTGATGGACAAGCTTGGATAGATTCTTCCGTAAGACTCCAGGCCTCCCCTTCATCACCTTACCCCACCCCTCATGAGCCGCTTGGTGCCACCGCGGGCCTGGACGGTGAGAGCTAGCCCCGCACCTTGACACTTCTTGGAGTCCCTAGAGGTCGCTGAGAACGCAAGCCGGCGAGTGCCAGGCTCCGGTACGTGCTGGTCGCAACCCTGGCGCCATCCTCTGGCACTGACGGTGGCTCCCAGGGAGTGCGGGGACTGAGCGCGCTTTCGCCTCCAGTGCTAGCAGGAAGGCTGACCTCTTACCAGATCATCTCCTAAACTCCCGGGTCAAGGAACAGCTTTGAATTCAAGGCGCTTTTCTAATGGTTTACAGAAGACGTTGATGATGACAGAAGGCAAGATCTAGGCGACTCGAAAGAGGGAGGGACCTGAGGAAAGAGTCCCTCTCCAGGCTGCCCCACCTTGCCCTGCGTGGAAGAACCCGTACGCACTACCCAAAGACCATGCTCAGAAAATCCTCATTGGGATTTCTCTCGTTTGTTTGTTAACGCTTAAACACTGGGGACATTTAAACAAAAATCTTGATTTCCAATAAGATCCACTCTTAATGCGGCAGTGTGCTAGCTGGAACTTCTCTGGTCACCATGGTCTGTTTAACAATGCCGGGGCCTCGAATGCCTCGGAGTTTCCAACCCTAGCTGCAAGAGATCGTTTCTCTGGATTGCTGGGATCTCTGCCGAGTAACTTCGAGAGTAGCGGTTCTCAAAGTGTTGTCTAATAGCAGCAGCAGCAGCAGCAGCAGCAAGATCTGGAACGTGTTAGAAATGTAAATTCTAAGGCCCCACTGAATAAGAAACTCTAGGACTGGAAGGAACCCTGCAATCTGTTTGAACAAGCCCTCCAGGCGATTCGGATGCACACTAAAAAAGCTACAACACTACCAACCTACACACCAAATTAACATTTGGGAACAATTGCGCTCGCGTGTTTGTCTGTGTCAGTATCTTCCCGCTCTCTTTCTCGCCTCCTCTCCTCCCCTTCTTCGTATTCTCCAGAGAAAGTACTCGTAAACATCTGGCCTAGGACCGCTTTTCATTTATCCATTCACTAGTTATTTTGCTCACTTTCCCATTCA
>NW_006408549.1:2223864-2239804 GCF_000296735.1 Chrysochloris asiatica
GGGGGGCCTGCCACGCCCTCAGAAACTTGCTGAGGTTACCCAAATGTGCGCGATCCTACTCCTGTAAGGATTCGGTTCCGGATGTGTGAGTGAGAGAGCGAGTAATGCAGCAAGACGAGTGTCTCCCCTTTCATGACTAGTTATTATATAATTATCACTGTAATCTTATAATAGATTTGATTTGATTTCAGGAACTATCCCTATTAGGTGTCTAGCACTTTTCTGGCTTTGGGGGATGTTTCTGTTTCCTCCCAGTCTAAGTGGACTTTCTTCTCTTCTAACTCTCACGGTCTCATTCTAGAGATTGTGAGTGTCTGACTGCTGCACCACCCCACCCCACTCCTTGAACCACATTATCCGCACCCTACCTGCCCTCCCTACATTGAGTTAGAGGCTGGGCAATGTTAGAGGCTGCTGAAGCTATGTCACAAACAGCGGGATAGTGCGTGGACCATACTTGGCGTTGATACAGAGCCTGTGTGCCCTTTAGGTTTCATTGAAGCTGCGAAGGACGCTCAGGACGGCGGAAACTGACGCACACCTTCCACTCCTGGGCTCTGTGCCCACAGCCGGGATTCCGTGTGCGGTTCTCCGCGGCTAGGTGCACCCGGGCGTGGACATTGTGGACCGTAAGATTGGTTTATATTCGCTTACCTTTACGTTTAGAAGTACAAGAACAGTCTTTTAATCTCCATTTCCCCTGGTGAGCTCAACACCCGAACGAAACTCGCACTTTCTAGTCTTTTTTTTTTTTTTTGCCCAGTCAACCTCCTTAAAGTGTTCACTTTGCATCTTCTAAGACTCCTTCAACCAACCATGAGGCACTTTGTCTTGCAAACAGTGGTGAGTCTTTCAAAAATTAGGTCTTACTAGCAGCCTAAACGAAACCAAATGAAGCCAAACCCACTGTCAGAGTGGATTCGGGCTCATAGCAACTCATTGTAGAGTTTCTGAGACTGTAAATCTTTACCAAAGCAGACAGTCTCGTCTTTCTCCTAAGAGGCTGTTGGTAGGTTTGAACTGCTGACCTTGTGGTTAGTAGTCCAGTGCCTGTTGCTGTTAAATGCTGACAAATAGGTTCTGATTCCTGATGACCCTGTATATGGTTTTCAAAGAGAGGCTGGTGGTTTGAACAGCTGACCTTGTGGTTAGCAGTCCAGTTTTTTTCCTATAGCACCTCACCAGGACCCTAGTCCAGTGCCTCGTGGTTTCTACTTGTGGATTCAGAAAATAAAAGTTTTATTTTAGTGAGTCAATGTACACAAAGAAGAATAATTGTTTATATTGACCATACTCGTGCACTTCAGAAAACAATGAGTTACTATTTTAAAATGTAAAGTATATAATTGTCAGGAAATTGATAATCTCTCTACAACCAGTGACGGAATTTCTCAACAGGATTTTGCTTCCCAGTACAGATGGTTTGACATAGTAAGATTCAGAGCAGTCAATGCTTAGTTAGGAAATGCCAAGGCCAATATTTGAGGGTGGATACAAGTTTTAACAAAGGAAAATATATATTAAAAAAAAATGTTCCCCAGAAAATTAATACACTACTCTTGAATCTATTCCAACTCAGCAAACTCTCCCCAAATGACTAGGAGGTACCAACTCATCCACCCATACAATCTCCTGACAACAAATCTATTTGAGTGTCTGTTATATACTAAAGGAGCTCTGGTATCGGTATCTTAGTGGTTATGAATTGGGCTGCTAACCTCAGGGACAGCAGTTCGAAACTACTAGCTGTTCTGTGGGAGAAGGATGAGGCTTTCTGCTCCGGAAAAGATTCACAGCCTCAGAAACCCTGGGCAGGATCACTATGAGTTGGAACCAACTCCACTGTACTTTACAACATTATATGCTGGGTGGTCTGTTTTGAGAACCTGGACTTTCATTCTGACTCAGGAACCAGGATAGAGAAAGTTAAAAAGGGAAAGAAGGAGGGATTTTAAGGTCAGTTCTCCTTTTTTGTTTTTGAAAGGTCTTGCTAAATTGCTAAAGCATTTGTACTTAATAGCAATCTTTAATATATTTATTGAATCCTCTCTTGGATTTTTTAGGTCATTTTTTTAAGTTGAGGAGAGAGAGCTAGGGTTTAAGCTAGCTCATTTATTGGAAGTTGAATACCAGCACAGACTTAACTTTTGACTTTTCAGGTGGAAGACCTTAATATCATGACTACATTTTACTATAATGTTCTTTCCATCATGCTGGGTGATCATTTATCCATAGATCACTCATGGTAAGTGACCAGAGTTCACTCACAGTGGCCTCACTAGAGAGTTGGGTTGAGGGGGGGTTATGGACCATGCTGGATGACACTGTCAGAGTGGGTGACACCAAGAAGACTGTCTACAGAATTTTTGTTCAGTGTTTCAGCAGAAATCTAGTATTTTAATAAAAATATCCCTGAAGTTATCATAACAAAAACATTTTTCACAAGCCCAGCTTACATAATGTCGATATACCTGCAAAGCTAAAACTCTACACTAACTTTTGAATCTTCTAATGCACTCTGATGAGAGCTGTCATTATTACCAATGACATTTCCAATAACAGGGTTTCATCTGCACATATTACAAGCGCACACTGGTGTTTTCATTTAATTACTGCAGGCATTTTTATAATGGCTGATTCTGTCCAATTTTCTGGTGTTTTAGCTATAATACTGTGGTAATAAATATTTCTGAATCTGTATCAATAACTTTTTTTGAGAATGAATGAGTAATTAAAGGAAAAGAAGGAGAAAAATAAAAACAGGTTTCTTCTCAGTTACTAATAATATTGTAACTAATAATTGATTCACTGTAGAAAGATTTTACAAGACAACTTTGCTGTTAATATTTATATAATCTAAGAAATATCACATTTAAGCAATTCACAACTTTATCACATATTATTCTAGGATTGAAATTAAAATAAGCATTACTAAGAGTCCTGGTGTGGCGCTGTAGGATAAAGCACTGGACAGCAAGGTCGGTTTGAACCTCAAGGTCAATGGTTCAAACCCACCAACTGCTCCTCAGAAATTCTATACAGGGTTGCTGCGAGTTGGAAAGGACTCAATGGCACGCAACAACAATGAGGATCATATATGGTCTGTTATGGATGGAGATCTAAGGAGGCAGGGGAGTGACACACCATGAATTACCACACAGGGTGATAACACCTCTAGTGACAGTTTTCACCTCCTGACTCTTTAAGGAGCCACAGAGGAAAAAAAGCCCCTCTTTCTCTGGTACCCTTGCAGGAAGTGGTAAAGGAAATGTCAAATGGTTAGACTGTCCCCATTCTCTTTGTTCCTTGGAAGAGCTTTGGGCCAGACTGTGCTTAGATCCCAGTTTCAGAGAATCCAGATTTAACAAGAAGTAATGGGCTTTATTATTTTTTTTCTCTTAGTCCAACACACAGTACAATTCCAACAGCTCAAAGAGTCACACCTGTATGAGAGGCTAAGAGGTTCCATTTTACTCCTTCTCCTTCTATGTCCTGTTTCAATGAAAACAGGTGTGTCACATTGCATATCTCAGCCACATGTTCAATTTCATACCACCAAACCTCTCTCCCCATGTCCTGTCCTCTTATGCCCTCCCTTGCCCATGCATGGCAAGTGGGCCAGCCCCCGGGATCAGAATGGATGTCAGGATACCAGGCAGTAGCATTTCTAACATGTGCCCTTTTCCTTCCCTGGAAAAATACACAACATGTAAGTTTTGTGTCAAGTCATGAGGCACGCATCCAAATGCCCTACGTGATGGCTCCACCCAGGTCCAGGAGAGTGTGGCGAAGAATGCGAATATGTCATATGGGTGTATGTACCAGTCCTGCTACCCTCTGTCTCATCTTGGACCACATTCTCTTGACAGGCTATGTGGTCTGGGAGTCACCTGGAATATATCAAGAACATTAGCTTGCAAAGTCCTGTCAAAGCAAGGGAGCAATGGCAGAGTAGGGTTTTGGACTTGTACAGCTGACTCTAGGCCACTTAACAACATCAACATATTGATAGTACTTTTGGCTCTTTCTTATTAATAAACAAGAATTAATCTTATCATCACATTAATTATTATTCTCATCCCTGCAAGAACTTAGAAAAGAGCTGAGGGGAAGAAATTTGACCCAGCACCTTGTTGCTGTTGTTAGGTGCAGTTGAGTCGGTTTCGACTCATAGGGACCCTGTGCACTACAGAACTGAAACTGCCTGTTTCTGTGCCTTCCTCACAATTCTTATTCTTGAGCCCATTGCTACTGCCACTGTGCCAATCCATGTCATTGAGGGTCTTCCTCTTTTTCACTGGCCCTCCACTTTACTAAGCATGATGATCTTCTCCAGGTACTGGCCCGGCCTGATAATAAGTCTGAAGTGTGAGAGATGAAGTCTCACCATTCTGACTTCTAAGGAGCACACCTTACTTCTCAAACTGATATATTTGCTCTTGAACACCTTGAAGAGTTCTCTTGCAG
The DNA here is from genome assembly GCF_000296735.1 of Chrysochloris asiatica. Taxonomy (NCBI): domain Eukaryota; kingdom Metazoa; phylum Chordata; class Mammalia; order Afrosoricida; family Chrysochloridae; genus Chrysochloris; species Chrysochloris asiatica. The sequence goes on from NW_006408549.1 coordinate 2,228,332, forward strand.
GTTTGCCTAATGCAATACATTGTTTGATTTTTTTATTGTTGCTTCTATGAGTGTTGATAGTGGATCCAAGCAAAATGAAGGCTTTTGATAACTTCAATCTTTTCTCCACTTCATGATGTTATTTATTAGTTCAGGTGTGAGGATGTTTGTTTTCTTTACATTTCTTTATGAAATCCATACTGAAGACTGCAGTCTTTGATCTTTATCAGTAAGTATTTTAAGACCTCTTTGCTTCCAGCAAGCAAGGTTGTATCATCTGCATATTACAGGTTGTTAAGGAGTCTTCCTCCAGTCCTGATGCCACGTACTTCTTCATATAACCCAGCGTCTTAGAGTATTTGCTCAGTAGACAGATTGAATAATTATAATGCATAATTATATGCAACCCTGATGCATACCTTTCTTGATTTTAAACTGCCGAGTCCCCTTGTTCTGTTCAAAGAAGTGCCTCTTATTCTATGTACATGTTGGAATATTCTTCGTAACATTATCCATATCTTGTTGTTATCTATACAGTTGAAAGCCTTTACATAGTTAACAAAGCACAAGTAAACAGTTTTCTGGTATTCTGTGCTTTCAGGCAAGATCCATTTGACGTCAGCAATGATATCCCTTGTTCCACATCCTCTTCTGAATCTGGCTTGAATTTCTGGTAGTTTCTTATTAATGTACAGTTGCTGTCATTTTTTAAAATTATGTTCAGCAAAATTTTACTTGCATGTGGTATTAATGATATTGTTCTATGATTTCCACATTCCATTGGGTTACCTAGTATCTAGCTATTAAGAATATACAAATTAAGTCACTGCAGCCAGTGTTTCTCAAGAAAAAAATTAGTCATCTGCCTGATAGTGAGATTTTTATCAATACAAATTGTCTCCAATTTTCACTGGCAGAAAAGCAGGAATATTGTACTTGAATTATATGAGTAAGTAAAAAAGTATTGCTATAAAATCATAGAAACTTTTATTGAAGAAAAATGTCAAAACATGAGGCGTTTGCTTCTTGGCATAGTCTCGGTCTACGTCTACATACTTCCAAAGGTGATTTTTCCATCTCTTTTATCTTTTCCCAAAGAATTCTGACCTCTTCAATTTACACCACATTAAAATGACAGTTTGTCATCCTTGAAGAACTGAAATCATGTTCCTTTTAATTGCCCTTTGAGTTGGAGGAATAAAAAGGAGTCTAAAGGCGGAATTTCAGGTCTCTAAGACAGACAGCTCTGGTAGCGTAGTGGCTATGAATCGGGCTGCGAACCTAAAGGTCAGCAGTTCGAAACTACCAGCTGTTCCGCGGGAGGAAAGATGAGGTTTTCTGCTCCTGTAAAGATTTACAGCCTTAACAACAACAAAGGTAGATGGGGTAAGGTTTCCCAACGAAATTCTGGTATGATTTCCATTGCCACCCTCGAGATAGAAAAACATTTCCTCTGTGCAACTTTCCTGGCTTTTTTCTAAACAATGCAGTTTTCAAATTTCTGAAAAACTTCTTCCTAAGAAGTCCTCATGATCATCCTGTGTCCTTCAAGAAAATCCTTTGAGTTCCCCCAAACCTTTAACTTTCTGAGCTGACCTCTTGCCTTGAATTTAACTGCTCTGTCAGATTCCCTAGGGGCTCCTGGTGTAGTGCCGTAGGTTGACTTGAATCACAAGGTAGGCAGTTCCAGCTTACCAGCCACTCCTCAGAAACCCTATGCAGGGTTGCTACGAGTTTCGACCCATAGCGACCCCGAAAGGGTTTCCGAGGCTGTAAATCTTTACTGGAGCAGAACGCCTCATCTTTCTCCCGCGGAGCAGCTGGTAGTTTCGAACTGCTGACCTTGAGGTTCGCAGCCCGCTTCGTAACCACTACGCTACCAGAGCTCCTTGGAACTGATTAGATGGTGCTTAATAACAAGAAGCAGATTCCCTAGGAAGCCACTGTTTTGATTGGACTTTGTTCTCTGGACCGTATTAGTAAGTCCAAGACTTACTTGTTCCCAGTTATGATTCATTTCATAAAATCATCTTCATTAGCTTCAACCTTACTTGAAAGACTGATAGAAAGGTCAGATCTTTGATCTAGCTGATCTTGTGCAACGCTTTCAGTACCCATGAAAATGCCAAACAATATGAGATCCAACTTCAGTAGCTATTGCATCAGTGGTAATTCTGAGGTCTTTTTCTACCAGTGTCTGGACCTCAGCCACAGTTTCTTCAATGTAGAAAAGATTTTATGAAACAATTTTGTTTTTAGTTTCTAGGTTCATGGTCTTCCTTTTCTTGGCTCATCTTTGAGGTCTTTCCAATCTTCTGTAAAGTGCTTGAACCATTTAAAAAGTATTGTTTTATATGGACAGCATTCCTGTAAACTTGTTTCAAAGCTTCAATGATTTGTGAAGATGTCAACTTGAGTTTTGTTAAAAATTGATATTATCCCTGATCTCAAATAGTTTTTTTCCATGTTACAGAAAGTATCCTTTTCTGAAGGTACCCGGATGAAATTAAGACATTACTTTCTGAGAGAACTTGTATACAACCATCCACTGATCACAGAGACAAGTCCAAACATATTTTATTTGGTATAAACCTGAGCATGTATGAACTGGAAACCCAGTAGCAATATTTTTATACTATCTCTTATATTTTACTTAATATTCTAAGATGGCTCTATCCCATAGGCTGCCAGAACGAGGTAGCTATAAAGAGCAAGCCCCTTTTTTCTAAACAGACTCTATAGAAACCAGTCCTGATGTGGCACTATAGGATAAGCACTGGACTGGTAATTGGAAGGTCAGAAGTTCAAACCCACCAGCTGCTCCTTGGAAACCCTATACACAGGGTCACGATGAGTTGGAACCGACTTGATGGCACTTAACAACAACATTTATGCCAGAATCCAGTCGCATAACGATGTCTTGCTGCAAGGGAGACTGAGAAATGGAGAAGAGCAAATGGATATTGGGGAATGACCACCAGTTTTTGCCACTGGATATCTAGGCCTGTTGCTTGGTTCTTTACATAAGCTGTTTCGTATGTATTGACCCCATGATTATGGTCATTGGTTCTGGATAGTTTCTGTGTCGTCTTCGTGTTTTGTATGTGTCTTTGGCATTACATAAGGAGCTTTAGTGATGCAACAGTTGAACACTTGCTGCTAACCAAAAGTTTGGTGGTTCAAACCCCATCCAGTGGTCCCACGGGAGAAAGATCTGGAGATCTGCTTCCGTAAATATTACAGCCTGGAAAACCCTATGAAGCAGTTCTGTTCTGTCACATTGGGTCGTTATTAGTCAAAGATCAACTCCTCAATGCACAACAATAGCAACAAAAGAACCAACAAGCATTACTTGCTGTGGTAGGATTAGGCTTCTATCGGAACCTCTGAACTTATTGCCACCACTTGCCCTTTGCTTGTTCACTCTTAATTGTGAATGCCAGTTAGATGGGGAGGTATCAGGACCCTGGCTGGGGAAACTTTGTGGATTGTTGGGGAACATGGTGGTGGTAGTGTGCCGTGGAGTAGGTTCTGACTCATAGCAACCCAGCATAGGGTTTCTGAGGCTATAAATCTTTATGAGAGTGGAAAGCCTTATCTTTCTCTCTCAGAACAGCTGGTAGTTTTGAACTGCTGATCTTGAGGTTAGCAGCCTGACACACTTAACCACTATGCTACCAGAGCTCCTTGGGGAATATGGTATTACCCCATAAAGCTAGGTAAGTACAGGCTTACTTGTGCTTACTAAGCAGTAGTGAACAATTTCACTTTATTTCCCCACCTCATCAAAGATTCTACCTGTAGGTGTGGTTGATATCTGTCTCTCCCAACCACATAGCACATTTATACAGAATCAAAGCTTCTTTTCAAATTTCTAATTCCTGGCAGCAATGAAGTACTCATTAAGCAAGGTAAGCACAGGTTTATGTGTGCTTTCTTACTAACTTGTAGTGAACCATTCACATGTGGTGAAACATGAAACTGTCCACTACAGATCAGTAAGTGAGCACAAATAATCATGTGCTCACCTTTGTTTGTTGGGTAATCATACCTAATGGCAGTATGTCCTTTCTGGGATACATGCTGGCTGAGTGAGGGGATCTTTTGCAGGAGCACTTAATTCTTTACCTGGAAAATGGGATAAGAAATGAAGCTGTACATACTTATGGAAAAGTCCTTGTATTAGAGAACTGGGTTTTTCCCAGGCCATTTTCATATTCACCATATAGGTAAAGCAGGCTTGGGGGTGTGATGGAGGCAGCTGCAGAAGCCAGAAACTGCAGTCAGAGGCTGCAGAAAAATGTGCAGCTCAGGTTGCCCTGAGGGGCAGAGTCAGAACTGCAAACAGACTCCCCACATGGTGGAGGCAGCCCTGCCTCAACTAGAGCCCCCAAAAAATCTCCAAAAATAAATGTGCAGAGAATAAATTACCATTTCAAGTTGTCCTGGCCTGACTTCTATGCCTGGTGGGCTAACTTTGCTTCTCAGCTTTATCATACGTTAATAGGAGGAGGTTTCAAAAAGTTCATGAAAAAAGGAAATGAAAAGACAATGAAGTTTTCCATAAACTTTTTAATGTTTTTATTGTGAATTATGTGATAGTTTACATGGGAGAACATTAGCTTATATACGATAGGATAACATTCATCCTATCATATGTCATTTCATTGCTATGGTTACAATACCCTCCCTGCATCATGAAACAACAGCATCATGAAACAACAGCATACAGCCCCTCTCCCTCTCCCTCTCTGGGTCTAGAGTTCCCAGCCACTCCATCTCTCCATGTCATCATCTCTGCCTTCATCACTGGCATCACTGTTTCTCTGGGTAGGGACCCACTCTCTGCTCTTCTCCCTTGATGGTCCTAGGGACCTCCGCTCCTAGACTGAAAAGTCAACCACTCCCCTGCTTTTGCTACAAAACATCTACCTTTACATTTCCAACCCTCACAGTCAGTCCCGATAACAATTATTCACTATTGTACCACAAGAGACCTTTCATCAGCCCGCGTAGACAGATTGGATATTACTTAGTGGAGAGTCTACCTTCCTCTGTGTCCTCTGGATCTAGGCTCCCTCTTGAAAGCTTGTAAACCAGTCGCTTCTTGCCTTTGTTGTTGCTGTTGTTGTTGTGAAGTGCTGTTGAGTCGGTTCTGACCCATAGCGAACCTATATAGGTTTCTGAGGAACAGCTGGTGAGCTTAAACTGCCAATCTTGCAGTTTAAACGGCGTTGCAGTCTGACACATTAACACACAGCGCCACACCAGGACTCCTACCTCTTGCCTTTGTAGACCCTCCATTTTGGGTAGCCAGTGTCCAAGTTGCCCATCCCTGTCTACACTGTGTACCAAGGGGGTGGGAATGATCCTCACTATAAAGATTTGTTCCCTCTTTTGAGCTACTGCATCCATAGGTGTAGGTCAAGTTAATCAAATTGCATCAGATTACTCTTTTTTTCCTCTTCTTTCTTTTTCTAACTGAGTTCTGATCATCCAGCCACCAAAGCCAGGTCAGGTGGGTATTATCTGCAAGTGTGGGTGTTCTTGTGCATATCCCCTCACTTTTTATCAGCTGGATGCTTCACTTTCCACTCTAGTTCTCTGTGGCTATGTCCCCAGGTCTTGCCACACTGTTGGCCAACCAGGTCTCCAGCCTGGTTCACAGGAGTCTATTGAACGTGGTCAAACTTAGCTCACAACTTCATTGCTGTTTTCCCCTCACTTCCCCTTATCAGTGACGAACGTGGTCACCAGTCAGACCGCATGCCTGCTCGTGTATTCCCATTGAGTCTTAGTCTTGGAAGGGAGTTTGTCCTGAGGGGATCCGACCATTTGTCTTGATGGCTCCCAGGCAAACAACTTGCTTGTTCTTGTAGTTGTCTGTCGGACTGCCATTATTGTTTTTGATTTTTCCTCTCCATCATTCTTTCAAGACGTATCTTCTGTTCTTTTAGCCACTCCAGGCTGGTTCCATAAACTTTTGAAGCTCCCTCAAACTTACTGGCTTGATTCTTTCCTCCAAGTCTAGGAGGATACTTAGCAGCATGACCTTCCAGGTCTAGAGGAGGAGGTGGGAAGGGCCTGTGGCTCTCCAGTCTCACCTGTGGTCACACTTCAGGATGCTACTTGGCTTGGGGCAGGTCTGAACATGGAGGTTACATGCAGGGTGCTGATGCTAAGTTGCAGGGGGAGAGAATTCTTTCCTGCAGAAACATCTGGAGTGACACAGAGGACACACTTATACACATTTACACAAGCCCCAGGGGATTCCTATGCCTGAGAGAATTGGCTAGCTAGTTCCTATTACACATTTATTTCCTTAAAGGAGGTATTTTATATTCTACCCTGTAATTCAATTCCTTTAGCTCCCCACCCTGCTAAAAAAGAAAAAGAACACACAGTCCAAACAACTTTTAAAACCAAGTTTTTTTTCCCCTCCATATAGTATATGTGCACAATTTGTGTAGCTTTTACATACATCTGTAAGCTATGACTTGTTTACATCAGTCCTTAACAATATTTAAAGAATAAAGTATAAGGTTTTTCAGTCTGTGTACAATAGCATTTTCTTTTATCAACCTCCACATACAAATGCATTTCCTTTTTTTATGGTGTAATTACATGTCTAAATAGTAATGTATACAGACAATGCATAGGAAGGACATGTATGTTTTATAGAAATATACCAGAAGGAGTAAAATACTCCTGTGGATTGTTTAAAATATAGTAACTAATAACCTGCAGAGAAAGAAAAGGCCACCTAAGTTGGTCTGAAGCTGTGAGTTTGAGGATTTAGGATCATGGATGAAAAACTGTTTGTTTTAGAGACAAGAATCCAATCCTCTCATTTTTCCTATGTGGCCACAGAGACTCAAGAGAAAAGCAATTTTCTCAAGCTACTTGACTTTTCCATAAGGAGCTCCGGTAGCGTAGTGGTTACAAGTCAGGCTGCTAACCTCAAGGTCAGCAGTTCAAAACTACCAACCATTCCACTGGAGAAAGATTTACAGCCTTGGAAACCCCACGTGGATTCTCTATGAGTCGGAACCGACCCACGGCGCACCAGCAGCACCAGTTGGCTTTCCCACAGTAGTTAGCACAGAGCTGAGACTTCTGGCTTCATGTGAGTTTTCTATTATGCTTCACAGACTCTTCTAGATTCAAGCTGGAATTTGGCTCCAGGAAGACCACACTTAGAAGAGCAAAGGCGCTGGTTAGAAAAGCAGAATCTCAGGTCTCACCAGACATTGGGAGGGAGAATCTTAATTTTAACAAGATCCCTAGGTCGTTTGCACGTAGATTAGATTTGGGAAGAACTGCTTCAAGACACTGTGCCTCTACTGCCAAATTGTTACCTTAAAGACTTGTTGAATCATTTTGTGTTAGTATGTTGCTACTTGCCTTTGAGTCAATTCTGACTCAATGGTTCTTCATTGCTTGCTTGTTCCTGTCTAGTTGTTTTCAAAGTCCAGTTCCCAAACCCATAGAGTAGTTTCCCTGGTCATATTTCTCTGTAGGTAGATCTGGGAGTCTGTATTTAAAGACCTCCCTGGTTGAGTGGGTTATGTGTTAGGCTGCTAACCGCAAAGTCAGTGGTTTGAATCCACCAGCCACTCCTTAGGAGAGACACGGACCTTCTGCTCCTATAAAGATTTACAGCCATATCTGGGGTCACTGTGAGTCAGAACTGACTCCATGACACACAACAATCAGTTTGATTAGTCTTCATGAGCCCTTAAATTGGCTGTATGAGAACTACTGATCCAAGTCTTGCTCCATGGGGTTTTGGAATAACTAAGAACAGGTAAAATCTTGGAAACCAGCATTAATCCCTGCAACCTACTTTTTCCTCAGGTGGTTTTCTACTGACTATATTTCCTCAGCTGGTTTTCTCTTTTCCTCTTCATTGTCTTCTCATTGGCTACCAATTTTAGAAGCTGAACTGTATGATTCCCAAATTTCCTGTCTTCTTTCCCCCTGTTAATCATTATCATCAGTAATGGTAACTATTCTGGAGGCCAGCCACAAGCAGGGGTTTCTGACAGACTCACTCAGTTGGAATTCCCTGCTAAGAATTTGTATTTCCACCCCAGATCTATTACTAAATCAGAATCTACATTTTAACCAGAACCCCAGGTGATTCTCATAGATCTTATTAAAATGTAGCTCTGGGGATCTTGTTGAAATGTAGATTCTAATTCAGTAATATGTGGGGGTTGTTTTTGTTGTTGTTAAGTGCTGTTGAGTGGGTTCTGACTCATAGAGATCCTGTACAAGGTTTCCAAGGAGCCGTTGGTGGGCTTGAACCGCCAATGTTATGATTAAAACTGACCTTGCGGTCCAGTGCTTTAGCCTACAGTTGCAAACCAGGACTCCATATTTGTGGTGGTGGTGCCATGGAGTTGGTGCCAATTCATAGAGTTTCCCAGAAAAGCTATGGAAGCAGAAAGCCTCATCTTTCTCCCATGAAATGGCTGATGATTTCAAACTGCTGACCTTGAGGTTAGCAGCCCAACTTATAACCACTACACTAGCAGAGCTGGGGGTAGAAAAGATAATTCTCAGAAGAGGGTGGAACTGGAATGAACTGGTTCAAAGTCCTGATTATAACCAATCGAGAACCTGGCATTAGCTTGATCTAGCTGCAGTATCAGTGTCTGTCACTGATCACTAGGATTGATTTGGCCAATTTCATTTGCCAAATTCAAGTTCCACTTCCCTCATCATTGTATTAAGTCCCCCCTTGAAGTTGTACTTTGGCTAAAGGGAACATTTCCAGAAGACCATTCCTTACTCAGGACTAAGTCAATTAGTCAGCTCCACTTATGCTTTAAGTAGAAGAAAGTCTACTAAACCATGGTTTTCAGCTCTTGGATTCCAGGAAAGGGGAGTGTTGTATATATCAGAGAGTAAACTAGCTCAGGATTATTGTTTTTATTCTGACTGGGCCAGTCAACAAAGTTTTTTGTACTTATTATGAAAGGCTGTTTCCAAAAGTCGGTGCCTTTCCTGACTGTTCACTGTCCTCATTACTGCAGCGATGTTATCTGCTGAGTATCTGGGTTTACCACTGACCAGCATAGACCTGGCTGTTATTTGCTCGAATGACACGTTTCCTCTTTTTAAATTTTTTAAAAGTTAAATATGTGCAACATGGATCTGAATGGGACATGGTGGGAAGGGGTTATATAGTTATTCCACTGAATACAATGAGTACTTTTTTAATGTTGTACTACTTCCATAAAGTAGACTTTATGAGCTGTGTGCTTGCATTTTTGTTTTCTGACATATTGTTCTCTATCCTATCATTGTTCTATCAATTTGATAGTATATGGTTTCAGCCAAACATTTGTTCCAAATTCTGTCAGATTGAGGGGAAGTTCCCAGACAAAACCCTACCCACGGCCTTCCAAAGCAAACAGGATTCTCGGACCCATCCTCTGACCACAGCACCATCACTTCAGGGCTTTCAGGAGCTGAATAGGGTCATTCATTAGATCCAATCTCATCTTATTTCTTGTCTCTCTGTGGCAAGGCACATCCACAGGCAATTCTGGGACCAGTGTAACATAGAATCATGATCAGACAGAAGCAGTGGGTTGGGAACTCGATCTAAGAGTTAAGAAATAAAGTACAGAAGCTTGTAGGGTATCAGCTCCATCCTTCTGGGCAAGGCATTTTCTGTCAGGCACTGGGGATTCACTCCTTCACCCCCGCCTCAGCGTGATGTTCACATTCCACTCAAGTAGTGGCTTTTGTAACTCCCTGAGGAGTCTCATGAGCATGGAGGGCACTGCTTCTGACAATGAAACTTTAAAGTTAATTCCCAAGATAAATAGAGCAAATTGACACCACTTTGCTTGCAATCTTTTTTGCTTCAATCTTTAGAAGACAACAGTAAACCAGCTGCCAGATTTGGTTCCTGAAAATTCGAGAAACACAGGCATTTTATTTTGTACCTTTCTGAATGAGGCAATTTCGGGCCGTCAGAAACAACAAAATCCATGCAAACGTCTTAATTTTACAATTTTGCTTGCATTTTTGAGAGGACAGAGGATCATTGTTTCCATTCCTTTTTCTTTTCTTTCTTTCTTTTTTTTTTTTTTAAGCTACATAAGTAGTGGTTTCTTTGAAAACTGGAATGATAGAGGGTTGTAATCTTTTTAATTCAGACCTTGCAGCAGAAAAGCAGGGCAGACTTGTGAGTTGTGTTATTCAGATACACACTCAGCATGGAACAGAGAAAGTAAATAACTGAATACACACTTTATAATTACATGGCGGGAGTGGGGGGAGGGGAGAGGAGGGGATCGAAGCTGCAGCTTTGGGAGTGGGGTTTTGAGGCCTTGGGCGGCAGCTGCAGTTTCTGGCTTCTCCCTCCCACACTAAAGCCTGAGAGAGAACAGGAACTGGGAGGTCCCTGCAGGAACCCTGGTAGGGAGGGGAGCTGAGGTGCACTGAGCAGAAAATTCAGCATCTGTCACTCTGGGCCTTGGCTAGAAGGAACATAAGTAAGATTTATAGAGTAAAATGTGAACCTAGGCAGGGACCCTAGAGATCTATTCCACTAGACAGTGGTCAGGATACCTCAGATTTTAATAATTTTTCTAAGGAAAAAAGATTCTATGGCTAAGAAAATTTGAGAAATGTTGCATGCTATATCCCCTAATGGAGCATCAAAATACAGTAAAGAAATCTGTGAATCCATTCTTCCCTACCCCGATTTAATTTCTTAAATTCCTCCCATCTCCAATGTCCTCCTGTGGTGTTATAGGATAGGCATTGGTTGGCTGTAGGATAATCACAGTGTTGGTGGTTCAAATCCATCAGCTGCTCATAACCCATTATGCTACCAGGGTTCCTTGATCCCATCACCACCCTGGTCTAATTTGTGGGAGATTCCCAAGGGTGTGGCATGTATGTTGTTGTTGTTGTGTGCTGTGGAGTTGGTTCCGACTCATTGTGACCCTGTACAGGGTTTCCAAGGCTGTAAATCTTTACGGGAGCAGAAAGCCTCATCTTTCTTCCGAGGAACAGCTGGAAGTTTTGAACTGGGACTCTGAGGTTCGCAGGCCTATTCATAACCACTATGCTATCAGAGCTCCTTGTGGAACGTATGCAGCACCTTTTATCTCACAGCAGATGAAAGAAGAGACTTGAGCAGAGCAGTAGGGATCTACTACCACTAAGATAAAGCTGAAAGTAGAATGGGTCCTTTGAACCTGGGGTCCCTGCACTGTGAAGTTTCTAGATCCAGGGGAAGATTGAGGCCAAGATATCTGGAGATCTCCAAAGAATACTGAGACTATAGATGCTGAAAGGAGACAAGGACCTTTCCCCAAGAACCAGCACTCTACCTACAGATATTGATGCAGTAGCTCAAAAGAGGAAACAAATCCTTACTGCAAGAATCATTTCCACCCCCTCCACACACAGAGTAGACAGGGATGGGCAACTTGGACATTGGCTACCCAAAATGGGGGAGGGGGGG
>NW_006408549.1:2240394-2279434 GCF_000296735.1 Chrysochloris asiatica
GAGAGAGAGATCATAAAGTCTTTATTTCAGGAAATAAAAAACAAAGGTTACCTGAATATAAAAAAAGAACTGACACTCTAAATTTGGACCTTTCTAGCCTTCTAAATTATGAGAGAATGAATTTCTGGTTGTTAAATCCATCCATAATATTATAGCAGCATTAGATAACTTAGACACTCATACTTTGGACATATTGTCAGGAGGGACCAGTCCCTGGAGAAGGACATCATGCTTGGTAAAGTGGAGGGTCAGTTAAAAAGAGGAAGACCCCCAGTGAGATGGATTGACACAGTGGCAGCAGCAATGGGCTCAAACGTAACAACAATTGTGAGGATGACAAAGGACCAGCCGTGTTTTGTTCTGTGGTGCAGAGGGTCGCTAAGAGTCAGAATTGACTGGATGGCATCTACCAACAACAACAACAGCAACAACATTTCCAAATAGAAGTCCATGGGTGGTACGAATGGTTAACATGCTGGGCTGCTAACCAAAAGATTGGAAATTCAAGTCAAACCAGAAGTTCCTGGGAAGAAGCCTTAGTGATCTCTTCTGGGAGCAGAAAACCCCAACAAAATCAGCCAGTGAAAACCTGTGGAGCACACTTCTGTGACACACATGGCGCTACCACGTGTCAGAAACAATGGATGGCAAGTGTTGTTGTTTTCTTAAATTTCCAAGAAAAGACTTTGTGTTTCCTTTTATGCTAGTCGGTAATTTATTTTTTAATTTAAAAAGTAATATAGTATTACAGATTCACTGGGAGATCAAGAGAAGAAAGGAATGGTGTTTGGTTTACATGTCAGATACTGTTCTAAAGACTTCACTTGTATTAACTCCAAGGTCAAGCCACACAAAGTCCCAATGCTGTGCACTCCAGGAACCTGGAAATGACATTTATATTAGTCAAAGTTGGAACAAGCCTTAAATTACCTAGCTATTTATATGCAACCAAATATTGCTTAAGATAATTTTTAAATGGTTGCAGCAGTACAATGACAGGGAAATGCCAGAAATTCAAGCTGGATTCAGAAGGGGCTGTGAAACAAGGAGTATCATTACTGACATCAGATGGATATTGACTAACAGTACAGGGTACCAGAAAGATGTTTTCTTGTGTTTTATTTTCTATGCAAAGACACTCAACTGTGTGCATCATAGCATATTATGGCTAACACATTGTGAAGAATGGGAATTCCAGAACATTTGTGCTCATGCAGAATCTGTACATAAAACAAAGAGGCAGTCATTCAAACAGAACAAGGGGATACTGCCTGGTTTAAAATCAGGAAAGGTGTGCATCAGGGTTGTGTCTTTTCACCATATTTGTTCAATATGTATACTGAGCCAATAATCCAAGGAGAAGCTGGACTATATGAAGAAGCAGGTGGCATCAGTATTGTTGGAAAACTCATTAACAACCTGTGATATGTAGATGACACAAACCTGCTGATAAAGATTTCTTTAAAGTGTTAGAAAGCAAAGATGTCACTTTGAAGATTAAGGTGCATCTGACACAAGTTATGGTCAGGTGCACCTTAATCTTCATATGCACTTCATATGCAAGGAAAACCTGAAGAATAAATAGGGAAGACCACAGAAGAATTAATGCCTTTGATTTATGATGTTGGTGAAATATATTAAATGTACCATAGACTACCAGAAGAATGAACAAATCTGTGTTGAAAGAAGTACAGCCCAGATGGTCCTTAGAAGTCAGGAAGGAGAGACTTTGTTTCATGTAGTTTGAACATGTCATCAGGAGGGACCAGTTCCTGGAGAACAATGTAATACTTGGTAAAATAGATGGTCAGCAAAAAGTAGGAAGACCCTCTATAAGATGGACTGCAACAATGGCCTCAAGTATAGCAAAAGTTGTGAGGATGGTGAAAGTCTGGGCAGTGTTTCATTTTATTGTACATATAGGGTCGCTATGAGTCAGAACAGATTCAAGGGCACCCAACAACATTCCTAAGGTACTAATCAATTAATTAACCAATCACTCACTTTTTAAAGGAGGAATATAGGTATATTCCAACCACAAGCATTACATCTATCTTGCTTTTCAGTTTCACAGGTATAGCCTTTTTGTGTTCAACCAGCATTCTACAGGACATTGGCAATGCTAAAAACTCAGGCTGTCTGTGATAGGATAACATCCATATGCCTACAAGAAAGACCAGTTAGTACAACTATAATTCAAAAATATGAATCACCCACCAAAGTCAATGATGAAGAAACTGAAGAATTCTACCAATTTCTTTAGTCTGAAATTGATTAAACCTGCAGTCAAGAGGCATTGATACTTGGTGATTAGAATGCTACAGTTGGGAACAAAGAGGAAGGATCAGTAGTTAATGCCTTTGTGATAAGAACAACCCTGGAGATCCATTGATAGATTTTTGCAAAACCAAAGACTTCTTCCCACCTTCATTGCCAATATATTTTTTCAACAACATAAGCAGTGACTATACATGGAGTCTTGGTTTGGCGCTGTAGGATCTGCACTGGACCGCTAACCACAATGTTAGTGATTCAGATCTCCCAGCTGCTCCTTGGAAACCCCATACAGGGTCTCAACAATGACACTCAACAGCAGCATACATGTGGATCTAGTCAGATAGAATATGGTGGTGGTGGTAACTGTGTGCAGTCTAGTGAGTTTCAATTCATAGTGACCTTGTATAGAGTTTCCAAGGCTGTATATCTTTATAGGAGCAGAAATCCTCATCTTTCTCCTGCGTAATGACTGATAGATTTGAACTGCTGACCTTGCAGTTAGTATTCCAGCTAGTAACGCTCTACACTTCTAGGTCTCCTTAGGTGGAATATGCAAGAATCAAATTGATATATCTGTAGGAAGAGACAATGGGAGGCTCAATATCATCAGCCAAAACAAGGCTAGGAGTCAACTATGGAACAGATCGTCAATTGCTTATATACAAGTTTGGGCTGAAAGTGAAGAAAATTAAAAACAATCCCATGGAAGTCTGTAAATGACCTTGATTATGTTTCGCCTGAATTTAGAGACCATCTCAAGAACAGATTCGATCCAATGTACACTAATATCTGAAGACCAGAGGAGCTGTAATGACAACAAGAGAATCGTATGTGAAGAAAGCAAAAGGTCATTTAAAAGACAAGAAAGAAATAAAGGACTAAAACAGATATGAGAAGAGACTCTAAAACTTGTTCTTGAATGTAAATATCTAAAGCAAATGAACGGAATGATGTAGTAAATTTGAAAAGAAAATTTCAGCAGATAGCTGAGAAGACAAAGTTAAACACTACAATGAAATGTGTAAAGATTTGCAGTTAGAAAACCAAAATGGAAGAACACACTCAACATTTCTTAAGCTTAAAGAACTGAAAAAAAAATTCAAGTCTCAGTTAGTAATATTGAAGGATTCTGTGGGCAAAATATTGAAAGATGCAGGAAGCATCAAAAGGTGATGGACAGAGTACAGTCACTATACCAAAAAGAATTGGTTGATATTCAACCATTTCAGGAAGTAGCATATGATCAAGAGTCAATGGGACTGAAGGAAGAAGACTAAGTTGCACTAAAGGCATTGGCAAAAAACAAGGCTTCAAGAGTTGATAGAATATAAATTGAAATGTTTCAACAAATTAATGCAATGCTGGAAGCACTCATTAGTCTATGCCAAGAAATTTGGAAGATAGCTTCCTAGCCATTGGAAAAGATCCATATTTGTATCTATTCCAAAGAAAGGTGACCCTACAGAATGTGAGAATGATTGACAATATCATTAATATCACAGACAGTTAAATTTTGCTAAAGATAATTAAGAAATGGTTGGAGCAGTATATCGACAGAGAGCTGCCAGAAATTCAAGCTGGATTCAGAAGAGGGCATTGAACAAGGGATATTAATGCTGAAATCAGATAGATTTTGACTGAAAGTAGAGAATACTAAAAATATGTTTACTTGAATTTCATTGACTATGTAAAAGCATTCGACTGTGTGGATCACAGCAAACAATGGAAAACATTACAATGAATGGGAATTCCAAAACGCTTAATTGTGCTCATGTACATTGACAAAGAGGCATTCACTTGAGCAGAACAAGGATTATACTGCATGGCTTAAAATCAGGAAAGATGTGCATTAGGTTTGTATCCTTTCACCATACTTGCTCAACCTGTATGCTGAGCAAATAATCTGAGAAGCTGGATTATAGAAGAATTTGGCATGGGATTGTGACGATCAAAGATCACAGCCTGTAGTATGAATTGCAACTCAATGTAAAGAAATCAAATCCTTACAACTGGACCAATAAACAACATCATGGTAAATTGAGAAAGACTGAAGTTGTTAAGGATTTCATTTTCCTTAGATCCACAATGAATGCTTATGGAAGTAGCAGTCAAGAAATCGAACGATACATTGCATTGGGCAAATCTTATGCAAAAGATCTCATAAAAGTGTGAAAGAGCAAAGATGATACTTTGATGACTAAAGATCACCTGATCCAAGCCATAGTGTTTACAATGGCCTCATATGCATGTGAACGCTGGACAAAGAATAAGGAAGACTGAAGAAGAATTGATGCTTTTGAATTATAGTGTTGGCAAAAAATACTTTAAGTACCATGAATTGCCAAATGAACAAACGTGTTTTGAAAGAAATAGAATGCCCCTTAGATGCAAGAATGGTAAGACTTTATCTCATGTACTTTGTACATTTTATAAGGTGGGATCAGTCCCTGGAAAAGGATATCATGCTTGGTAAACTAGAGGGTCATCAAAAAAGATGAAGACTCCTAAGCAGATGGAGCAGCTGCAGCAATGGGCTCAAATATAAAAACAATATTGAGGATGGTGTAGGACCAGGCACTTTTTGGTTCTGTTGTGCATAGGGTGTCTATGAGTCAGAGCCAGCCTAATGGCAAGGACATCATAAATTCAGGCATTAAGAAAGCAGATTAAGCATTTTCTCCTGGTGAAGTAGTAGCCCTGTATTGTTTTGACTTTAGTGCCTCAGTGGAAGTGTCTGTGGAAGGACAGTCAGCATGTTCATAGGCCATCTTATAAACAGGGCATACTAGTCATATGAGAACAAGTAGCGTTTTAGACTGCCCCCAACAATTTACACATATCATAGGATGCCAGCCTGTTTTGACACACCCTAATTTCTTCTGTCCTTATCTTCCCCAGTTCCTCCAGTGTGTACTGACATACTCACACAATTCACTAACGTACTCACTACCATAATAGTGCATACTGACACATAACTCACCAGGCTGGTGTTAGGACTCTTGTTTGCAAGTCACAAAGTAACAAAGATCCAACTCTTAGTAGTTTAAGCAATAAAGGGGATTTACAGGTCCATGCAACTGAGAAACTCATGGGTTGAATAGCTTTAGGCACACCTAGATCCAGGAACTCAATATCATGAAGGTTTCTTTCTTTTTATTTTCCACCATGTACAGCCTCATTCTCCCCTAATGTAAACAGCTCCAACCTTGTAGTCATAAAAATGGCAACTTGTACCTCCAGTTTACATTCTCTTTGTAGTTTACAATCCTGGAAGAAGCAGGATTATATCTTTCTTAAAGGTATAAAAGTTAATATCATTAATATCATAGGCGTTGGGATGAGATTATGTAGCTATTCAATTAGTATTTATTAACTACAAGGTCACTATAAGTAATCTTGGAGGTTATGTTATCTATTTTTGTCTCAGCTTCTTTATCTGTGGAGATAATAATGCCATTACCTTATAGAATTGTAATGGGAATTAAATGAGTTAATATGTTTGAAACATTTAAAGTAGTCCCTGTTATTTTTGTTAGGTTCTGACTCATAGCAACCCTATACACAAAAGAAACATTGCCTGGTCCTGCACCATCCTCACAAGTGTTGAACCTATTGCTGCTGCCACTGCGCCAATCCATCTCATTAAGTGTCTCCCTAGTTTTGCTGACCCTCTACTTTACCAAGCATGGTGTCCTTCTCTAGGGACTGATCTCTCTGATAACATGTTCAAAGTATAAGAGACAAAGTCTAGCCAACTAAGGAGCAATCTGGTTGTACTTCTTCCAACACAAATTTGTTTATTTTTCTGGCAGTCCATGGTATTTTTAATATTCTTCTTATAGGTTTGTTTTACTTTAAATACTTCTTTATCTGGATCGAGTTCAGGGTATTGTTGTTATGTATGGTAATCTCAGGTGGTTGTCCATTGTTGGTGATTCTCAATCCAAAGAACACCCTGTAGTATTTTTGTAAAGTTGGTCTGGTCATTAAAAAATCCTTTAATTTCTATTTATCTTGAAATGTCCTAATTTTGTCATCATATTTGAAGGACAGCTTTGCTGGGTGTATGATTCTTACTTGGCAATTTTTTTCTTTTAGAGTTTTGTACATTGTCTTCTTGCCTGTATAGTTTCTGCTGGAAATCAGAGCTTAGTCTAATTGGTTCTCCTGTGTAGGTAACTTTTCACTTTTCCCGAGCTACTCTCAGGAGTCTTTCCTTGTCTTTGGTTTTGCAAAATTTGATTATGATATGTCTTGGTGATTTTCTTTTAGGATCTGTCCTGGTTGGAGTTAGTTCAGCTTCTTGTGTGTTTATCTTCTTGTCTTTCATGATAAGGAAATTTTTTCCCAATAACTCTGACAATTTTCTCTGTGCTTTTGATTTCGCTTCCTGTTCTAGAATTCCAATCACCCATAAGTTGGTTCTCTTCATAGTATCCCAAATAACTTTTAGGCTTTCTTCAGATTTTTTCTTTCCTTTTTTTCTGATTGTTCTTCTAGCATACTAGTATTGAGAAATTTATCTTCAAGCGCACTAATTTGGACATCCAGTACTTCAAACTTATTCCTTTGCACTTTCAATGTATTGTCAGTTTCTGAAATCTTAGTATTGATCTGGATTTCTAATTGTAGGTATTGTTTTGTTTCCAAATTTGCGTTTATTTTTCTGTTTGTTCTTGTAGAGTTTTCCTGAATTCTTCTAAGGTTTTTCTGTATTCTCCTTGCTTTCCTTGACCTTTCTATCTATCTGTTGAAGGTACCTAATTGACATGCTTTTGAATTATTTTTCAGCTAGTTCCATCACCTTTTCTACCTTAGAAATGTTTTCTGACTCTGTATCTTGGTCATTTGTTTGAGCCATTCTCTCATTGTTTCTTAGTATGAGCTAAAATTGTCTGCTGTCTCCATGGCACTATGAGGTTGTCATACTTGTATTTAATTGATGATTGTGTGTTTATGTGTTCTTAGGCTTTCACCAACTGTCTCATGTGGGTATATTTAGAGAATGGAGGCATATATACTGTTCTTGTTTGCTGTTTTTGCACCTCAGTTTATGTTGGGTTTGACTGTTGGCTCTTGTCTATATCATTGATCAGGTGGTATTGTTGTTGTTGTTGTTATGTGCCGTGGAGTTGGTTCCGACTCACAGCGACCCTGCACAGGGTTTCTGAGGCTGTTAATCTTTACAGGAGCAGAATGCCTCATTTTTCTCCTGTGGAGCAGTTGGTAGTTTCGAACTGCTGACCTTGTGGTTCTCAGCCTGATTCGTAACCACTACACTACCAGAGCTCCTTGATCAGGTGGTATAGGAGCTGCTATTAGCTCTTGCCCAGTGGGTGGCACTGCAGAGGGTACAACTCTGTATGGGTCAACTGTATGGACCCAGTTGTTTTCTCCTGCCAGGTGGGTAGGAGAAAACCCCTCCCCTTCCACACACAAGAAAACAAGACAGAATAAACAAACAAGGAACCAACCATGAAAAGAGGAAATAGTAAAGAATAAAAAGAATTAAAACAGATAGCAACCAGAAGAAATGAATATAATAACTGTAATACCAAAAGAGTAATAGGAAAATGGCACTATAGAAGAGAAAGATCAGAGAGAAAATAAAAAGAAGAAACTAAAAAACTAAAGAACAAATAAAAAGAGAAAAGAAGGATATGGAAATGGAGTTTTAAGAGAAAAATAAGAGAGGAAATAAAAGGAAATTAAAAAACACTTAGAAAAATCAGGGAAAGGAAAGCTGAAATGAGAGTTGTTGTTGTTGTTAAGTGCTATCAAGTCGATTCCGACCCATAGCGACCCTGTATAGGGTTTCCAAGGAACAGCTGGTGAGCTTGAGCCACCGACCTTGCAGTTCAAATGACTTTGCAGTCTGACTCATTAGCCCACAGTGCCACACCAGGAAAAGAGAGTAGAAAGTCATAAAGAAAGATCAAAGTGAGGAAAAAAGGAGAGGGGAAATGAGAAACAGGAGAAAAGAAGGGAAAATAAAAGCAGAAGTAGAAAGGATAAAATTTGAGGGAATGGAAAGAGAAAAAGGAGGCAGAATAAGTAAGCAAAAACAATGAAACAACAAAAGGAGAAGAACAAACCACAAACAGTAAAAGCAAAAACAAAAACAAAACAGTTAGATCCTAAGAGGAAAAAACTCTGGGTCTCCTGTAAGCCAAGGAGCTCCTGAGGTACGTGTGGGAGGGATGTGACAGCAGAGTTCCTGGCCCTAGATGGATTTCCTTTTGACCTTGGTGTTATCTAGGTCTAGGTTACTCTATCCAGAAGGAGTTCGTGGAGGCCCTTGATGGAGCTGGTTTCAGTGTCTGTTAGGACCACAGGGCAGCTGGGAGCAGGTGACTGGTGAAATCCTGGTCTGGTGGCTCTGCGGGTGTTGCAGGTCTAGGGAGAGAACACCTGGAATCAGGCATGAAAGTGGCACAGCTTCCCATCGGTGTGGCCTCCAACTACATGGCTCCAAACTCCTGGAAAGCAAGGTCTGCACTGGGGGTGGATGAGGGTGGGAGCTGGCCACACCTCTGGTCACCAGGGGAGCATGGGGGAAAAGAAGGAATCACACCTTTGTGAATCTGCTCTGCCAGGTCACCTTCTGTTGCCACAGTTGCTCACAAGATGATTGCACTGCATCTGGTCAGCCGTTCACCAGTGTGTCTCCCTCTCTAGGTCTCCCTGTTTAATTTCTCCTCTTAGCGAGAACTCAACACACTTCTCTAACTTTCCTCTAAAGTTCAGGATTCCAGAATTTTCATCTGTTTTTATTTGGTCTCTTATATCTTTATTGTAGAGGGTCTATGTAGCGTGTCTGTCTAGTGTGCCATCTTGCTGTAAGTCTCTACTTATTTTTTTATATCCTTGTTTTTGCAACTGTTTTTACAGACTACTACCTCTTTTCTGCTGAATATTCTTTCAGGGTTCTGGTTTTTATTTAAAAAAAAAAAACACCTCTCCTCATCTCTCCATCAATATGGATAACATAATATTTTATAAGATAATATAACATAATATAGGTAACATAATCTTTTTATTTGCTCTTGAAGAGAGCATTATTTTTAAAGTCTTAGCCCAGAGCACTAATATGGGGGCATGACAGGGTGTGATAAATCTGAGTCACAATAAATGGCATCTTGACTAGAGTGGAGAGTTCCAGAGTCACCAGCTCTGCATTAACAGTCAACCAGTTCTGTAGCTAGCTAATCAATTACATCTCCATGTCAGTGAGTAGGTATTTATTTTACAACTAAAGACTCTCCAACTACAAGAACTTCTAAAGAGCAGATAAAAGCAGCTGCAAATGTGATCTAGGAATAAATATCAAGAAAGGGGACCCACGCAGCTCATGAAGTTCCATCTACCCTCCCCCGAACTCTTATCAGCATTCTGATGGTCAGGCACATTTTGAAGTTGGAAGGAACATGTCCAATACCTTTGCCCTTATACATGACTGTTGAAATATTGCAGACATTCTGGTTCCCATCAAAATAGTAGTCACTGTCACCAAAATTATTCATTTCCTCCTCATCTTATGTTCTTCTTCTGGCCTCTCTTTGGCATGTGCATCTTCCATTCTGATGTCCAAGATGACAAGTCCTGATTAGGGGAGGCTGTGATGCTACATACTTTAATATGTGCTAAGTAGAGCCAAAGTTAGCCTGTGATTTATGTACTCATTCTACTCACTGGGGCAAGCAAGGCTTTCTTAATCCCATACCTTTAATCCCTGCCTCCTCCAAACCAGCCACATTTCCATCTTATTGTTGCAGCTGCAGTGAGTTCCTT
The DNA here is from genome assembly GCF_000296735.1 of Chrysochloris asiatica. Lineage (NCBI taxonomy): Eukaryota > Metazoa > Chordata > Mammalia > Afrosoricida > Chrysochloridae > Chrysochloris > Chrysochloris asiatica. Next base: position 2,250,463 of record NW_006408549.1, read on the forward strand.
GAAAAGACTGCAGTTTTCCTGGGATGGTAATTCCATCTTCCTGAGCTGATTCAAAGATTAAACAGAGTGCTTAAAAGACTGCATTCTCAGCAAGCAGTAAGGGCAATCATAAAGCAGTGTTTGGGCCAACAACAATACAAATTTCAGATGGAAAGAGGTATGGGAAAAAAAAACAAAAACCTTTAAAATTGGAGGCGTTTGAATGAGTTTAGATTTTCATCACTAAAGGCTCTGGGGCTGCCTCCTCTACCATAAAATGCTAAGGATTTTGTATCACTATTTCCTCAAACCCTGGGTTTCTCAGATACATGAGTGAGGCACACAGTACAGAAAACAGTTTTCTCTCTAGTTGTGCTGTCAACTGCTCCGTAACCTTTAGAGTGCTAATAAACTTTTTCAGGGTATTCACATACAACCGGGGCTTCCAAAACTTAGTAGAAAACTCCATTGTCCTTCAAATTTTTGAAACCTTCCCACAAACTTTTTGAAGCTCTTTCATATTTCTCAAGATTTTTAATAAGTGTCTGTTTGTGTCTTGTGATAATGTAAGTGGGTGCTTGCGACACTATAGGAAAAGGACTATACTGCGAACCACAAGGTTAACTGTTCAAACCCACCAGTCAGTCTTCTGAAACACTATACGTGGTTGCTATGAGTCAGAGCCAACTCAACAGCACTTCATAACAACAACAACAGATGAAAGGTGAATGACCACTATTACTAAACCACCTAGAAAATTTAGGATTATTGAGTTAAAGGAGGGATTAAGCATTTGTCTTAGCAATTCTCCAGAGAGTTGTGGCCCCTGGTACATAAAAAGAGATGTCAATCAAACTCTGGTGGATAACATTGGCGAGCAAGTGGGCACTTACTCTATCCAGTCAATCTGACTTTCATGGAACAGGAAGAACTGAAGAAAAAATTCAAACTTTGACTTGAAATATTGAAGGATTGTGAGGACAAAATACAGAACAGTGCAGGAAGCATCAACTGAAGATGGAAGGAATACACAGCGTCACTGTACTAGAAAGAATTGGTTGGTGTTCAAACATTTCAGGAAGTAGCATATGACCAAGTATCACTAATGTTGAAGGAAGAAGTACAAGTGCACTGTAGGTATTAGCAAAACACAAGGCTCCAGGTATTGACAGAATACCATTTGACATGTTTCAACAAACTGATGCAGTCAGTGCCGGAAGCACTCACTATTCTATGCCAAGAAACGTGGAAGATAGATACCTGGCCAACTGACTGGAAGAAATACAGATTTTTGCCCATCCTAAAGAAAGGCGACACTACAGAATGTGGAAATTATTGAACAATATTATTAATATTATATGCAAGTAAAATTTTGCTGAAGACAGTTTAACTTGCAACAGCATATCAACAGGGAGTTGCCAGAAATCCAAGTCAGATTCAGAAGAGGAGGTGGAACAAGGGATATCACTAATGACGTCAGATGGGTCTTGGCTGAAAGCAGAGAGTACCAGAAAGATGTTTGCTTGTGCTTTATTGACTATGCAAAGGCATTTGACTATGTGGACTGTGACAAACTAGGGAAGACATTGTGAAAAATGGGAATTTCAGAACACTTAATTGTGCTCATGTGGAACTTTTACGTAGACTAAGAGGCAGTCATTGGAACAGAACAAGGAGATACTGCATAGTTTAAAATCAGGGAAAGTGTGCATCAGGGTTGTATCCTTTCACCATACGTATCCAATTTGTATACTAAACAAATAATCTGAGAAGCTAGATTATATGAAGAAGAATGTGGCATCAGGATTGGATATGCAGATGACACCATCTTGCTTGCTGAAAGCAAAGAGGACTTGGAGCACTAACTGATAGAGACAAAAAACAGTCTTCAGTATGGATTCAACTCAAGATAAAGAAAAATAAATTCTCATAATTGGGCCCTCATGATAAATGGAGAAAATAATGAAGTTGTCAAGGATTTCATTTCACATGGATCCACAATCAATGTTCATAAAAGCAGTAGTCAGAAAATTAAATGATGGATTGCATTGGGCAAGTCTGCTGCAAAAGACTTCTTTAAAGTTTTAAAAAGCAAAGATGTCAATTTGAGGACAAAGGTGTGCTTGACTTAACCCGTGTTGTTTTTAATTACTTCATATGCACTGGACTGCAAGGTCGGTTTGAACTGCAAGATCGACATTCAAACTCACTAGCCACTCCTTGGAAACCCTATATAGGATTGCTATGAGTCAGAATCGACTCAACAGCATTTAACAACATGCATGTGAAAGCTGGATAATTAATAAGGAAGACAGGAGAGCAATTGATGTATTTGAATTATGGTGTTGGCGAAGAATATTTCAAGTACCATGCGTAGGCAGCCAGAATAACAAACCTATATGTCTTGAAAGAAGTACATCCAGAATGCTACTTAGAAGTAAGGATAGTGAAACTTTATCTCATGTATACATCCTGATAACATGTACTTTGCACACGTTATCAGGATGGGCCAGTATCTGGAAAAGGACATCATGCTTGGTAAAGTAGAGGGTCAGCTAAAAAGAGGAAGACCCCCCCAACCCCCAGCAATGGCTCAAACGTACCAACTGTGAGGATGGTGCAGCATTGGGCAGTATTTCATTCTGCTGTACATAGGGGTTGCTATGAATCAGAGCAGGCTTGATGGCATTAAACAACAACAGAGTTCTGGTGCAGCACTGTGGGATTAAGAACTAGACAGATCAAAAGGTCGGTTTGAACCACAAGGTTGGCAGTTCAAACTCAACAGCTGCTCCTTGGGAATCCAGTACAGGGTTGATATGAGTTGGAACCAACTCGACAGCACTTAACAACAACAACATCAACAATGGAGAAAGTTTGGATTTTAGCAAAATTTCTCATCAAGTCATTAAAAAGATAAGAAAGAAAGAAAAGACTAAAGTGGATGGCAAAAGAGACTTTGAAACTTGCTGTTGAATGTAGAGTAAACTGCAAGTAATGATTAAGTAAAAGAATTGAACAGAAAATTTCAAAGGACAGCTCTAGAAGACAAAGTAAAGAATTATAATGAAATGTACAAAGTTAGAAAACCAAAAGAGAACATGATCAGTATTTCTCAAGCTGAAAGAACTGAAGAAGAAGAAAAAAATAAGCCTCTTGAATATTGAAGGATTTTATGGGTAAATATTGAAAGATGCAGGAAGCATCAGAAGAAGATGGAAGAGTACACAGAATCACTGTACCAAAAAGAGTTTGTTGATGTTCAACCATTTTAGGAGGTAATATATGATTAAGAACCGATGTTTCTGAAGGAAGAAGTCCAAGCTGTACTGAAGGCAATGGCAAAAAATAGGCTTCAGAATTGGTAGAATACAAATTGAAGTATTTCAACAAACCGATACAATGCTGAAAGTACTCGGTTGTCTGTGTCAAGAAATTTGGAAGACAGCTACCTAGCCAACTGATTGAAAGAGATACATATTTGTGCTCATTCTAAAGAAAGGGAACCCTACATAACACAGAAATGATCTAACAATATCATTAACACCACAGGCAAGTTAAATTTTGCTGAAGATAATTTAAAACAGTTGCAATAGTATGTTGACAGGGAGCTGTCAGAAATTCAAGCTGGATTCAGAGGAGGTTGTGAAACTAGGGATGTCATTGCTGATGTTAGATGGATCTGGGCTGGAAGCAAAGAATACTAGAAAGATGTTGACTTTGATTTTATTGACTATGCAAAGGCATTCGACTGTGAGGATTATAACAAACTTTGCAAACCATTTCACAGAATAGGAATGCCAGAACATTTCATTGTGCTCATGCAGAACTTGTACGTAGACCAAGAGGCAGTCATTGGAACAGAACAATGTTAATTTGTTCTGTATAGTTCAAAATCGGGAAAGGTGTGCATCAGAGTTGTATCCTTTCACTATACTTATTCAAATAATCTGAGAAGCTGTACAATATGAAGAAGAAGGCTGAATCAGGAGTGGAGGAAAGCTCATTAATAACCTGTGATATGCAGGTAACACAACCTTGTTTGCTGAAAGCAGAGGAATTGAAGTTCTTACTGATGAAGACTAAAGATTACAGCCTTCAATATGGATTGCAACTCATTAGAAAACAAAAATCCTCACAAGGGGGACCAATAAACAACATCATGATAAATGGAGAAAAGATTGAAATTGCCAAGGATTTCATTTTACTTGGATCCACAGTCAGTGCTCATGGAAGCAGCAGTTAAGAAACCAAATGACTTATTGCATTGGGGAAAAGTCTTCTTTAAACTGTTAAAGAGCAAACATGTCACTTTGAGGACCAAGGTGCACCTGACACAAGCCATGGTATTTTCAGTAGCCTCCTATTTGTGTGAAAGCTGGACAGGGCACAAGTAAGACTGGAGAAAAATCGATGCATTTGAATTATGGCGTTCATGAACATTATAATGTATGGTGCATACTGCAAGTGCCAGAAGAATAAACAAATCGGTCTTGAAATAAATTCAGCCATAATGCTCCTTAGAAATGAGGATGATGAAACGTTGTCTCATGTACTTTGGACGTGCTATCTGGAGGGATAAGTCCCTGGAGAAGGACATCACGCTTGGTAAAGTAGAGGGCCAGTGAAAAAGAGAAAGACTCCCAACAAGGTGGACTGATACAGTGGCGGCACCAACGGGCTCAAACATAACAATTGTGAGGGTGATACAGAACTAGGCAGTGTTTTGTTCTGTTGTGCATAGGTCACTATGAGTTGGAGCCAGCTTCATGGCACCCAACAACAATTCTCATTGTAGGGCAAACTTCCAGAGGGGATCTAGCTTTGATTATTTGTTGTGAGTAGTTTTGCTCTTGGCCCTCTTCCTTGTCCTTCCCCTGACTTTGCTTTCTTCCTTCTGATTGGCACCAACATACACCAGCAACAATCCTGGGGCATTTTATGACCCAATCTTTTAAAGGAACCTGTCCCAGTCTACTCTTTTATGGAGAGGTAAACTGAGTTCACCCCCATTCCTTTCACTGCACCTATGCAATTCTCAGGCTTGATTTTGAAGCCTGATTTCTCTCTTATTGTTTGACCTTGAGCCAGTAAATTAAACTCTAACTTCCTTATTTCTGGCTTCTGTAAGGACTGTTGTCAATTTATAATAGTGTTACAATGAGTTGGAATGAACTCAATGGCAGTGGATTTGGTTTGCTTTTTCCCTGCTTGCTAATGTGGTCTGATTTAAGATTCTCATCCCCAAATATGAACTCCATCTCAGAGACCTGGTGTGGCACTGTAGGATAAGCATGGGGCAGCTAATCACAAGGTTGGCAGTTCAAATCCACCAGTTGCTCCTCAGAAACCCTATACAAGTTTGCTCGCTATGAGTCAGAACTGACTCAACAGCACTTAACAACAACAATCTATGTCCCAAATTCAGCCATTAGACTGAATCAAAGATGTGATGAAACCCATGTGAAATTGTCCACTACAGATCAGTAAGTAAATATAAGCAAGCCTAAGCTTATCTTGCTTACTGAGTAGTCTGCTCCTGAATGCAATGTCTATCTTCATGCTTCTCTGCTTTCTTAACATGGCCTCTTTGAGCTTCTCATAGGTCCTCTTCCATGAGCTCTTACAGAACATTTGACAACTCTTTCAGGGTACCCGTAACAGTTTCAGTACTAGCATTTTAATTTTTTTCTTGTATCATAAATCTAAACAACTTCCAAAGGAAAGAAAATGAAAAGAACTGGCAGGCTCAACATAAAACCATTGACATGCCTCCAAATTCTCTCTGATCAATGTTAACATAGATACATATGTTTTTGCAAAGTTGTAATCTGTGTGTATATGTTCTGCTTTATTCACTTAACTTTACTCCATGGAGAGATTTCCTCAAATTGCGCAGGTCCCTGGACTTGAAATCTTAAATGGTGATAGTGTATTCCATCTTATTCTTAGATCTCAGACTATGTGACATTCCATCTCCCTACTTTGGGTCACTAGGTTGTCTCAGTTCAGATAGAATCAATCTATATTTGAGGAAATGTTTTTGGAGTTTCTTAGAATGTTTTTGCAAGTAGTGCTCATTTTGTTGTTTGTTGGTTGGCTTGTTCTTAACTGCTTTCTCCTTTCACATTTCATATCCTATGTCTATACAAGTATATTATTTCTGCATCTGGTTGCTTTGAAAAACTCACATTAATCCTCATTAGCCATCAGTATATGTGCTGTTAAATGCAATCAAGGCTTCCTCTTAAAAGCAAACTGTACAAGTATTGCCACCTGTTGATGGAAAATTTATTACACTTGTTTCACTTGATGAAGAGCAGCATGAAAAGAAAAGAGAAATTTTAGCATAATTCCTATACTCAAGTCCTAGATTTATTAACATAATATTTGCATTATTACTGTTCTTTTTGTTATTTCAGACCTTCTTCTATCATGGGTCACTGACTATAAGCTAGTATAAATTTTGCTTCATTACAATTTGCATTGAAAACCTTTCCATTTGATCAAAGCTCCAATTTTTTAAAAAAAATTTTAAATTCCAAACATCAAACATTTTGAAAACCCAGGGACAGTGCATATCCTACTGCTCTAAATGAAGCCAGAGTTTGACAATCCTCAGAGGAACCAATTTTAGCTAATTTCAAAGAAGAAAAATAGTTTCCATATTTCATAGAAAGCGCTCCACTGATAAAAATAATAGAGAAACATAGAATCATTACTTTAATTGAAACTTCAAGAGCAAATATGTGCATTCAGAAATAAGCACACAGCATGCACTTTAAAGCAAATATTTTTGATAAACCATCACTTATATAAATCAAAGAGCAAGGATCAAATATTATAATTTGTAGCTAATACCTTATAAATACTAATACTGTTGCTAAGTGCTATTGAGTATGTCCTGACTCATAGTGACCCTATGCATAACAGACAGAACACTATACTGCTTGGTCTTGTGCCATCCTCAGAATCATTGCTATGCTTAGTTCCATTGTTGGAGTCAGTCCATCTTGTTCAAGATCTCCCTCTTTTTCCTTTTTTTCGCTGATCCTCTACTTGACTGGTCCCTCCTGATAGGTCCAAAGTATGTGACAAAAAGATCTCACCATCCTTACATTCTGGGTGTATTCATCTGTCAGTTTGTCATATTGTGATGCCTTGCATGTTGCTGCGATGCTGAAATCTATGTTATCACTATTTCAAACACTATCAGGGTCACCTATGGTAGACAGGTTTCAGTGGAGCTTCCAGACATTAGCCACTGAAAACCTTCTGAATAGTACCAGAACATTGTGTGGTATAGTACTAAAAGATGATCGCCAGGTTGGACGGCACTCAAAATACAACTGGGGAAGAGCTTCCTCCTCAAAGTGGAGTTGACCTTAATTATGTGGATGGGGCAAAGCTTTTGGGAGCTTCATTAGCTAATGGGGCAACTCAAAATGAGAAGAAACAGCTGAACATATCCATTTATAATCAGAAAGTGGAATATGTGAAGTATGAATCTAGGAAAATTGAAAGTCACAGAAATGAAATAAAATGTATAAAGATTAATATCTTAGTCACTACTGAGCTGAAATAGACTAATACTGGTCATTTTGAATCAGGCAATCATATGATCTACTATGCTGGAATGGTGTCACAGTCATTGTAAAAAGGAACATTTCAAGATCTAGCCTGAAGTACAATGCTGTCAGTGATAGGATAATATCCATTTGCCTATAAGGAAGAACAGTTAATGTGATTGTTATTCAAATGTATGCACCAAAGATGAAAAAAATGATGATTTCTACCAACTCCTTCAGTTTTCAGTCAAGATCCATTGATTCCAAAAATTGGAAACAAATGATCGGCAGTTGGAAAATATGGCCTTGGTGACAGAAAAAACATGAATTTCAAAAAAAACATGGATTTTTACAAGACCAAATGACTTATTTGTTGCAAATTCCTTTTTTTAACAGCATGAATGGTGACCGAGCATGTGGACCACACCAGATGGAATGCACAGGAATCTAATTGACTACACCTATGGAAAGAGATTATGGAAAAGCTCAGTATCACCCCTCAGAACAAGGCCAGAGGTGGACTGTAAAGCCCATATGCAAATTCAAGTTCAGACTCAAATCCTATATCGCAGAATGGAATTTCCCTATTGGGTTTGTTGTTGTTATGTGCCGTGGAGTCGGTTCCGACTCATAGCGACCCTGTACAGGGTTTCCGAGGCTGTAAATCTTTACAGAAGCAGAAAGCCTCATCTTTCTCCCATGGAACAACTGGTAGTTTCGAACTGCTGACCTTGAGGTTTGCAGCCTGATTCATAACCACTACACTACCAGAGCTTTATAGGCCCCCACATTTTAGGTAGCCAATGTCTAAGTTGCCCATCCTTGTCAACCCTGTGTACCGAGGGGGTTCTTATACTTTCTTGGCCAGAACTATGTCGCATGCAGACTTTCCAACCTTTGTAGTGGGAGCGAAAAGTGAGAAAGGCATTGAGAATGGCTTCTGAAGACCCAGCTAACAATGTCAGTCAAACGTAAACTGTTGTTGTTAAGTGCTGTCAAGTTAGTTCTGGTTCTGACTCATAGTGACCTTGCACAGGGTTTCCCAGGAATGGCTGGTGGGTTTGAACCACCAATCACTGCTTATTCTATAGCACCACACCAGGAATCTTACAAGTAAACTAGTACAGTATAAAGTGGCGCTCAAAGTCTGTAGCAACTTGAAGATTAAAGCTCCAGCATATTAACGCTTTCAACAATGATTTATTTGAGGGTTTGCTTTGATCCTGCACCTGAAGATAAAGCAGGGATAAGATAGACAAACTCCTGCCCCTGAACTTAAAGCCTATGAGGGAAAGTAGACAGTAAACAACAACAGCAACCAAAAATACACTAAAATATGACGAGTTCATCCTCATCATCGCATTCTAATGAGCTCATCAGGATTTAACCCCAGTTCACCCCAGGCCACCATGTTCGGCAGTTTGCTGTTGCTCTTGAGTCGACTGTAACTCAGGGTGACTTTATATAGAACAGAACTAAAAGTCGCCTGCTTCTGTGTCATCTTCATTGGTGATGATATTGTTTTGGGTATTGTGTGAGTCCACTTCGTTAAAGGTTTTCCTTATTTTTGTAGACCCTCTAACTTAGCAATCATGATGCAGCCTAGAGACCCAGAAAGGACACTATCAACTTGCTATATCTGAGACTTATAGTTTAATTCTCTCAACCAACTAACCAGCCGAACAACCCATTTCAAGGCTTTTTTTTTGTACAATTTCACATCTATACCCTGGAGGGGTGTTTTTTTGTGTGTGTTCACCAGGCACCTCCTGACTATTTACAGTATGTTAGGAACTCAGGCACTGACAAGGCAGATCAAACAGTTTCTTGGAGTGAGGTTGTAGTCCTCTGCAGTTTTAACTGCAGACTCTTGCTCCGCCCTGCTAGGGGCCCAAGGATGTGGCCGACATAAAGCATGACTGCAAGACAGCACAAGACCCTTGGGGGGCTTGCTCAGTGTGCACTGGTAACATTTGGACAAACTAGAACTGCTGGAAAAATCAGAGAGCAAAACCCCAGCTCTGGGAAAACCGTCAATGGGTTCAGCCAGGCCCAAACAACGGCTGGGCCACTTGTGGCAACATAAAAGGCCAGCATCGCGGCCATGAGTAATGTGCTCTTGGCAGCTGTTAAAAGGGGCCTAAAACCCCACTGGCTCCCGGACCCAGCCGGACAGGCCAGGTGCAGGCTGACAGGAGAGCTGTGTTGATTCTAAAGGCCAGGGATGTTATTTTGAGGTTTGGCTGTTTATGTCTCATTACTGCTAATTTCCATGAGTCTGCAGGCCTTCGTATGTCAGCCCCATCCCCTAGTAGAGAAATCTATCGACACATGAAGGCATTCACTAGCCTACTCCCCCTTCAGTTTTTTGTTTGATGAGAACCATTTTTGGGAATATAAAAATATTCGTGTGGAAGTTTCTCAAGCAATTTTTGTTTGGACCCATGGATCTATCTCCTCTGAAGTCTCCCACTGGAAATGAGTAGGCTTTTCCTGGGACACATTCAAACAAAGTTTACCTTCTACTTCCCCTCCCCTTAGAGTGCTTGTAACTATTAAGACAGTGGCCTGTGCAAATAAATTAAAGTATGGGTTTTCTTTTATATATTTAGAAAATTTAATGGAGAAAAAGGCAAGTTATAAAAGAAGAAAAAAAAATGAGCACATAGGATGAAATTTAACAAGAAATGTGCAGGAGACAAAGGACTTCCACTTCTCTGGACATTTTTAGTCTCCTTCCCCTAAAAGGAAAAAAAAGTCACTTTTAAACTCTGCCCTATTCTGGTCTTCATCACATAGCCCTTTCCTGGCCACTGATTCTACCTTCCTCTACTGACAAAGACTTTTATTAGCTTTTTATGAAGGAAAATTCTAAACATATACAAAATTCTAAACATATACAAGTTTGTGTCAACTTGGCTGGGCCAGGATTCTGAGTGGTTTAGCAGTTAAGATGTAGTAATCACCTCCATGACGTAGTCACCTCCTTGATATGATTTGATGTGATCAGCCCTGATCTAATGTGTTGGAAATCCTCATTTCTGTGATGTTAATGAGGGTCAGATGCAATCTGCAGGACTAGGTTGTATTTGAGTCAATCTCTTTTGAGATATAAAAGAGATGAAACAAAAAAGCAGAGCTCAGAGGGACCTACTTCCACCAAGGAACAAAAGCTAAGAGTGGAATGTGTCCTTTGGACTTGAAGTTTCTACACTGTGGAGCTCCTATATCCAGGGAACAATTGGTGCCAAGGCACATGGAGATTTCCAAGGAATGCTGGGCCTTCAGATGTTAAAATGAGATAAGAACGTTTCTCCAGAGCCAGTGCTATTAATTCTGACTTCTAGTCTCGTAAATTGTGAGGTAATACATTTCTGACTGCTAAAGCCACTCATTTGTAATATTTCTATTATAGCAGCATTAGAAAATGAACACAAATCCCATGTACCTATTCTGCCGTTCCTATCATCTATCTTATCTGTATCATATACTCACTCCCTTCAACTCCACTATTATTTTTCTTATAATTATAGCTTTTCAAGGTAAAATTTACATACACTGAAGTGCACAGAACTTCCCTATCATAGTATAGAATTTCCATGTCCCAGTCAACCCCCTATTCCTACACAGATACAACCACTGTTTTCATTTTCTTTAACATTAGATTTTGGAGGTGGGGGTTAGTGAGGGAGCTGTTTTAGGACTGACAAGGATTTTTCTAATCTCTGATTCCTTTGTGAACTGTACTGTCAGTTTCCTAAGACATGAGCTGACTTATCTGCTGAGACATCACCTCCTTCATCTATTGTTATTGTTGTTAATTGTCTTCGAGTCAGTTCCAACTCATAGTAACCCTGCATAGGGTTTCCGAGGTGTGACTGGTGGGTTTGAATGCTGACCTTGAGGTTAGCAGTGCAGTGTTTATCCTACAGCACCACATCAGGACTTAGGTACAGCTCATAGTGACCCCAGCATGACAGAACAAAACACTACCTGGTCTGTGCTATCCTACATCATGGCTATGATTGAGCCATTGCATCAATCCATCTTATTGAGGGTCTTCCACTTTTGGGCTGACCCTCTACTTTACCAAGCATGATATCCTTTCCAGGGACTGATCCCTTTTGATAACATGTCCAAAGTACATGAGATAAGTCTCACCATTTTCACTTCTAAGGAACATTCTGGTTGTGTTTCTTCCAAGACACATTTGTTCTTTATTCTGACAGTCAACTAGTCCTCATCACCTGACGTTAGAGACAATCTCAAGAACAGATTTGACATAATGGCTGAAGAGCAGATGAGTTGTGGGATGACATCAAGAACGTCATACATGAAATGAGGGAGGTAGGGGAAGACAATGGCAGGAGTGCAAGGGTCAAGGCAACATAATCCTGCAACAACAGTGAGCTATGAGTAGATGCATGGATATGTATATAGGTTAAATGGGTGTGGGAGGGAAAGTGAGTGCCTATATATAAGTATATATTGTTTTGACAGAGTATATTTATACATGGGTATTTACTGTTGCTGCAAATATATCCATGAATGTGCTGGAGCATGTTGTTGTTAGGTACTGTAAAGTTGATTCCAACTCATAGCAACCTTATGCACAGCAGAAAGAAACACTGCCTGGTCCTATGCCATCCTCACAATTGTTATTATGTTTGAGCCCATGGTTGCTGCCATTGTATCAATCTATTTCATTGGCTGCTTTCCTTCTCTTTGTTGACCCTCCACTTTATCAAGTATGATGTCCTTCTCCGATGATTGGTCCCTCTTGACAATGTGTCCAAAGAATGAGAGATGAAATTTCGCTGTCCTTGCCTGTGGTGGAGCATACATGGGGCGGAAAAAGACAACAGCACAGATGAAAAAAGCAAAAAGGTCATTAAAAAGATGGGAAAGAAACAAAAGACCAAAATGGAAACTTGCTACTGAATGTAGAGAAGCTAAAGATTCAGGAAGAAATGATGAAGTAAAAAAGCTAAACAGAAAAATTCAAAGGCAACTAGAGAAGACAGAGATAATGAAACATGCAAAAACCTGGAGTTAGAAAACCAAAAGGAAAGAACATACTTAGCATTTCTTAAGCTGAAAAACTGAAGAAAAAATTAAGCCTCAATTTGAAGTATTGATGGATTCTACGAGTAAAATATTAATGATGCAGAAAGCATCAAAAGAAGATGAAAGTAATACACAAAGCCACTGTACCAAAAAAGAAATGGTCGATGTTCAATCATTTCAAGATGTAGCATGTGATCAAGAGCCAAGGATACTGAAGGAAGAAAGTCCAACGTGCACTGAAGGCATTTGCAAAGAACAAGGCTCCAGGAACTGATGGAATACAAATTGAAACCTTTCAATAAACTGATGCATCCCTGGAGACACTCACTCATCTATGCAATGAAATTTGGAGAACAACTGCCTGGCTTACTGATTTGGTTGAAGGAGATCCATATTTGTGCCCATTCCAAGGAGAGGTAGCCCAGTGGAATACAGAAATCATCTAACAATATCATTGCTATCACATGCAAGTAAAATTTTGATGAGATAATGAAAAAACGGCCACAATAGTGTATGGACCGGGAATTGTGAGAGGCTCAAGCCCGATTCAGACTAGGACGTAGAATGAACGATATCATTCCTGATGTCAAATGGATCTTGGCTGCAAGCAGAGAAACCAGAAAGATGTTTACCTGTGCTTTATTAATTATGAAAATGTTTTCAACTATGTGGATCATGACAAGCTATGGACAACACTGTGACAAATGGGTATTCTAGAAAACTTAATTGTGATCATGAGGAACCTGTACATAGATCAAGAGGCAGTCATTAGAACAGAGCAAGGGGACACTGAGTGGTTTAAAATTAGGAAACGTGTGCATCACCTTTCACAATACTTATTCAATCTGTATGCTGAGCAAATAATCCAAGAAGTTGGATTATATGAAGAAGAATGTGGTATTGGAGGAAGACTCATTAACAATTTATAATATGCAGATGATATAACCTTGCTTGCTGAAAGTGAAGAGGACTTAAAATACTAATGAAGATCAAAGACCACAGCCTTGGGTATGGGTTGTGCCTCAATGTAAAGAAAACCAAAATCCTTACCACTGGACCAATAAATAAATGTACAAAGTCAACTGAAAGAGACTAGCCTGGTTTGTTGTTGTTAGTTCTGATTCATAATGATCCCATGCACAGCAGAATGAAACCCTGCCTGATTCTGAGTCATCCTCACAATTGTTGCCTGTTCTGCATTTTCTCCCTTTTGATCAGGATTCTTCTGTGGAATCTTTGATCAAATGTTCAGTAATGGGAGCTGGGCACCATCAAGTTCTTCTGATCTCATGGCAAAGGAAGGAGGCAGTTAGTTGTTCACGGTGGTAATTAGGCACACAGCCTATATTTTCCACTATTTGCTATTTGTGGCTTCTATCCTCTGTTAGGAGCTCTGGTAGCGTAATGGTTACGAATCAGGCTGCGAACCTTAAGGTCAGCGGTTCGAAACTACCAGACGCTCCACGGGAGAAAGATGAGGCTTTCTACTTCTGTAAAGATTTACACCCTCGGAAACCCTGTACAGGGTCGCTATGGGTCGGAACCGACTCGACAGCACTTAACAACAACAACATCCTCTGTTGTTACAGAAGAATATAGACTAATTGTACTTTGAATGACCGTTTGCCAGCTTATGGAGTACTATGCAACAAATAGGAGGTAAAATACAGCACTGAATATATTTTAGGCCGGTTAACTGGGCTATCCCATGAAACCCAAGCCTCCAAACTAGGAACTAAATCTTGTGAGTTGTTTGGTCGTACATAAGCAGCCTGCCCGTGTTTTGGTAATAGCTGATTTTATCAAAATTCTGGTGTTTTAGCGATAGTATTGTGGCAGTTGGTATTTGAAAGACTACATCAATAATCTTTTTTAATATAGAGTTATAATTAAAGGAAAAGAAGGTGAAAAACAACAACAACAAAAGGCTTCTGTTCAATTACTATAATATAACAAATAGTGTTATAATTCAAAGTAGAAGGATTTTACAAATCAATTTTATTGTTTGTTTTCATATTGTCTAAGAAATATTACATTTACGCCATTTACAATGATATCATTTATTATTCTATGATCAAAATTGAAATTAGACATTGAGCACTGTAGGAAAAGCACTGGACTATTCACTATAAGGTTGGTGGCTCAAACCCATCAGCTGCTCCTTGGAAACCCTCTGACTCACTATGAGCCAGAACCGATTTGATGACACCTAACAACAAGTTATTGGCACTGTGGGTTAATGCGCCAGACTGCAAAGCCGTTTGAACTGCAAGGTCAGTGGTTCAAGCTCACTAGCTGCTCCTCGGAAACCCTATACAGGGTCGCTATGGGTCAGAACCGACTCATCAGCACTTAACAACAACAAGTTATAGTGTTGGAGGAGAATATTAAAAGTGCCATGGGCTGTCAAAAGAACCAACAGATCCGTGTTGGAAGAAGTGCAGCCAGAGTGTTCCTTGGAGGTCAGGATGGCCAAACTTCGTCTCTCATACTTTGGACATATTGTCAGGAGGGACCAGTCGCTGGAGAAGAATATCATGTTTGGTAAGGTGGAGGGTCAGAGAAAAATATCAAGACCCCCAATGAGATGGATTAGCCAAGTAGCAGCATCGCTGGACTCAAGCATGGCAACAATAGTAAGGTTGGCCCAGGATCAGGCAGTGTTTTGTTCTGCTGTGCATAAGGTCGCTATGAGTTGGTACCAACTCAGTGGCACCTAACAACAACAAACAACAACAATTCTGTATGTTCTGGTATAGGAGAAGGTCCATGGGGTACGGTGACACCATGAGTTGCTACATTGGTGACACAGCTGAAGTGATGCCACTGTTGTCCAGTAAATGCCAGAAAGAAATTTGGACCTAAATAGAGTGTTCTTTTTTAAAAAATATAGTCTTAAATAAGGGATTACCATCCAACACATAAAATCTGATTCAGTTTAATGAAAGATTTTTCCACCTTCAAGTTTTCAGGAATTTTTTTCTTCAGTCAACGAGTATTTATTGTCCTTGTGTCATATCCATCTTTCAGGCACATATTCAGCAAATCAGTAGGCTGAGCTTTACATGCCCCCGAGCTTACAGTGCTGGCTCAACCATCCTGTTTTGAGGACCCATGTTTAGAAATCTATTCTGCTTAAAGACAGATGAGGACAGTTTGAAAGGTTTGAAAACAACTGGGTACAATTAATATGTCAATAGAAGCAAGGTGAGGTGCAAAGTTGAGCAATTTGGGCCTGTGTGAACAAACTATTGAAGTCATTCAAGCTCCTTACTGTCTGTGTGTGTGCGTGCATGTTTGTGTGTGTGTATCTGCTCTATTTTTCTATTTTGTTTTTTCTAAATTTGGTATTAACTGAGTAGTCAATTGCTAGAATGATTTGCAACTTAATATTTTGGATGAATATGAAAATATTTGGACAGCAAGAATCTGAAGAATCAGAGTATCAAGGCAGTTCCTGTCACATTGTTGTTTTAAAAATATTTTATTGATTTTTTTTTGGTGAAAGTTAATACAGAAAATTAGCTTCTCTTTAACAGTTTCTGAACATATTGTTCATGGAGCCCTGGCAATGTAGTGGATTGTGAGTTGGACTGCTAACCACAAGATCAATAGTTCAAATCTACCAGCTGCTCCTCAGGAAAAAGATGAGGCTTTCTGCTCTCGTTAAGATTTATGGCCTCAGAAACCCTATGCAGAGTCACTATGAGTCAGAACCAAGTCCATGGCACACTACCACCACCAAACATGTTGTTCAGCGACATTGGCTACATTTTCTAAGTTGTGTCAACATTTTCATACTGCATTTATGGTGGTTCTGTTTCCATTAATCCAGTTCTTCTGCCCCACCAGATCTGCTCATCTGTGCTTTAGTGCAAATGCTGACCATTTGTGTTCAAAAAGATGACTTCTTTTTTTTTTTTTTTTTTCTTTTTTAAAGGATCACAGTAGTGACAGGTGACGTTGTTTATTTTATGAGCCAATCTGTTATTTAGTTGAAAGGTGAACTCTGGGAGTAGTTTCTGTTCAAAATCTAAAGGGCATCTCAGGGCAGTAGTGTCATGGGTTCCTCTAGTCTGGCCTCTTATTCTACCTGTGTTTTTAAGGTAAGAAAATCGAACCTGAAAGGGGCTCAGGAAACACAATTTCTCTTGGTAAGACCATGCTCAGAGCTCAGATACCTCAGCTTGTCATTACCAGTGGTGACTATTTGGGAGAACTCAGTTCCCACAGCAGGACTTATGTTTGCTCCTCAGGAAAGATGTTTAGTTGTACTTGGTGTGGAAGGTTCTTTTCCCTACTTTCAGTCACATAGGGGTGCAGAAAGGGGTTTAGTCTAACGCCTGAGTGAGCAAATGTGGAGCAAGAGGCTCGAACACTGAAATACCTAAGTGAAAATCTCCTTGGCAGAACTCATATGCCTGTGGACACCTCGTTCCAAGGAGTCTGGATGAAGGCCAGGAGGCTTACACAGCAAGTGTGGGTGTTGAATCAACATTACTGGTTATGACTCTCCAGTGATTCTTCTTTGAAGATTTTGCAACTCCAGCTAAGGGGATGGGCTTTCATTACCAGCTTTATATACTGGATTAACTTTTTAAAAACAAACAACTGTTAGTCTACTCTCTTTTTAGAGAAGTTTTTATTTTTTTACTTTCTGACTAAGTAGTGTTTGAGGAAGAAGAGAAAATTCTATTTAACATGACAGTATTTTTTAAAATTTTAGATTTAATGCTTTATAAAGACACTTTCAATTTGTGGATTAAAGAAGGATAAATCAAGTGAATATATATTCTTGTGGATTTAAAAAGGAAAGTTCATTCAATTTTTTTCAAAAATAGGAGATTTCTCTGCTTAATGATTATTTTTGGCATTGACATGACACCAAAAGTTTTATCACTTAATTTAAAAAATAGTCAAAGCTGTTTCTAAGGATTACCTCACTCTGGTTATCTGACTGAAAAATTTCCCATTTATTATTGTTGTGGGTGGTCTGGGATTCTTATTTTCTCCAGTTCAATATAAAACACTTTCCTTAAAGTAACAGTTTTGGTCTCGCTCTACCCATCTGTTCAGGATGGTTAACATGACTGTGTTGGGGCAGAACTGGGCTTGCATGGCTCAGCCTGTTTGGACTTCCCTTTCCTGTTGGTTCTGCCGCCCGCAGAGAGTACTCTGGTCTGGTGTTGTTAGCAGAGCAGATTCCATGGTTATGGGGAACGCCTTTGGTTTTCCAACTCTTCCTATGTCCAAGTGATGATGTTAACTGATGTCAAGTGGGCTACGAGTCATGGAGACCTTTAGTATAACAGAATGAAGAATTGCCATTTTCATGATTGTTGGTATGTCTGAGTCCATTCTTGCAATCCCTCATCTGTCAATTTGTGATACTTTGGTGGCTTGCATGTTGCTATAATGCTGTAAGCTATGCCACCAGCTTTTCAAATACTAGGAGGTTCACACATGGTAGACAGGTTTCAGCAGAGATTCCAGACTAAGACAGACTAGGAGGAAAAGCTTGGTGATCTACTTTTGATAACCAGCCAATGAAAACCTTAGGGATCATAACAGAACACTGTGACCAGGTTGATAAGTTTAATTGTAGAGTAAATTGTGATCACGTTTACTGTGGTCACAGATCTAAAGCCATATTCTCTAATCTACCTTACTAGTAATAGAGATAGTTTTTTAAAAATAATATTTTATTGTGTTATGGGTGAAAGTTTACACAGAAAATTGGGTTCCCCTTTAACAATTTTTGTATAAATTATTCCATGACATTGATTGCAATTTTCACAATGTGTCAGCATTCTTGTTATTTCCGTTCTGTTTCCACTGATCTATCTTTCTTGTCCCTACATGCCTTTTCATCTTTGCTTTTGAGCAGATGTTGACTGTTTGGTCTCATATACTTAGTTGTTTGAGGGAGCACATTAATTGTGGATGATAGTATTAACCGAGTCCTGGTGTGGCCCTGCAGGTTAATGTGCTGAACTTCAAGGTTGGTTTGAACCCCAAGGTCAGTGGTTCAAGCTCACCAGCAGCTCCTTGGAAACCCTATACAGGGTCACTATGAGTTGAAACCGACTCGATGGCACTTAACAGTGGCATCTGTTGATTTTATAAACCAATCTATTATTTGGTTAAAAGCTAGCCTCCAGAAGCAACTTCAGTTTCAAGCTTTTAGGGCAATAGTCTCTGGGTTTCCTCTAGTCTCTTCTCTATTCTTGACCTTTTTTAGGAACGTGAGTTTTATTCTACCTTTTTCTCTCATTCTATCTGGAACCTTCTATCCTGTTCCTATCAGAACACTCAGAGGTGGTAGGTGGGCATCATCTAGTTCTGGTCTTAGGTTAGAAGAAGTCATGGTTTATGTGGATTAGTAGTCCCATAAATGAGTTTCTTCTTTGAGTCTTTGATTTCCTTCATTCTATTTTGATCCAGATGAGTAGAGACCAATAGCTGTTTCTGAAATGGCTGTTTACAAGCTTTTAGTACCCAGACACTACTGAATATAGAGCATAAACTTTAAGCTAATTGTCTAAGTTGTCCCCTGAGACTACAGTCCCAAGCCTTCTGACCCCATAAACCAATCCCACGAGTTGTTGAACATATGTAGGAAGCCTTTGTGTAATTTGTTATATATTTGGATATATTGTCACACACACAAATATATGCCTACACATACACCTATACAAGTCTGTGCATTTTCTCAAAAATGCCTTCCTTTACACTTAGATTCCCCACTTTAGGAGCAGCTTTTGAAGTCCTAGTGTGGTGCTATAGTATAAGCACTGGATTGCTGATCACAAAGTCAGTGGTTCAAACCTACCAGCTGCTCCTTGGAAACCCTATACAGGGTTGATAAGAATTGGAACTGACTCGATTGCAGTTAGTAACAACAACAACATATCTACCTATGTAACCACACAGAAATTTTTGGTTGTTTTTACTGTTGTTGCAAAATTATGAATGGTATAGCATTTACTGAAATTGCGCCTTTATCTTGTGTACTTCTTAGTGTCACTTTTTTTCCTTGGTCAAGTTGTGCTGATTTCATCCATATTTTGGATTGCCTTTCCTATCACCAAAAGTAACAAGTGTCTACTGGCTACAAACTGATTCCCCCACTATCTTAGTTATCTAGAGTGGCTATAACAGAACTACCACAGGTGGATGGCATTAGCAAACAGATTGAGTCTCTCACAGTTTAAGAGGTGTGCCAACTCTAAAAGTAAGTTGTGCTCCTCTGTTAGCTCTGGGGTAGGGTCCCTACTGCAACACCTGTGGGTGTGGCATCCTTGCAGCTCTCCATAGGTCTTGGCATCAGTCTTCCCCTAGAATTTCACAGCACAGGGACCTTGGGTCCAAAGGACACACTCTGCTTCTGACTCCTCTTTCTTGGTGATACTGAATCCTTGTCATCACTGCCTGCTTGTTTAATCTCTTTCATATCTCAAACAAGAGATCAACTCAAGATACAACCGGACCCTATAGCTGGCATCTTGCCTTATGAACACAAATGCAGCTAATTCTGCCTCATTAACAACCTTGTTGTTGTTAAGAGCCATTGAGTAGGTTCTGACTCATAGTGACCTTGTATACGGTTCCTGAAGCTATAAGTCTTTACAGGAGCAGCAAGTCTTATCTTTCTCTCTTGAAGAAGCTGATGGGTTTCAACCACTGACCTTGTGGTTAGCAATCCAGTGCTTGTGCTTATTATATAGTGCCATACTAGGACTCCAACATCATAGAAGTTAGGATTCACAATATGTAAGATAATTACATCAGATTACCAAATGGATGATAATTGCATAATACTGGGAATCATGGCCTTGCCAAGTTGACACATACTTTGGGGGAAGTCACAATTCAACCTATAACACTCTTTCTTCTTCTCTCCTGTCCCTGTTGTTGTTGTTTTAAGTGCTGTGGAGTCAGTTCTGTCTTATAGTAACCCTGTATAGGCTTTTCAAGGAGCAGATGGTGGGTTTGAACAACTGACCTTTCAGTTAGCAGTCCAGTGCCTATTCTACAGTGCCACACCAGGACTCCCTCTGAACTCTAGTAACCGTCATAGAACTTTGCTGTCTGTCTGTGTATGTTTATTCTTGACTTTGTATAATAGTCAATATTTTTCTTTTTGCTACTGATTTATTTCACTCAGCATAATGTCTTCCAGATTCATTCACGTTGTAAGACGTTTTGCAGATCCATTCATGCAATAAGATGTCTCACGGACTCCTAATTATTCTTCATATTAGTATTATATTCCATTGTATATATGCACCACAATTAGTTTAATTATTCATAGGCACTTAGGTTGTTTCCTTCCTTTTGCTGTTGTGAATAATGCTGCATTGAACATGTGTGCATGTCTGTTTGTGTAACTGCTGTTATATCTCTAGGCTATAGGAGTGGGATTGATGAATCAGAAGGTATTTCTCTTTCTAGCTTTTTGAGAAGCACCATATTGTTTTCTATAGTGGTTGTACCATTTTACAATCCCTCCATAACCTTGCCAGCATTTGTTCTTTTCTTTTTTTTTTTTTTTTCCACGTCTTTGTAGTTTTTGCAGAGGTGAGATGGACTCTCCTGGTATCTTGTTTTGATTTGCATCTCTTGAATGGCTAATGATTGCAAGCATCTTTTCATATACCTGTTGGCCACCTGAATGTCCTCTTTGGTGAAGTGTCTGTTTATGTCCTTTGCTCGTTTTTTGATTGAATTGTTTGCCTTTTTTGTTGTTGAAGTTTTCTGTATATTTTAGAGATTAGATCCTTATCAGATATGATGTTGCCAAAGATTTTTCCCCAGTCTGTTGGTTCTCTTTTTACTCTCTTGATAAAATTTTTATCTAATGCGTAATCGGTCAAGATGAATTTCATCTGTCATGAAATTTTAGTTTTTGTGTGATAGGCAAGCTATTTATGCTGAAAATTAGGTTCATTAGTTTTGACCAGAACCCTGGTGTGGTACTGCAGGATAAGCACTGAACTGGTAATGGAAGGTCTGCAGTTCAAACCTACCAGCCAGCTGCTGTCACAAACCTTTATAGGGTTGCTATGAGTCAGAACTGACTTGCCAACACACAACAACAACAGTTTTGACCTTATGCTATCTTCCAGTAACTTTATAGCTTTGACTTTAACAAGTAGGCCTTTGATTTATTTTGAGTTAATTTTTGTGCATGGTGTAAGGTATAGATACTGATTTATTTTTCTTCATATAAATATCTAATTTTGCCAGCCACCATTTGGTAAAGAGACCTATTTCTTCCCCCACTACATGGACTTTGACCCTTTGACAAAGATTAGCTATCTGTAGATGGATAGATTTACTTCTGGGTTCTCAATTCTATTCCATTTGTGTCTCAATAGGTGGTGGGGTATTTAGGGGTCTCAGTGGAAGTGCAGATGGCCTGCATGGATTGCTTGAATATGGGATGTGCAATGTTGCAACCAAGCAGATGTTGAATGAGGGTGCTGAGAGCTCATGTTCCTGTTACCTGTTTGAATGTGACAAGTTTTGCTGATGAAGTGATGTGTCTGTCCATTTGGGAATGCAGGGAGCATTCTTGCCAGTTGCTGTGTGTTCACACTGTTGGTTGCTGGGTGCTTGGGAATGAGGGTGCATGGGTGACCAGTCACTGGGTGAGGGGCATAGGAACTTGCAATTCATACACACACAGGTTTATTCCCAACAAAACATGTTTAAACATGTATCTGTGATCAGTGAATGACTGCAGATAAGTTCTCTCAGTAATCCACTTTTCTAAGTCTCACTGTAGGATCAGCACTGAACTGTGAACCACAAGGTTGGTGGTTCAAAACCACCAGCTGCTCCTTGGAAACTCTTGTACAGAGTTGCTGTGAGCTGGAATTGACTCAATGGCATTTAACAACAAGTCTCATTAGGGTATTTTCAAAAAATGGATACTTTTTGTGCTATGGATAAAAACAATTTTGAAATCAAGGTTAATACAAAATTTTTAACAAATCTGAAGTGGAAATCTTCCCAAATATTGAGGCTTTACAACAAGTTTATAAAAATGTTGCCTCACACAAAACAACAGTTTTGAGATGAATCAAATATTTTAAGGAAGGTCGAGAGACCTCAAAGATGAACTCAAAGCAGAGAGGCCTACTCAAAAGGTTATGACAACTGTTTTCTTGGGATTACAAATGGCCTTGAGAGATTTTCTTGAAGGACAACAGACAATCACAGGGTTTATTATGAAGATGTTTTCAGAAAATTGAAAACTCCATTGGTGAGAAAAAGACCAGCAAAGTTGTACCAAGGATTTTTTTTTTTCTTTCACAATAAGGCATCACAACACTGACAAGGGCTGTCCTACCAGAATTTCTTTGGGAAACCTTACCCCATTCACTCTACAGTCCTGATACTAAATGGACGTCTTTTTGTTTCCCAAACTCGAAGAACATTTAAAAGGAACACTATTTGATGTCAAAACTGCCATTATGATGTGGTGAAAATTGAAGAATGCAGAATTCTTTGGGAAAGGGTTAGAGAGATGCAAACACCACCCTCCAAGGTGTGTAGTCCTAGATGGAGGCTATCTGGAGAAACAAGAGCTTTACACTTTGATATGATTGTTTAGTACAAGTTTCTATGATTTCATAGTAATACTTTTTGAGTTACTGTAGTATGTGTGTGTATACATACACAAATATATGATGAATTTGGAAAGCTTTATCAAGGAGAAGTATACAAGATACACTGAGAAAGTTTAACATAAAATACTTAGATAGGGAGTTAGGAAAATTTCCCTAGGTGAGAGAGTGACATTTAAATTGTGTCCTGAAGGACGAGGAGGAGTTAGGCTCATTTTGGGAAAAATGTTACAGGTGAAGGGAACGGTACATGCAAAGGTCCTGAGGCAGGAGAAGAATTGAAAGTTACTGTTTGTCTTTAACTTAATTCTGACTCATAGCAACCCTGTAGGACAGCATAGAACTGGTCCATAGGGCTTCCAAGGCTGCAAATCTTTACAGAAGCAGACTACCACATCTTTCTCCTGTGGAGTGGCTGGTGGGCTTGAAACACTATCCTTTTGGTTAACAGCTGAGCACTCTAACAGTAGCACCACCAAGGCCCCTAGGAAGCATGCTCTAAGAGCTAAAAGAACACCAGTCTGACTGGAACACAGTGAGCAACAAAAATGGTCCAGAAGATGATCCTGGGGAGGTGGGCAGAGACTAAGTCCCAGAGGGCCTTTAGGCTGGTTTAGGGAGTTTACATTTCATCTTAAATGAAAGGCAGAATAGCAATGCTTTAAGAGTCTGGGATTGGGAGACAGACTAACATTTTAGCTCTATCCCCTTACTATGATTTTGGACAAATTACTTAATCCCTATGCCTCAGTTTCCTTATCTCTAAAACAGGATCATAACTATAGTGTGGTGAGGACTAGTTGAGAGAATGCATGTAGGGTTCTTTGCACAGTGTTTGATACATTGACTATTAGTAAGTTCAGTGAGAAGTCATTAAAGTGTTTTGTGTAGGAGCGTGACATGGTCCCATTTATTGTATTTGAAAAACATCCCTCTGGTTGTCACTTGGAAGGCTCAGGGCAATTAGCTAGCTGGCTATTAGAAGAGAAGGTTTGAGCAAGAATGGTGGCAGTGGACCATGCAAGAGATGTAGAGTAGGAGTGAAAGGAAGTTGTTGTAAATCAGATGGGGACAGCGAAGGAAGAAAGAGGAATCAGGGATGACTCTTAGGTCTTTTGTTGTTGTTATTGATAAGTGCCATCAAGTAGGTTCCAACCCATAGCGACCCTGTATAGGGTTTCTGAGGAGCCGCTGATGAGCTTGATCCTTGCAGTTCAAACGGCTTTGCAGTCTGGTGCATATGGTAGTTACTGCAATTTACTGAGAGAGGAACTCTATGAAGAGACAGTTTGGGGATGTGTTAAAATCAAAAGTTATGTTTTGGACATAAATCACACAAGGTTTCTGAGTCATTTGAGCAGAGTTGTCTTAAGTGTTATAATCCTGGGGCTCAGAAAAGAGGTCTGAACTAGCGATACAAATTTAAAAGTCACTAGGAGTTAAACAAGATTTCATATCACCTAAGGAGAGAGAAGGAACCCTGGTAGCCTTGTGGGCTACGCATAAGGTCAGTAGTTTGAGTCTACCAGCTGCTTCTCTGGAGAAAGATGAGGCTTTCTGCTCCTGTGCAGATTTATAGTCTCAGAAGCCCTAAATAGGGCACTATGAGTCGGAACCAACTCCACAGCATACCACCACCACCAGGGAGAGCGAAAGCTCAGAAAGAGGATGGGGCTTAAAGCCATGCCCTAAGGAACTCCAATAATTAGAAGTCAAGTAGAAAAGAAGGAACTGACAAAGGCAGGTGAGATGGAACCTTCCGTGAAGCAGGAGAAAGCCCAGGAGAGGGTGTTGTCATGGAAGCTAAGAGAAGAGAGTGTTTCAAGAACCAGGGAGAGCTCAGCTATGTGGAATGCTTCTGGAGTCTTCCTGGCAGCGCCCCAGGAAGAGGCACTTCAGTTGAGTGGGGTAAAAATCAAGGAAGTAAAGTGCTCATGGGAAGAAGTCAACCCTTTTGAGAAGGGCTAGGGCTGACACTTTGTCCTCTTTACTACCCATTCTTTCCCAGCTTGCCTATTAATGATTTATTTCACTCACAGCCGGTTCACGTTTCTGTGTAGGGATCAGCCCTCCTTTGAAAGGCTGAGTATTTCAGACAACTGAGAAGCTCTCACACAGCACATAAAGCTAGTCTGCCCTCCCCAGCTGCCTCCATCCCAGACCGTGGCTTCGGTCATTGGTCATCCCAAGGGAGCCGGCATGGAATGAGGCTGCTGTGAGGAAGCAGGTGGGCACAGCCCACACATCTCATCAGTGACCAGATCTGCCCTGTGAGCTACCTGGGAATGGAATTTCGGCCTGGGAACCCCTGCTGTTCTGGCAGTTGCAAGAGTTGCAGATGGGCTGAGGCAGCCTGAAGAGAATCAAGCTGGAAGGGCCTCCCAGCTCCCAATGGCTCTCCTGTGGCGCTTTTTCTACCTTCTTCCCCTCTTCAACCAATAGACGCTCTAAACATAATTCTGTAAAGTCATTGACTAATTCAAAATATAAAATAATGCTGTTTGGATGGGGAAGAAAGAGAGGCTTATAGTTAATAATAAAACCCTCTGTAATTGAGTTGGTTCCAATTCCTAATGACCCAATAGGGCAAAGCAGAACTATCCCATAGGGTTTCCAAGGTTGTCAATGTTTATGAAAGCAGACTGTCACATCTGTCTTCCTCACAGTGGCTGGTGGTTTCAAACCTCTGATCTTTTGGTTGGCAGCAGAGCATTTAACCACTGTGTCATTGGGACTCTTAATAGTTAACACTAGCCATTATTAATAATGAAAGTTTATTGGTAATAATTTAAAAACCATAGCAGCTTTATATAGAAATATTTGTTGTTGTTAAGTGCTATTGAGTTGGTTCTAACTCATAGTGACCCTGTATAGGGTTTCTGAGAGCAGCTGCTGAGTTTGAACTGCTGACAATGAGGTTAGTTCAGCTAGTAGTGCACTGCTTCTCCTATGTGCCATACCAGGGTATATATACATATATATCGTCCTGGTGTGATGCTATGGGTTAATGTGCTGGATTGCAAAGTTGGTTTGAACTACAAAGTTGGCGCTTCAAGCTCATCAGCTGCTCCTCAGAAACCCTATATATACAGGGTCGCTATGGGTTGGAACTGACTCGACAGTACTTAACAACAACACATATATAATATTTTAATCTTCATAATTCTATGATGTAGGACTCATTATTCTTATTTAACAAATAAATAAAAAGAGGATTGGAAAGTTAAGAAACACTCTTAAAGTGACATGGCAGTAAAAATGGTTGAGCCAAGGATTTTATTCTAGGTTTTTCTCAAAAAAAAAGAGTCCATGTTTAAAAAAATTCTTTCCGAATTAGTTTCTTCTTATTATGCTGATAGCTGGCATCATCAGTACCATGTATAATTAGCCAAACATCTAAGATGTTGTTGTTGTTAGGAGCCACAACAAAACGAAACACTACCCAATCCTGGGCCAACCTCACAACTGTTGCCACACTTGAGCCCAATGATGCTGCCACTTTGCCAATCCATCTCACTGGGGGTCTTCCTCTTTTACTCTGACCCTCCACCTTACCAAACATGATATCCTTCTTCAGTGACTGGTTCCTCCTGATAATATGTCTGAAGTATGAGAGACGAAGTTTGGCCTTCCTGGCTTTCAAGGAGCACTCTTGGCTGCACGACTTCCAACACAGAACTGTTGGTTCTTTTGGCAGCCCATGGCAATTTCAATATTCTCCTCCAACACCACAACTCAAAGGCAAAATAGGAATTCAATCCTAGGGCTGATTGAAAACTAAGTGGTGGCTCTTTTCCCTTGAGGTGCTCCTAGGTGATCCTGCAGAACTAACCTTTCCATGTCTAAGTGTTTACAAACCTAGCATTTTCATTTCTGCCTTTTAAATGATGGTTGAGAAACAAAATCACATGTTTTGTTTTTGTTTTTTCCTTTCTTCTATTTATGCAAAGCTGTCCATTGTTAAGGGCCTTGGGCTTATGGGTCAATAGCTTATCTCTCTGCATAAGAACAGATACATAAGGAAGCACACCCCAGCCTTCTTTGGAAAGCACCGGGTGTGTGTGTGTGTGTGTGTGTGTGTGTGTGTGTGTGTAGAGGTAAATCCCAGCACTAGGGAGTATAGGAGGTCCCAGGCTGGAGGTTTTGCCACTGGCTGTGGCTGAGCACATACCGAACAGGCTGAGTTTGAGCTAGCTATATGTCAGAAGGTCATAAAATGTTTTCATCCTTAGTTTCTTCTTAAATTTCTTTTTAGACTGAATGAATACCATAGTATGTTTAAGAACTATGGATCCCAGAAAGTTTTTTAAAAGTTGGTTTTATGTTTTTGGGAAGTCTTTTTTTTTTTTTTTTAGGTCTATTTCTGGTATGTTCTCCTACTGTACAGTAACATTAAGTTATTTCCAAGTGAATCATGTACATTTCTTTCATAATGAGTATTTCTTAATGCTTTTTATGATGATTGGCAGTATTTAGTTAAATAGCATAAAACATGCTAGAAAGGGAATAACAAGGAAGCTGCAAGCTACCACATAACATGGATGAACCTTGAGAATATTATGCTGAGTGAAATTAGTCAATCACAAAAGGACAAATATTGCATAAGACCATTATTGTAAAAACTTAAGAAAAGATACCTATACTAAAAGGGGAAAAAAATCATTTGTTAGTTATTGGTGGAGATGGGGTGCGGATTTGGGGGACGGGGAGAGAGGCAATGGTAAAGCACAGGGGAGGGGGCAGATACATCATTGTTGGGGTGTTGGGGAGGGCAATACACATGAAGGGGAGGGGTGGAAGAACAAGATAGATAGAGAAACACTGACACAGGTTTGCATGGGCTAAATGGGACAGAGGGAATTAGTGATGCATGTTCAACCTTGGAACAAGAGAGCTCTGTGATACAGGGATCGAGGCATAGTCTGAAGAGGGGAAATAATACTAAGATGCTTGACTGTCTTAAGAATATTGGTTTCCCTTGCCTACTATTGTAAAATAGACACTTGAGTGGGATAGAAAGGAATGTTGGGAAACATGATTACAGAAAGCTTGTAAGCCCATCTTCAGCCAATAAATGACTGGAATACCTAAAACGGGTGCTAGAACTTGCCCAGTGAAATACGCCTTCTTCGGAGCCTTTGCAGTGTATAGGACCTTATGTGGAATCCTGAGACCCATCCAGAATCTTCTGAGGTGGGACATTCCCACTAGAAAGGACAAGCAGACCAGGCTGGAATAGCTAGAGTGACAGTAGATATATCTTCAAAGAAAGACCAGCAGGAAAAACCCAAGACAAAAATGGCAGTATGGTTGGCTACTACAAGAATAAGCAAGTTGTTCACCAGGAAGCCATCAAGGCAAGCAATCAAGTTCCTTCAGGACAACCACCCCTCTAAGACTGAAACTGAAAGGAAACACATGAGCAGGCATGTAAGCTTGCTGGCGACCACATTGGTCTACTGGTGAATGGAAGAGAGTGGTCTACTGGTGAATGGAAGAGAGGGAAAGGCAGCCATGAAGAAATGTGCTGAGTTCAACCACGTTCCATAGACTCCCGTTGACCTGGAGATGAGAGAGAGAAGAGGAAGGGCTGGTTGGTCCAAAGTGTGGTGAGACCTGAGAACATTTGAGCCCATGGGCAAGGACATAACCACAGAGGGCTAGAGCTGAGAGTGAAGCATCCAGCTGATAGGAAGTGAGGGGAGATGCACAAGAACACCCAAA
>NW_006408549.1:2282264-2289182 GCF_000296735.1 Chrysochloris asiatica
AATGCAATATGTCGTCTGATCTTTTGACTGCTGCTTCCGTGAGGCATGTGTTAAATACACAAATATTTATCGTAATATCCACTCATCCATAATGTATTTATTTAATACCTGCTAAGTGGCCATGTGTGTGGCACCATGGGTTAATGTATTGGACCACAAAGCCAGTTTGAACTGCAAGGTTGGTGGTTCAAGCTCACCAGCCGCTCCTTGGAAAACCTCTACAGGGTCACTGTAGGTCGGAACCGACTTGATGGCACTTAACAACAACAACAAGTGGCCCTGGTGGCATAGTGTGTTATCCTATTAACAGCAGGATCAGCGGTTCAAATCCACAAATTGCTCTGCAGGAGTAAGATGAAACTTTCTGCTTCCATACAGATTTATAACCTTGGAAACCCTGTACAGGGTTGCCATGAGTTAGAACCAACCCGAGATCACACAACAAGAATAAATGGATAAAAAGGAGCCTTGGTGGCTCAATGGTTAAGCTCTCAGCTGCTAATCAAAAGGCTGATGGGTTGAACCCACCCAGCAGTTCTGTGGAAGAAAGACCTGGTGAACTACTGAAGACTGCAGTCACAAAACCAATGAGGTAGTTCTATTTGGGCACATGTGATCAAAATTGAATCGATGGCACAGGGCAGCAGCAACAAGTGACTAGAACTGACCTGGGAGTTGAGAGGAATGAGAGAGGAAGTATAGACCTCACTGCCTAGTCACTTAGTTATAAACTAAAAGGAGCTCTGATAGCGTAGTGGTTATGAATCGGGCTGCTAATCTCATGAAACTACCGGCTGTTGCGCGTGAGAAAGATGAGGCTTTCTGCCCTCATAGAGATTTACAGCCTTGGAAACCCTGTATAGGGTCACTATGAGTCGGAACAGACTTCACGGCACATACCAACAACAACTGACATTAGTCTACTTTATAGTTAAATGATAATGTGAGTCTACGGAATATTGGAATGAGAGCTGTATGTACTACTGGGAATGAAAAAGTCTTTTTCATTAGATGGCTAGTGGGTGACCGAGGTGATTCATGGAGAAGGATGGCAGAGCTATCAGTCTCAGAGGACAGATGCTAGTGCTGTGGGTGCTGGGAGCATGTGCACTGTAGTGTTGTCAGGTTTCATGGGAAGGTGGATCAGGTTAGCAATGACATAGAGGTAGACAAACAACATTCCATATGCAAGAAATAACTTGAGCAAAGACTTGAGAACGTGTGTGTATGTTTGAATGACAGTAGAGAGACAGACTCAATTGCATCAAAAGTGGGTGCACCTTACAATTGGATGAGTAGAGTAGGGGCATATAGCAGAGGGTTCTGAATGATGAGTGGAAGTGTTTGATTTTACCCTATGACAAAGTCAGTGTTTGTCCAATGGAAATGAAGATCCTATTTGCACTCTGGAAGTCCTTGAAAAGGGTATAGGGGGACAGGTGAGACTGGCTGCCCCTCCCCCTTCCCTACTTCTGCAGCACATCACTGACTTATCTATTTTATACATTGGGATTTTGTGAAAGAAAATTTCTTGCTTTAAAAAAAAGAAGCTTGAAAATCACTGTTATAAGCAATGGAGAATCTATGGAGGTTTTTGTCACTTGAGCTTGATTGGATACAAATAGGAACTGAAAGGATTCTTGGGTGTTCTTGCTATTTTCAAGTCTGAGGAAACAAAACTCTGATTTAGGATTAGGGCAGTTGTATCAGGACAAGAGATAATTAACACTCTTTTCAGAGGCAGAATCAAAGAGGGAGTCGGATTCACCCTCCAAAGAAACAAGAAAATACATAAACAAAATTAGATTTTTGTTCATCAAATTAATTTGGATTCTATAAAATTAATTATCTTCTAGGTTGTAAACTTTATGAGGCCAGGCATTATGTCTGTCATATTTATTTAGGATGATGTGTAGAACATAGTTGTTGTTTTGTTGTTAAGTGCTGTCAAGTTAGTTCTGACTCATAGTGACCCTATCTAGGGTTTCCGATGGTGGGTTTGAACCACTAACCCTGTCGCTTAAATTGGCATTTCGGTCCAGTGCATTATCCTGCAGAACTCCACATGGAACATAGTAGGTGTTCAATAAATATTTGTTGCCCAAAAAGAAAGTCATTGTCTGTTGTTCCAAACTCACTACTATCAAGTCAATTCCTACTCACAGAGACAATATATTTTGGGGGATCAGAAAGCCTCATCTTCTTCCTATGGCGTAGTTGATGGGCTTGAACTGCTGACCCTGAGGTTAGCAGTCTAGTGCTTACCCTAAGCTCCACAAGAGTCTAATAACCATTAGAATGATTTCTGCTGCCAACAAGGGAAGCCTTGACTTCAAATTGACTTAAGCAGTATTTCTATATTGCCACATGCTGAAGATCAGAGGGAGGGTAGGCTCCAGGTGCAGCATATTCGGTAGCAGAGTAACGCCATCAAAAACCCAGGCGCGCGCTCTCTCTCCACTTATGCCCTTGGCACTGACTTCTTCCTAAGACTAATTCTCCTCGTGGTTATAGGATGGCTGTCTGTTGTGAAGTGTCATTGAGTTGGTCCAATCCATAGCGACCCTGTATAGGGTTTCTGAGGAGTGGCTGATGAGCTTGAACTGCTGATCTTGCAGTGCAAACTGACGTTGCAGTCTAGCGCATTAACCCACAGCACCACACCAGCACTCCAGTAATATAGTTAGTTGATTAAATTATTTCAAACCTCCAAGAACCTAACTTAGTATTGAGTACTTTTAAAAGGTACTCAATGAGAATTATCAATATAGGATCAAAATGACAATGGCAACTCAGAAGAGTAATTAGGAACTTAGAGGAGAGTCAGTGAGTTTATGTTAATGGGAGAGGAATGAGTCAAAAAGGGGGCTGAGAATGGTCATACAACTTGAAGAATGTAATCAATGTCACTGAATTATACCTGTAGGAATTGTTGACTTGATGTATGTTCTGCTGTGTATATTCTCAGGAGCAACAACAACAAAAATAAAATTGAATATTTAAAAGGCACTTAGTGAGTTCTTATCTACTCATTCATTTAGATTTTTATTGAGCACCTACTGTATGGTGTTGTCGGTTAATGCACCAGACTGCAAAGCCATTTGAACTGCAAGGTTGGCTGTTCAAGCTCACCAGCTGCTCCTCAGAAGCCCTATGGATCGGGACCGACTCGATGGCACTTAACAGCAATAATCATACCCAGCACTATTTTAGATGCTGGGGACACAACAGTGAGTAAAACTAATAAAGTCCTCCAATTCTTGGAGCTTAAAATTCTAGTTAGAGGATTAGGGCATTTTAAATTATATTCTTTGCTCTTGTGGAGCAATTAATTCATTAACTATGTATTGAGATTAAAATATTAGAGGACACTAGTTGACCAACTATGTGCCAGGCACTGTTCTAGGTACTGGGATAATATCAATGAACAAAAACTAAGACATCTGTCTTTAGTGGTATTTACAGTTTAGTAGGGCGTGGGGGAGAGATGTATAAATGATCAACAAGTAATGACATAGTATGTTAGAAAGTGGTAAGTGCTAGGGAACAAACAGCAGGAGAGGGGAGAATCAGGGACGCTGGGGCCAAGCCATTGCAATTTTAAATGGTGTGGTGAAGACAGGCCTCATGGAGGAGGTGTCCGTGTATCTTCTAGTGGGAAGAGTGAGGTATTCAGACCTGTGCCTGGGAGAATGGTGGTGCCTCTGGCAAAAGGAGGTACGTTGCAGCTGTAGGGCAATTTAAGGGAGCAAGATTATGAGTTAATTTGGCCATGTTGACTTGGAGCTCTTGGAAAGAAATCCATATGAAGATGTCCTTTAGACAGTGAAGAATGTGGGCCTGGAGTCTGCTTGAGGTCAGGGTGAATGTTTTACATTAAAGCTTAATTAATATGGAATCTAAATCTAAAAGTGAGACGAGTCATGATTGAGAGCCAGCTCATCAAGGAAAAAATCCAGAGGGGGAAAAATCAGGAGCCCTTGGCTGACTGAGCCTTAGAGAATACCCCTAATCCTGGGTATTTTGGCCTTGCCCCAAAACATTACTGACTGAATGAATGAGGTCAGTAACACAAACAAGCAAACAAGAATTTTATGTATTATCCTTCCTCCATATGATCACAGATAAGAGAGGAGGAAAGCATGTGAGGTATGGGCTGCTGAAATGATAAGACTTCTCTGAAAGACTGTGATAGGCAGAAAGTTATTTAGCGTCATCTGTGTCTAGACACATTCAGTCAAGTTGGCCAGGATGAAATAGTCCATCTGTCCAGTTTGCCCTGTCTGGCCCCTGCAGTTTCCTCATGGTCTGGGAACAGAACAGACATTGGGCTGGCCCTGGGCGAGGCCACTGGCCAAGAACAGGTCTCTCTCCACTCATCTCATGTTGTGGAGCTCACATTTCATTGCTGGTAGCCTCAGGGACCCAGTCAGTGTTGAAACTCAAGTTTTGATTGCTATTTTCTATTTACCTATCCAGTATCTTTCAAACTTCTCAGTAGCACTTTTTCTTTGTTTCTTTCCCAGTACCATTCTCTTTTAGCTAACCATTGTCTTTCTGTTATCTTTGGTTCTCTGGGGCCATTCTGCCTTTAGTTCATCAACTTGCTCAAAACATATTCAGAGAAAGTCATAGTACAGGAAATCATACTAGAGTAAGAATTACCAGCTAATCAGCATGCTAATAGAAGATCAGCCCATTATAGGAATTGATTTGTTCATCTATTCATCAAGTATTTATTAATTATTATGTGACAGGAGTCCTAGTATAGTGCTCAGTTTGAACCACAAGGTTGCTGGTTCAAGCTCACCAGCTGCTCCTTGGAAACCCTGTACAGGTCACCATGGGTCAAAACCAACTTGACGGCACTTAACAACAACAACATCATGTGACAAGCATTGTACTAGGTTCCAGACATATAGTAGTAAGTGAGTGATAGTTCTGGCTCTCAAGAAATGCATAGTCAAATTGGGAAAAAAATAACAGTTAAATAAGTAAAACTTGAAGAGTATGAAAATGCTAAATAAAAAAATAAAATAGGGATAAACTCAGGTTGATACAGTCTTTGGAGGGACTGACAGAAAGGGAAATGGGTTTCAAGCAGAGGGGACAACACATACAAAGGCCTGGAGGAAAGAAAGAGGAAGCAAAGAGAGGTGAATGTAGGAGTCAGTGGGAAGAGATAGACTTGGAGCAGTCAGCAATGGCTTGACCATGAGAACCTTGTGAGGGCCTATTACCGAGTCTGGACTTCATCATGACGAGCCACTAATGGTTTTACGCTGGGGAGTGTCATGATCAGATTTGCATCTTAGATGACATTAGTTGCAGTATGGTGAACAGACTGGAGCCACAGAGACAAATCAGAGCAGGAGTCGAGGGTGACCTGCACTGTCACACTGTCAGAGGGAATGAAGATAAAGGGACAGAGTCAAGAGCCATGTAGAAGGAATTTGTGATGGATTGAATGGGGTCAGAGAAGGAGCGGCAGGAGTCAAGGATGAGTCCTAAGTTTCTGACTGAGATGGAAATACTCCCTAATGGCAGAATCGCAGGCATCCGTGACACGGGCCTAGAGCATAGACGTTTTTGGGTGGGGTGCGTGCTTGTCACACTTAAAATCACATTATGCAAAGAGCTGCCTACCCCAAATATTTACCTTGAAGGATGACTCTGGCATTCATTTTTACTTATTGGCATGGGATGTCTTTTGTTTTGCTAAGACTGGGAGTGTTTGTGGTCTGAGTGCTTTCAAAGTACAGTAAGTCCCTGGGTTAAGAATGTCCAACTCACTTATGGACAACTCATGCTAAAGAACAGACTGCCATACAGCCTGTAGTATTAAAAAATTGAGTTATATACAATGGTTTGTAATAATGAATGCATGCACTACTTTGTGAAGCTCATGAAAACATTCCACAGCTTCAATAGTTCGTTGGCTGGAAGAAGGAGAACATTGTCTGCCTTTAAATACAGATTATGTTGCCATTAACACTGTTTGAAGAACTGTTTCTTTCTTTCCTTTTTAATTTTTATTAGCAGTGCTGTATATATACAAATCTGTCTTGGAAGAAGTACAACCAGAGTGTTCTTTAGAGGGGAGGATGGCATGATTTTGTCTCATGTACTGTAGACATGTCAGGAGACACCAGTCCCTGCTGAAGGATATCATGCTTAGTAGAGGGGCAGTAAAAAAGAGGAAGACCCTCAGTGCGATGGATTGACAAAGTGGCTGCAACAATGGGCTCAGACTTAGCAACAATCGTGAAGGTGGTGCAGGGTGAAGAAGTGTTTTATTCTGTTGTATACAGGGTCACAACAAATCAGAACCGACAACAACATACCTATGCCCATATGCTCGCAGATTCTCTCTCAGTACAGTATGGTATATAATTACTTTTATTATTATTGTATTATTATTATGTCCTGGGGTAGCACTGTAGGATAAGCACTTGACCTCAAAGTCAGTGTGTACCATAAGGTTGGTGGTTCTAACTCACCAGTCACTCATTGGAAACCCTACACAGGGTTGCTATGAGTCAGAACTGACTTGATGGCATTGAACAACAGCAACAACATGTATATTATTATATACGGAGTACAGTAGCTTAATAGGATAATCACTGGATTGAGAACCACAAGGTTGGTGGTTCAAGTCCACCAGCTACTTCATAGGAGAAAGATGAGACTTTCTGCTCCTAAAAAGATTTTTTAAAACCCTCAAAAATCCTATACAGGGTCGCAGTGAGTCAGAACCAACTGGACGGCACTGAACAACAACTACAAATAATTTTATGCATAAGATGTTTTGTGTATTTGGAAGTGTTTTATATGCACAGAAAGGTAAAATATATATACTAAGACAAACGTTTGCCGAACTGACGCTAAGTAAGAACTGTTGTTGTTGTTAAGTGCCGT
>NW_006408549.1:2290087-2316471 GCF_000296735.1 Chrysochloris asiatica
GTGCTCAACTGCTAACCAAAATGTTGGCAGTTGGAACCTACCAGCAGCTCCAAAACAAAAGATTTGGTGATCTGTTTCTGTAAAGATTACAGCTATAGGACAGTTCTTCTCTGTCATAGAGTACCACTATGAGTTGGAAGTGACACGATGACTCACAAGAACAACATGAGTTGGAAACAACTATACTATTTTTATGTAAATATAATATATAGCACTATACATTATAATATGATGTATAGTACTATAATGTATATTCATATCTAAAGGAATCTATCTAGAAACTATGAATTGCTATTAAATATTTTATAATTAATGGGTTGCATCTCAATGTGAAGAAAACAAAAGTCATCACCACTGGACCAATAAAAAATATCAAGATATATGGAGAAAAGATTGAAGTTGACAGAGACTTCATTTTGCTCGGATTAACCATCAACACTCATGGAAGCAGCAGCCAGGAAATCAAATGGTGTATTGCATTAGGCAAATGTGCTGCACAAGACCTCTTTGAAGTATTCAAAAGCAAATATGTCAGTTTGAGGACTAAGGTGTGCCTGACGCAAGCCATGGTATTTTCAGTAACCTCATATGCATGTGAAAGTTGGATAGTAAATAAGGAAGACTATAGAAGAATTGATGCTATATTGAAGACTATATTGAATTATAGTGTTGGAAGACTATATTAAAAGTACCATGGACTGCCCAAAGAACAAACAAATCTGTATTGGAAGAAATACGGTCAGAATGCTCCTTGGTAGCCAGGATGGCCAGACTTGGTCTCTCATACTTCGGACACAGTATCAGGAGGGACCAGTCCCTGGAGAAGGATATCATAATTGGTGAAGTGGAGGGTCAAAGAAAAAGAGGAAGACCCACAATGAGATGGACTGGCACAGTGGTGGCAGTAACGGGCTCAGGTGTAGCAACAATTGTGAGGTTGGCACAGGACCTGGCAGTGTTTAGTTCTGTTGTTCATAGGGTTGCTGAGTCAGGACCGATTCAATGGCACCTAACAACAACAATCATCTTTTTTTTTAAAGGTTTTATTGTGAATTATATGATAGTTTACATGGGAGAACATTAGAACAATCATAACAAAGGATGTTTAGGGTTGTCCATTAAGAATATTAGAAAACAGATTATGGTGAAGGTTGAACAATATTGTAAACTTGATTATTGTCACCAAGTTATACTTGTGAAGAATGCTGAAATGGCACATGTTTTATTGCACATGTGTTCACACACACACACACACACACACAGAGTCATAGAAGAGAATATTTGACAAAGCAATGTGATTTTAAAAGAAAATAAGCATACCTGGTCTCCCTTAAATCCTTTTAGAAAGGACGGTTGTAGAAAAATTTACTGGGAGTGAATTAAATTCCTGTTTCTCCCATGGCTGCCAATACTTTCTTTGGCCAATATAACAGCTGCACAATGCGGTGCTGATCTGCAAAAGGTGGTTACTGCCTTAGACCTGCCAGACTTAACCAGCACCTTTAAGAACTGTTGTTTGTTGTTGGCAAGTGCCATCAAGTTAGTTCCAACTCTATAGCAAGCCTGCATAGGGTTTCTAAGGAGCGACTGGTGGGTTTGAACCACCAACCTTGAGGTTAGCAATCTAGTGCTTATCCTACAGTGCCACACCAAGCTAAGAAGTGGGATTTTTTCACTTGTGCTACAGTGTTTGAACCCATGTGCTTTGAGCAGTCCCGGTGAACTGATTACAAGACATTTGCTAGTTGGACAACATGGCCATCTTTCAAATGAGGCCTCTCAGTTACTGGCATTGATAACTGTGCTCAAGGCTAAGACAATAAAATGGGATCATTCTTCAATTCAAGGACAAACGAATGCTGAGCCAAGTGGTATTTAGAAGATGTATGTTTACTGAAATAAACGTTTATCTGATTATCTATGCTTCACATAATGGATTGCATGAACCCTGGCCTGCTCACATAGAGATGAACTCCTTAAGGATTTCGCATCTCTGGAATTAGAAAAAGACTAGTTTTATAGGTGTTTTCTTTTCCTTTTCAAGGGACTCTAGTTGCTGAATTATGTGTTGTGCCCAGGCCTCTGGAAGAAGAGGGTAGGTTTGTGAATTAGAAAGGCCTGCACCTAAACTATCTTTCTTGAGGCTAATTCTTTATAATGACAGCGTAGCAGATTGGTGCATAGGTCTGAGCCCGTTTGCTAAGATTCCATTATTATTGCTTGTTGTCATGTAGACAAAGTAGATAGGAAAGTCAAGATCTGGTTTTCCCATTCATTAATTCATCCACCAAACATTGTAACTAAAGACTGCTATAGCTCTTTGGCCCCTCAATTTTGACTGCCTGTTTTATGCTAAGAAGCCGTGG
Organism: Chrysochloris asiatica; assembly: GCF_000296735.1. Classification (NCBI taxonomy): domain Eukaryota; kingdom Metazoa; phylum Chordata; class Mammalia; order Afrosoricida; family Chrysochloridae; genus Chrysochloris; species Chrysochloris asiatica. The sequence continues at coordinate 2,292,454 of NW_006408549.1, forward strand.
TAGAACTCTGGTTAAAGCACATGGCTGCTAGCCAAAATATTAGTGATTCAAATTCACCAGCCACTCCTCGGAAGAAAACTGTGACCGTCTGCTTCCTTAAATATTTACAGCCTTGGAAACCTGATGAGGCGGTTCTATTCTGTCCTGTAGGGTCTTGGTGAGTCTGAATTGACTTGTTGGAGACAGGTTCGGTTTGGTAAACAAAACCAAAAAAGCAAACATCTCAGTTGCCATTGAGTCAATTGTGACTCACGGTGACCCCATAGAGATCAGAGTAGAACCGTACTTCATAGGACTTTCAAGGCTGCATCTCTGGAGTGCCCAAACAGTGCAAGTGGTTCAACACTCAGCTGCCAGTAAAAGAGATTCTGTGACCTGCTTCTGAAAAGGTCGCCACCATTTAACACCATCTGCTGAAAGCACCTGGTGTTGCATCACTTGGCATTGACTCAGTGATAACTAGTTTATTTGGTGTCGTTACCTTTCAGAAGTAGATCACCAGTCCTTCTGGCACACATCTGGATAGAATCAAACTGCTACCCTTTCTGTTTGCACCTACCAAGGACTTCTGTGTTAGGATAAAACAAAAAGGCACGGGAGGAATTCCTAGGCTGGGGATTTGAGCAGAGAAATGAAACTTTTACCAATGCAGAGCCAACAAGATAAGTGCCAGTGAAGCAATCAGTGTGAATCAGAATCATATTGGTTCCCTTGTTTTTCCAGGCCAACTTGTCCTGTTTTATTCCAGCAATGACAGAAGGCCACAGCATCTGTGTCCTTCATCCCAGTACAACAGACTCTCTGTGAGACTTTGAACACGATAGATAGCCATAAGCCTTAATTTCCTCACTGAGAAAAGAGTGTTGGACCGACTGACATCAGCTTCTTAATCTCCTTGAACTAATTGCTTTGTCTTTATCCTTAACAGGGAAGGAAGGCATTGTGTGAAAGTTTGCAGGGAAGATCATCAGTTTTATTTACATTTAACAAGTCATGCAATGCTTACAATCCCCTCCATGCACCATCAGCTAACAATATTTACTTTTATTACCCTTTATATATATATATATAAAGGGTAATAAAATACTACATTGAAAATATATATTCATTTAAATGTCCAAAGGTCACATTTTGCAAGCCAGCCTCCTGACTGCAGGCACACTGCCTTTCTCAGTCCATGGGCCTGTAGTCTTCTGCTGCTCTATCTCTCTATGCCATTGCCTCTGCCACCATCTCTCTTACCACCGATATTCTGGTTAGGATCCCTCACACCCCTCTTGATGGTCCTAGGGTCCTCTGTTCCTGAAATGACACATTAACTGCTCCCTTATTTTAGTTACATCTCTTCTGTATTTTTGTTCCTACAGGCTTTGAACATCCATTGTATTCCTCTGGCTGTCCGGAGCCTGTAGAAATCAGTAACTGTGGACCTGCTTTCCCACAGACTTGAAATAGGCCATGGGAACCAAATCAGTGGTTCCCAAAGTATGGTCTTGGAGCCAGTGGCATTGGCATCATCCTGGAACTTGTTAGAAATGCATATTTTTGGGCCCCACCCAGACCGACTGAATCAGAGATTCTAGGGCTGGGGCCAAGCAATCTATGTTTTAAGTTCTCCAGGTGATTCACATGAACGCTAACCTTTGAGATAGGTCCCCGAGTAGTGCAAATGAGTAAGCGTTCAACTGAAAGGTTGGCTGTTCTATTCCACCCAGAGGCACTGTGGATAAAGGCCTACAAATTTACTTTTTAAAAAATTGTTGTTGTTGTTGTTGTTAAGTACCATTGAGTTAGTTCCAAGCTATAGTAACCCTGTATAAGGTTTCCGAGGAGAGGCTGGTGAGTTTGAACTGCTGATCTTGCAGTTCAAACCAACCTTGGGGTGGAGTGCTTATCCTACAGAGCGATTGCTGTTGTTGTTAGGTGCCATTGAGTTGACTCATAACGACCTTATGCATAGCAGAACGAAACACTGCCTGACCCTGGGCCAACCTCACAATTGTTGCCACGCTTGAGCCCATTGATGCACCACTTTGCCAATCCACCTTGCTGGGGGGCTTCCTCTTTTTCTCAGACCCTCCACCCTACCAAACATGATATCCTTCTCCAGTGACTGGTCCCTCCTGACAATATGTCCGAAGTATGAGAGACAAAGTCTGGCCATCCTGGCCTCCAAGGAGTACTCTGGCTGCACTTCTTCCAACAAAGATCTGTTAGTTCTTTTCGCAGCCTGTGACACTTTCAATATTCTCCTCCAACACCATAACTCAAAAGCATCAATTCTTCTATGGTCTTCCTTATACATTGTCCAGCTTTCGCATAGATATGAGGTTATTGAAAATACCATGGCTTGGGTCAGGCGAACCTTAGTCTTCAAGCTGACATCTTTGTTCTTCAATACTTTAAAAAGGTCTTGTGCAGCAGATTTGCCTAATGCAATACGTCATCTGATTTCTTGACTGCTGTTTCCGTGAGTGTTCATAGTTGATCCAAGAAGAATGAAGTCCTTGACAACTTCAATCGTTTCTCTGTTGATAAGAATGTTGTTTATTGTTCCAGTGGTGAGGATTTTTGTTTTCTTTATATTGAGATGTAATCCATATCGAAGGCTGTGCTCTTTGATCTTTATCAGTAAATGTTCTAAGTTCTCTTCACTTTCAGCAAGCAAGGTTGTATCAGCTGCATATCACAGGTTTTTAATGAGTCTTCCTCCAATCCTGACACCACGTTTTTCTTCATATAACCCAGCTTCTCAGATTATTTGCTCAGCATACAGGTTGAATAAGTATGGTGAAAGAATATAATGCTGTCACACACCTTTCTTTATTTTATTAGCCATTGAAAATCCTATAGAGTGCAGTTCTACTCTAATACATGTGGGGTCGCCATGAGTTGGAACTGACTTGAAGACAAACTCGATTTTGGGCTTTGAATCTAAATGAAGAGTAATGTGTATGCTGAGAATAAAAAGCCGTGGACATGCCCAAAATTCCAACTGAAAGGGAAGGATTCTTCATATCAAGGATCAAGCTTGCCTACTCAGTACACTGGGCTGATAGAGACAGGCAACTTAGACTTTGTCTATCAAAATTGGGAGGCTGTAGAAGCACCAAGTAGCTGGCTTACAAACTTTCATAAAAGTGTTTAGTGTTAGTCTGGGGTGGAGACTTAAAGATAGAATTCCCTCTGAATAGTTTTGTCCAGATTGGTCTGGTGATGATGGGGATAGGATTTAATGATTCAATTGTGAGTAATTGTTATCAGGACTAATGGTAATTGTCACAACTATAAGTATAGAGGAGGTGTAACTGAAAGTGGGGAGCAGTTAATCTGTCATTTCAGGAACAGAGAACCCTAAAACCATCAAGAGGGAAGAGCATGAGAGGAGTGAGGGATCCTAACCAGAATATCGGTGATAAGAGAGATGGTGGCAGAGATGATGGCATAGAGAGCTAGAGCAGCAGAGGACTACAGGCCCATGGACTGAGAAAGGCAGTGTGCCTGCAGTCAGGAGGCTGGCTTGCAAAATGTGCCCTTTGGACATTTAAATAAATATATATTTTCAATGTGGTATGTGTGCATTAAACAAAAAAAGGGCAATAGAAGTAAACACTGATGGTGCATGGAAGGGATTATAAGCATTGTAATGATTTGTTGAATGTAAAACTGATGATCTGCCCTGTAAACCTTCATTCAATTCACAATAAAAGCTAAAAAAACAAAAAAAAGCCGTGGACACTTGTTCTATGCTTTGCTGATACTGGCATAGTCTAACAGTTTGGTGTTTTTATCTTTTAAAAAATGCCCCAAGGGCACTGGTGATAAGATAAGTTTTGAAATGAGCAGAGTCAACTCTATGTCAAAAAGGTTGTCAGCTTTAAACATTTCTACTTTTCCGGGAGGGGAAGGGTAGAAGGGAGTAGAATGGGAGTGGGGAGGGGGCAGTTTTTGGGAGGTTTAAAACAGAACCCTTGAAGTCCTGATGTTTCCCTGTAGGAGAAGTACTGGACTGCAAGTCAGTTTGAATCACATGGTGGGCGGTTCAAAACTCTACTGTTGTTGTTATTAAGTGCCATTGATTCTGATTCACAGCGACCTTGTACAGGGTTTCCAAGGAGCAGCTGGTGAGCTTGAACCACTGACCTTGCAGTTCAAACTGCTTTGCAGTCTGGCGCATTAACCTACAGCGCCACACCAGGACTCCGGAAACTCTATGTTGTTGTTGTTGTTAAGTGCCATCGAGTCGGTTTCGACCCATAGCGACCCTGAACAGGGTTTCCGAGGCTGTAAATCTTTACGGGAGCAGATCGCTTCATCTTTCTCCCGCGGAGCAGCTGGTATTTTCGAAGTGCTGACCTTGAGGGTCGCAGCCCAATTCGTAACCACTACGCTATAGAGGGTTGCTAAAAGCTAGACCGACAGCACTTAACAACAAAATAGAGCCCAGGCCCGAGGAAACAGACTTCTGGGAAATGTAGTTTATTTCCTTATTGCAAGAGTACTTTGTAACGGGGAGGAGGAGTCCTGGGAACTGTCTCTCTGGAGAGGTATGAAGTTTTCCAGGGCACCTCGTGCTTGGCTGGAAGAGAAACGTTTCTGTTGTCACTGGCAGCAGCCCTCGGGTAAAAGCCCACTGCATTTTATCTTCGCGTGTTTGTTTGTTCTGCTTGTTGAACACTGGCTTTCATACCATCTTGTTCTGTAATTCAAAACTGACTTTATAATTGGGTCTGAAAAGGAATCGTTCCCAGGCAATTCCTTTATGAAACTGGGAAAGACAGTTGCGTTCACTTTGGCTTGTTTTAGTGCAATTTGTCTGAGAGAACTGCCCGGTCTCTGTTTTTGCTTATATTGGGCTGGCATTCTGTTATGGATTGAATTGTGTCCTCCCCTTCTCCTCTCCTCCCCTACACCCACCCCCCCCCCAAAAAAAAAAAAATATGTGATGTAAATCCTAACCTCTATGCCTGTGGTTATAAACCATTTGGGACTAGGCTGTCTTTGTTATGTTAATGAGGCAGGATTAGAGTAGAATGTATTTTGAGATGATCTCTTTTGAGATATAAAAGAGATAAATACCGGCTAGAAGCAGAGATGGGGGAAGAAGACACAGATTGAAAAAGCCTTTTTAGGGCTGGCACCCTGAATTTGGACTACTAGGATCTGTGAAAAAATAAATTTCTGTTTCTTAAAGCCACCCATGTGTGGTATTTCTGTTATAGAAGCGTTAGATAATCAAGATGCCACCCCTCTGTGTATTCGTAGAGGGTGGGCTAGAGACTGTATTCTGAACTTGGGAACCTTGTGTGAGTGATCAGAAGATGCTGCCAGATTTTCCTCTTTCATCTTTGGACAGTAAACTCTGAATTGGTTCATGCATTTAAGCCCACCTGGCTCAAGTTTAGCTGTTTGGCCCAAGGAAAAGGTTTAACCAGCTAAATTACAGGGGGCATGGGGGCTGCACAGAGAGCACAGTGAAAGTGACAATTGTGCTAATTTGACGTTTCCCAATTGGATTCCACCCAATGAGACATGCTCGTTAATTTGCATACTTAAAAACTGGGGTTCAAATCTAAGTCCTTAATTGAGAAAATTTAGGAATTCCTTTGTGCTTCAACATCTGGATGTGGGATCCTCCGGAAGCCTGGGAGGGAAAGAGGTAAGTCTATCCTGGCAGACCTCAAACCCATACCTCTGGCTGCAGCCAGCGTAACTCCACTTTATTTGTTTGGTTGTTTATACTTCCACTTAAGATTTCTTTGGAGAAAACCTGCTGCTACTTCAAAAAGTTTGTAAAACATTGGTTTAGACTAGAGATGTCTACCTCATCCATTGCCCTGTAAATCTGGTTAGTACACCCATATGGACTTAACTTAAAAACCTGATGATGCTGTTGAGTAGATTCCAACTAACAGCGACACTATAGGACATAGTAGAACTGCCCCCATAAGATTTCCAAGGTTGTAAATCTTTACAAGAACAGACCGCCACATCTTTTTTCCAAGGAGTGGTTTGGTGAGGTTTGAACTACTGACTTTTGGATTAGTAGTGGAGTGCTTAATCACTGTGCTACCAGGGCTCCTTAACAGGCAATTGCCACCTCATAAAAGCAAACCTCAAGTGAGAAGCACTGGGGACCCTTTTTCCTCAACCCCTCCTGCTTTCTACTTACATTGGCACACTAGTTCAAGACTTCCAACTTGTCTTTAGCCTAAACTTGGCTATCCTTCTGATCTTCCCCCAGTATGAAGACACTTGACTCTTCTGCCCTGTTCAACACTTCACCTGCCCTACCTCACAGAGGCCTCCAGCTATCTGGCCTCTAAATTATATTGTTAGGCACCTGCTTCTAAGACAGAGTGGCCAGTATAATTCTCTTTAGTAATTGAGTTTGTGTAACATGTGTAACATGTGTAATGTCCTGTGTAACATGTGTAATGTCCTGTGTAAATGGTGTTCTTAATGTCCTTGTCTAGAATAGAGTCACTTCTGCTGACTGCCCCTGAAATCAGCTCTGCCGCAACAACTTTAGGAAAGCACTCTGTCACACTTCTACCAGAATTGTGTCAATGGATACTTAAGCTGTTGTATTTCCATCAATTTTGTGGTTGTCTCATTTTTAATAAGAAATTGGCAACCATGTGGGTGTCTTGACTTTGTATTGCCCACCATGCCTGGTTCAGGAAAACTGTAAAGTGTAAGCATTGCTTCAGTGTTGTTGTAAATTGCCCACAAGTCAGCTCATACTCACGGTTGTTGTTGTTGTTAGGTGCCATCCAGTTGGCTCCGACTCACAGCAGCCTTATGCGTAACAGAACGAAACACTGCCCAGTCCTACACCTGCCTCATAATTGTTGTTACCTTTGAGCCCATTGCTGCTGCCACTATGTCAATAAATCTCATTGGGGATCTTCCTTTTTTTCATTGACCCTCCACTTTACCAAGCGTGATGTCCTTTTCCAAGTCTGGACCCTCATCTCCAAATGAAGTCTCACCATCCTGGCTAACTTCCAAGGAGCATTCTGGCTGTACGTCTTCCAACACAGATTTGTTTATTCTTTTGTCATTCCATGGAACTTTTAATATTCTTCTCCAACACCATAAGTCAAATGCATCAATTCTTCTAGTCTCCCTTATTAATTGTCCAACTTTTACAAGAGTATAGGGCTATTGAAATTACCATGGCTTGGGTTAGGCACACCTTAGTCCTCAAACTGACATCTTTGCTCTTGAACACTTTGAAGAGGTCTTGTGTGGCAGAACTGCCTAATGCAATATGTCATTTGGTTTCTTGTCTGCTGCTTCCATGAGTGTTCATGGTAGACCCAGGCAAAATGAAGTATTTGACAGCTTCAATCATTTCTCCATTTATCATGATGTTATTTATTGATTCAGTTGTAAGGACTTTTGTTATCTTTACATTGAGGTGCAACCCATACTGAAAGCTGTGGTCTTTATCTTCATCAGTATTTTAAGTCCTCTTCACTTTCAGAAAGTAAGCTTGTGTCATATATGCATATTGTAGGTTGTTGATGAATCTTCCTCTAATCCTGATACCATACTCTTCTTCATATAATCCAGCTTTTTGGATTATTTGCTTAGCATATGGACTGAATGAGTATGCTGAAAGGATACAACCCTGGCACACACCTTTTTTATTTTAAGCCATTTAGTGTCCTCTTGGAGTCCTGGTGTGGTGCTGTGGATTAATGTGCTGGATTGCAAAGTCGGTTTGAACCACAAAGTCAGCAGTTCAAGCTTACCAACTGCTCCTCAGAAACCCTATACAGGGACATTATGGGTTGGAACTGACTCCACAGTACTTAACAACAACAGAGTATCCCCTTGTTCTGTTTGAACAACTGCCTCCCGGTCTATATACAAATGCCTCATGAGTGTTCTGTGCATTCATAAGGTTTTCAGTGACTAAATATTTGGCTGCCATAAGAACCAATAGATCTGTTTTGGAAGAAGTGCAGCCAGAATGCTCCTTGGAGGCTAAGATGGCCAAACTTAGTCTCTCATACTACAGACATATTGTCATGAGGGACCAGTCACTGGAGAAGGATATCATGTCTGGTAAGGTGGAGGGTCAGAGAAAAAGAGGAAGACCCCCAGTGAGATGGATTGGCCAAGTGGCAGCATCGATGGACTCAAGTGTGGCAACAGTAGTGAGGTTGGCCCAGGATCGGGCAATGTTTCGTTCTGCTGTGCATAAGGTCACTATGAGTTGGTACCGACTCAATGACACCTAACAACAACAACAACATCAGTGTTCTGGAATACCTGTTCTTCAGAATATTATCCATAACTTGTCATGATCCACATAGTCAAAAGCCTTTGCATAGTCAATAAAGCACAAATAAACATCTTTTTCTGATATTTTCTGCTTTCAACCAAGCTTCATCTTACATCAGTAACGATATCCCTTATTCCATGTCCCCATCTAAATCTGGCCTGAACCTCTGGCAGCTCCCTGTCAATGTACTGTTGCAAGCATTTTTGAATTACCTTTAGCAAAACTTTGCTTGCATGTAATATTGCTGATTTTGTCTGATGATTTCCTCATTCCACTGGGTCACCTCTCTTTGGAATGGACACAAATATGAATGTCTTTCAATCACTTGGCCACATAGTTGTCTTTCAAATTTCTTAGCATAAATTAGTAAGTGCCTCTGGTACTGTATCAGTTTGTTGAAAGATTTCAATTTATATTCCATCAGTTCCTGGAGCCTTGTTCTTAGTCAATGCCTTCAGTGTACCTTGGATGTATTCCTTCAGTATCATTGGCTTTTGATCATATGCTACCTCTTGAAATGGTTGAACATTGGTCATTTATATTTGATACAGTGAATCTGTATTTCTTACATCTTCCTTTGATGCTTTCTATGTTATTGAATATTTTACCCATAGAAGCCTTCAGTATTGCAAGCCAAAGCTTGAATTTTTTCCTTCATTTCTTTCAATTTGAGAAATACTGAGCAGGTTCTTCCCTTTTGGTTTTCTAAATCCAGGTCTTTTGCTCATTTCATTTGACTTTGTTTTCTCAAGCTGCCTTTCGGAATTTTCTGTTCAGCTCTTTTGCCTTCTCATTTTTTTGCTTTAGCTTTAGCATCTCTAGACCGGAAAGCAAGTTTCAGTTTCTCTTCTAACATCCATTTTGGTCTTTTCCTTTTTTCTTGTCTTCTTAATGATCTTAGTGTTTAATGCATTCTTAATGATCATTAGTGTCTAATGCATCAAATCTGTTCTTGAGGTGATCTCTAAATTCAGTGGGGTATGTTCAAGATCATAATTTGGCTCTCATGAGCTTGTTTTAATTTTCTTCAGTTTCATTCTGAACTTGCATATGAGCAATTGATTGTCTATTCCACAGTCTGCCCTTGGCCTTGTTTTGGCTTTTATATAGTCTCTTTCCACAGATGTAGTCAATTTGATTTCTGTTTATTCCATCTGGTGAGACCCACATGTATATAGTCTTCTTTGATGTTGCTTTAAAAAGATATTTGCCATGAATAAGTCTTTAGTCTTGCAAAATTATTGTACGATCTCCAGCATCATTTCTATCAACAATGCCATATTTTCTAACTACTGATCCTTCCTCTGTTTCCAACCTTTACATTCGAATTACCAGCAATTATTAATACAACTTTATCACATATTTCATCAAGTTTGCACTGAAGAAGTTGGTAGAAATCTTCAATTTCTTCATCACTGGCTTTAGTGGTTGCTGTGTAAATTTGAATAATAATGATATTTACTGGTCTTCCTTGTAGGTATATGGATATTATCCTATTGCAGACAGCATTGTACTTCAGGATGTTGTTGTTGTTGTTAAGTACCGTGGAGTCAGTTCTGACTCATAGTGATGCTGCACAGGGTTTCCAAGGCTGTAAATCTTTAAAGGAGCAGAAAGCCTCATCTTTCTCCCATGGAATAGCTGGTAGTTTTGAACTTCCAACCTTGAGGTTAACAGCCAGAATCGTAACAACTATACTACCAGAGCTCCTTGTACTTCGGGATAGATCTTAAAAATGTTCTTTTTGATGATGAATGCAACACCATTCCTCTTCAATTTGTCATTCCCGGCATAGTAAACCATGATTGTCAGATTCAAAATGGCCAATACCAGTCCATTTCAACCTTGTATATCTATCTTTATGTGTTCTATTTCATATTTGACTGCTTCCAATTTTTGATTCATACTTCATACATTTCATGTCCACATTATTAATGGATGTTTACAACTCTTTTTCTCATTTTGAGTTGTGCCGCATCAGCAAATGAAGATCCTGAAAGCTTTACTCTATTCATGTCATCATTGTCAATTCTACTTTGAGGAGGCAGCTCTTCTTCAGTCATGTTTTGTGTGCCTTCCAACCTGAGAGGCTCATATCTAAGAATCCAGCATCTAACAATGTTTTTGTTGTTTCTAAGTGCTATGAGGTCAGTGCTGACTCATAGCCACCCTGTATAGGGTTTTCAAGGAACGGCAGGTGGATTTGAACTACTGACCTTGAGATTCAAACTAATTGCAGGACAGTGCTTTATCCTACAGCAGAACATCAGGACTCCATATCTAATAATATTCTGGTGTTATTCATACTGTTTTCATTTTTAGGTACTGTATCTGACAGTGTTCTTCTGTTGGTCATACAGTTTTCAGTGATTAAACATTCAGAAGTTGTCTGACTCTCCTTCTGAGTCTTAGTCTTGAAGCTCATCTGAAACCTGTCCACCATGGGTGACCCTACTGGTATTTAAAATACCAGTGGCATAGCTTCCAACATCACAGCTACATGCAAACCACCACACTATGACAAAACGTTGACCTATCCTGAACTATCTTCATAATGTTAATAATGATTGGTATGTTTGAGACTTTCCTTCAGTGTCAAAACAACAACAACAAAAGAAACACAAAAAGCCCACTGCCATTAGGTTAGTTCCTATTCATAGCAACTCTATACAAGGTTTCTCAAACTATAAATCTTTATAGGAACAGACAGCCTCATGTTTCTCCTGCAGAGTGGCTGGTTGGCTTGAACCACTGACCTTGCAAGTCAGCAGTCAGCCACCTAGCCAATAGCACCATCAATGTTTTTTAACACCTTGGCCTTGGTGCTATTGTCTTGAGTTTTGGCATTAAGGGTGACTCATCAGTTATCATGAGCAGTATAAGATAAGCACTGGTCGGCTAGCCTCAAGGTTGGTAACTCAGACCTACCAGTCACTCGTTGGAAACACTATCACAGTTGCTGAGTCAGAACCAAGTCAACCGCATTTAACAACAACAACATTAGTGAATACTATTGATGTGTTGTCCAAGAAATCAGAAATCTAAGATGGGCCTAGTTTTCCATTCACAGCAAAAAAGTTAGGCTTTTTAATCAGGAAGACTTGAGCTCTTATCCTGTCTCCATCAGTTCCTAGTCGGGTGACCTACGACAAATTATGTAATCCTCTGAGCCTCAGATTGCCCACTGTACAATTTGGACAGTGAAAATGCTATCCCATAGAATGATGGTAAAATTAAATGAGAGAGAAAGAATGTGTGCCTCTGTGTGTGTGCCCATGTGTCCTAGTATCACTTTGCATATGGGACCATTAAAAAAATTATTTTCTTCTGTCTTCCCTCAGCCTCTTACATCACACATAATTAATATTCAAAAGCACTAAAACTATTATTCCAGAGGCCTTCAGTTATATCTGGAGAATTATATTTTGTGGTTCCCATTCTTGGTATATCTGCCAATTTGTTTTGATTTCCCATTGGAACTCAGTGGACTCACTGGTAGCATTCTGTTCTGTCTTATACCAGTCCTGTCCTTCGTGTTTGTAATATTTTTCTGTTGATGGTGTTTAGTCTCTGCTCTGCTGTGTCTCTGTTGTTGCTGTTAAGTGCCCTGGAGCTGGTTCCTACTCATAGCTACCCTGTTTCCAAGGGACAGCTGCTGGGTTTGAACTGCTGATCTTGGTGTTAGCAATCCAGCGCTTATCCTACAACACCACAGCAGAACTCTTTTCTGCAGAATGACTGATAATTGTTTTTGTATTAGTATTAGTATTGTATTTGTATTAGTATTAGTAATTGGAGTCCTGGTGTGGCACTGTGGGTTAATGAGCTGGTCTGCAAGGTAGTTTGAACGTTGGTGGTTCAAACTCACTAGTTGCTCCTTGGAAACCCTATATAGAGTTGCTATGGATCGGAACCAACTCAATGGCCCTTAACAACAGCAAGTACAGTTGTCAATTACAGTGCACCCCATTCTCTGCTTAGAATGCTTTATTGGCATTTCATTGTTCTTAGGGTAAAGTCCTAAGGCCTACTGTGTTTGCAACGTCCTCTGATAGTGTAGTGGCTATGAATTAGGCTGCTAACCTTAAGATTAACAGTTTGAAACTACCAGCCATTCCATGGGAGAAATGAGGCTTTCTGCTCCTGTAAAGATTTGCAGCCTCAGAAACCCTACACAGGGTTGCTATGAGTTGGAACTGACACCACGGCATATTACCATCATTGTACTTGTGTGAAGAGGTGGTGGTTTACTGGTACAATTCACACCATTTTTGCAGGAAAGCCTGCATTGGATTCTCAGCTGGTTCACTTCAGACGCAGCCACATGATCTGTCTGTCAGTGGAGGATTTTGTGTTGCCATGATGCTAAACATGTTTCAACCGTTTTCAGACTAAGATAGACTGGGAAGAAAGGTTTGGTGACCTTCCCTCCAAAATCAGCCACTGAAAACCCATGGATCACCTAGTACATAGGGTCACCATGAGTTGGGGGACAACTTGATGGCAGCTAAAAGCAGTTCTGCTTGCATGAACTGGTCCTCCCTCCTCTCAGCTTCATGTTAAATTGCTCTCTCTTGTTCTTTGACTTCTCTCATGATCCTCTGCACATGTCATCCCTCTGTCTAGAACATTCTCCCCAGCCTTCTCTTTCCACCTCATCTCCCACTGCCTTGGAACCAGCTATTTGCTGAGAACATTTCTCACCTCTCTCCTGCTTTGCTCTATATAGTAAGAGTTGACTCATATAAAATTCCTTTTCCAGGGTCCCTTTCCAATTAGCTCCTACCTGTATTTGGCCAGTGGAAAGCACAGGAGAGAGAAGAAATTTGAGTTGTCCCACCTCCCTACCCCTGACACTTGCAAGCACCTCTGCGACTGCCTACATCACCTCTATGGTTCCAGCCTCTACAACAATCCCGTCCTTTCTGTTCCCAGCTTTCACCACTAGCACGGGTTGAATTCTGTATTTCTAGGGTGGCTGTAGCTTCCTGCTTTTGTTGCTATCTGAGTCACCTCATCATCCCATTTACTCAACACATCTTTGTAAATGGTCTCTTAAAATAAACCCTCCCTAGTGAATAAAGTATAAGTAAACATCTTTCTGGTATTCCAGCCAAGATCCATCTGATGTCAGCAATGATATCCCTAGTTCCACATCCTCTTCTGAATCTAGCTGGAATTTCTGGCAGTTCCCTATCAATGTACTGTTGTAATTGTTTTTGAAATATCTTCAGCAAAATTTTACTTGCAGGTGGTATTAATGATATTGTTCATTGGTTTCTGAATTCTATTGGGTTACCTGCATTTGGAATGGGCACAAATATGGATCTCTTCCAATCAGTTGGCCAAATTTCTTGGCATAGACGAGTGAATGTCTTTAGTACTGTATCAGTTTGTTGAACTGTTTCTATTTGTATTCTGTCACTTCCTGGAGCCTTGCTTTTCATCAATGCCTACAGTGCAGCTTGGACTTCTTCCTTCAGTATACTATTGGTTTTTGATCAGATGCTGCCTCTGGAAATGGCTGAACATTTAACCATTTCTTTTTGGTAAAGAGACTCTTAGTATTCCTTCCATCTTCCCTTGATGCTTTCTGCATCAAATTAATATTTTGCCCATTGTTGTTGTTATTAGGTGCCATTGATTTTGCCCATAGAATCCTTGAATATGACAATCTGAGCCTTGAATTTTTTCTTCAGTTCTTTCAGCTTGAGGCATACTGAGCAGGCTCTTCCTCTTTGGTTTTCTAACTTTGCACATTTCATTAAAATACTTGATTTTATCTTCTTGAGCTGCCTTTTGAAATTTTCTGTTCAGCTCTTTTATTTCCTCTTTCCTTCCAGTTGCTTTTTCTTCTCTACATTCAAGAACAAGTTTCAGAGTCTCTTCTGACATCCATTTTGGTCTTTTCTTTCTTTCTTGTCTTTTTAGTGACCTTTTGCTTTCTTCCTGTATGATGTTATTTTTTAAGTTTCTATTGTGAATTGAGTGGAAGTTTACAGGAAAGACTATCAGTTTTACATTCAAAAAATCATATGTTGTTTCATTGCAATGATTACAATCCCATCCTTGTACCATAAGTCAACAGTATTTACCTCGTCTTCACTTTTTAATTTGATGTACACATACAAAACAGAAAACAGATATTTATTTAAATATCCAAAGGACACACTTTGTAAGCCAGCCTCCTGCCCACAAGCACACAGCCTTTCTCAGTCCATGGGCCTAGAGTCCTCAGCTGCTCTATCTTTCTATGTCATCACCTCTGCCACTGTCTCTGTTGTCATTGCTCTTCTAGTTAGGATCCCATCCTATATGATGTTCTTAATATTTTTCCACAACTCTTTTGGTCTCTGGTTATTAGTGTGTTATGCATCAAATCCGTTCTTTAGGTGATCTCTAAATTCAGGTGGGATACACTCAAAGTCATATTTTGGCTCTCATAGACTTGTTTTAGTTTTCTTTAGCTTCAGTCTAAACTTGCATATGAGTAACTGATGGTCTGCTTCATTTTCTGCCCCTGGCTGTGTTTTGGCTGAGGATATGGAGTTTCTCCACTATCTCTTCCCACAGGTGTGATTAGTTTAATTCCTGTGTATTACACCTGGCAAGGCCATTGTGTCTAATTGTTTTAAAAAGGTATTTTCAATGAATAAGTCACTGATTTACACAACTCTGTCATGCAATCTCCAGCATTTTTTCTATTACCAAGGTCATATTTTCCAACTAGTGATTTCTTCCTCTTTGTTTCCAACTTTGGCATTCCAGTAATTGTCAATGCATCTTGACTGCATGTGTGACTCATAACAAACCATGAGCAACATTGGGAAGAATTATATTCCAGAATACTTAATTTTATTTAATAATGAGAAACCTGGCAGTCATTTGAGTAGAACAAAGGGATATTGAATGGTTTAAAATCAGGAAAGGTACATGCCAGGGTTACATCCTTTCAAAATACTTATTTAAACTGAATGGTGAGCAAATAATCTGAAATACTGGAGTCCTGATATGGCGATATGGCACTGTGGGTTAATGCATCAGACTGCAAAGCTGTTTGAACTGCAGGGTTGGCAGTTCAAGCTCACCAGTTGCTCCTCGGAAACCCTATACAGGGTCACTATGGGTCGGAACCGACTCTACAGCACTTCACAACAACAACAACAACAACATAGAGAAGAATATGGCATCAGGATTGGAGGAAGACTTATTAATAACCTGCAATATGCAGATGATGCAACTTTGCTAGCTGGAAGTGAAGAGGACTGAAAATACTGATGAAGATCAAAGACTACAGCCTTCAGTATGGATTGCACTTCAATGAAAAGAAAACAAAAATCTTCACAACTGGACTAATACATAACATCATGATACAGAGAAAAGACTGAAGTAACTTCGTTTTACTTTGATCCACAATCAACGTGCATGAAAGCAGCAGTCAAGAAATCAAATGATTTTTTCATTAGGTTGATCTGCTGCACAAGAACTTCTTTAAAGTTTTAAAAATCAAAGATATCAGTTTGAGGACTATGATGCACCTGACCCAAGCAATAGTATTTTCAATAGCTTCATATGCATATGAATGTTGGACTGAAGAAGGGAGATCATTGAAGAATCAATGCATTTGAATAATAGTGTTGGAGAAGAATATTGAAAGTACCATGGACTGCCAGAAGAATAAACAAATCTGTTTTGGAAAAAGTACAGCGAGAATCTCCTTAGGAGCAAGGATGCTGGGACTTTGTCTCTCACACTTTGGACATACTATCTATCAGAAGGGAACCATCCATGGAGGAGGACCTCATGCTTAGCACAGTGGAGAGTCAGAGAACAATAGAAAGATCCCCCACAATATATATTGACACAGGGGCAGCAACCAGGAGCTCAAACATAACAATTGTGAAGATAAACTCAGGACTCGGCAGTGTTTCCTTCTGTTGTGCATAGGGTAGCTATGAGTCAGAACTGACTCAAGTGGCCCCCAACAACAGTGAATGATGAGTCAGAACTGACCTGAAGGCATTTAACAACAAGTCTTGTCATGAGCGTAACATCGCTGAATAATTAACCGAACCAAGACCAGGCCTTGCCACAACACAGAGGTGCACTGACCATAGAAGTGCACAGTTCACATTTAGTGGTGCGTAAAGGAGGCTTCAGGAGCTGTAGTGGCACAGTGGTTAATCATTTGGCTGCTAACCCAAAGGTCAGTGGGTCGAACCTCTCGGGGACTGGCCTCGACATAGGGGTTCAGTTCACGAGGAGGAGGTACCTGGCGGCGATAGAGATAGCAAAAGAATACACAGACAGACAGAAGAAGGGAGACAATGAGGCACCCCAGAGCCAGGGTGGATACATCACTGGTGGGCAGACTTGGGAGTACAGGCATCATGGCCTCTACAGGCAGCAACTCACTGCCCTGCAATCTTTACTGCATGCCTCCAACCCATAATGCACAACTGGGACAGGCCTGGGCCTCTGTTTTATTTAGGGGAGGAGCTTCACACCAAGCTGGGAGGGACTAAAACAGGATACAGCTAATATCAGTAATTTTCCAGACATTCAGGTAACTTTACATCATTCGAATCCCAGGCCCGCAACTTGGTTTCTCAGGCTCAATTAACATATCTATAGCCCCTGAGCTCAGTTGGGGGAAGGTGAGAGGTAAGGACAAAAGCTTGGGCGGAGTCCCACTGTTTCGGCTTCCTGAGCCAGGTTTTCAGCAACTTGGCTGAAAAGCTAACACTTGGGAGAGATTCAGGGAGGATGGCTTTTTTGTCTGTAGAACAAAGAACTGTGAAGTAGCTAAGATATTTTTAGTTAATCCTTTGGAGAAAGGCTTGACCTTGCAACTTTTACAGTCTGGGCTTTTAGGAAAATATCACATTTATCTGTGGACATTAAGGGCTCATGTCTGCATTTAATAACCGAATACTAAGATTAAAAACAATTTGCCATGACTGCCAGTGGCCTTATTTGTTCCTCAGATCCTGCGGCCTGTATAGTCTACACACGGTCTGCAACACGAACCCACCAGATGCTCTACAGGAGAAAGATGTTGACAGTATGCTTTCTGTAAAGATTTATAACCTTCAAATCCCTATGGAAGAGTTGTATTGTCCTGTAGTACTGCTATGAGTCTATGAGAGGATTTCAACGGGTAAAGAGGTTTTAGCCCCATAATCTCACTAGAAAAGCAAGCACATTGCCATTGAGTCAATCCTGACTCCTAGTAACCCTGTGTTATTGTGAAGTGCCATCAAGTTGATTCTGACCCATAGTGACCCTCTATAGGGTTTCCAAGGAGCAGCTGGTGAATCTGAACCACTGACCTGCGGTTCAATGCATTATCCCACAGCACCACACCAGGACTCCAGTGACCCTATACTATTGTTGTTGTGAAGTGCTGTAGAATCAGTTTCAGCCTATAATGACCCCACTACAGAATTTCCAAGGAGCGGCTGGCAAGTTTGAACTGCCGACCTTGAGGTTCAAACTGATTTTGCAATCCGACTCATTAACCCACAGTGCCACACCAGGACTCCAGTGACACTACAGAGAAGCGTAAAACAGAGTAGAACTGCCCCACAAGTTTTCCTTGGCTGTAATCTTTACAGAGAGTCCTGGGGTGGTGCTGTGGGTTAATGCTCTGAACTGCAAAGTCGGTTTGAACCATAAGGTCTGAGGTTCAAGCTCTCCAGCCGCTCCTTAGAAACCCTTTACAGGGCCACTATGGGTCAGAACCAACTCAACAGCACTTAACAACAGCAACAACAATCTTTACAGAAGCAGACTGCAACATCTTTCTGTCAGGGAGTAACCACTGGTGGGTTCCCCTGATCTTTTCATTAGCCACTGAGCACCACGACTCCAAACTCACCAGTGACTCCTAATGGCAAAGCCACGTGGTGGTCTCTGTTTTAAAAAGGTTGAAGATGGGGTTATCTTCAACATTACTGATGATTCTTTGTATTTTATATGCTCTAGGGATTTTTTTCTTTAATTAGAAAAGCAGTGTCTTTATTTATAATAGTCAAAAAATTAGAAATAACTCAAATGTTTGGTGACTGGGTAAACAAACTGTTATATAGCCATAGTATGGTATACTACTTAGTAATAAAAGAAACAAACTATCACAACTTCAGTGTCTCTCAAAAGGAGTATGTTGAGTGAAAAAGTTAGGATCAAAAGATTACATTCTGAAAAATGATAGATTTTAGAAGTGGAGAATAGATTAGTGATTCCCAGGGCTTGGGGAGGGGCAGCAGAGATGATCTTTGTGGCAGCAGAGTAGTCCTATATACTTGATTGTGATGGTGGTTGCATGAATATACACATGATAAAATTGCATCAAACTGCACACACATAAATGATTGCATATAAAAGGAGTTAATATTGAATATGGTCTATGGATTCTACTATGCCAACTTCTTGGTTTTTATATCGATTATAAATTGATTATAAATTTTATATATTGTTGTTGTAAAGTGCCGTCAAGTTGTTTCTGACACATAATGACCCTGTATAGTGTTTCTGAGGAGAAGCTGGTGGGTTTGAACTGCCAATCATGTGGTTCACAGTCCAATGCTGATCCTACAGCGCAACACCAGGTAGATTGTATTCTAATCATAAGATCTTTTGATTGGAGAAAGCTGCATGAAGGGTACACAAGACCTTTCTGTATTATTTTTATAACTTCTTGTGAATATATAATTACTTCAAAATAAAGTTTAAGAGAACACTACACTACAGGGGATCTCTAGTAAAATATAACAGATTCAAGATACATGTTTACCTCTACTCTCTACTGAAATATCACAATAGTAAAAGAATAGAAAAGGTATAAGCCTAAAATTACATATACACACACAAAGAAAAGCAAACAACAAAAACAGAATAAGAGACCACAGAAATCAAAAGATGCTGTTTTAGGCTGGGTTCACTAGAGAAGCAAAGCCAATAAACTTATGGTGGTACTGCTAGTGTGCCAGGGAGTTGGTTCTGACTCATAGTGACCCTGCACAGGGTTTCCGAGGCTGTAAATCTGTACAGGAGTAGAAAGCCTCATTCTTCTCCCACAGACGCTTATATATGTATATAAACAGAAGTTTGTATCAACTGCTAACAAAGAAAGCTGAACCCTATGTGGCTACAGAAAGTAAAGCTCATAAGGAACCAACTGATTAATTTCACTGAACCTCTAAAGATCTCAGGGATTGAGCACAAGGTTGGTAGTACAAAGCCCACCAGCTGCTCCATGGGGAGAAAGAGGAGATTTTTCTGCTCCCGTAAAGATTACAGCCTCAGAAACTACACAGACGATATACTTCCAAAAGTCAGCCAATGAAAACTCTATAGAGCACAACTGTTTGATCTTCAACCACTTATGGAGATGAGGCTGGACACAGCAGTGATTTATTCATTCCATTGTGTATGAGGTCAAAGTAGCTAACAACAACAACAACAACAACAACGATGATTTGTTGTATTCACCACAGCCCTTTCTCACTACAAAGAATGGTAAATCTATCAGTAGCCACGATCATGATGGCCTTAGGTATGAGAACTCCCTATAAGAAGCTTCCTATAATGATAACTCAAAATACCCAAGAAATCTTTTTCTCTAATAATGAAACCAGCACTAGAAAAACCTAAGTTAAAGTAATTAATTAATTAATTAAACGTAAGTTAAATATTACATTGCATTTTTACAAATCAAGTAATGAGAAATGGCAAATTGATTTATCTTGCTTTTGTAATATTTTATAATGGCTTGATTAATTAAATTATAATTATATAAATTGAATCTTTTAAAATAATCTTTATAGGATGCTTTCCTGAAGATATTTCTCAGTGCTTTTCATAAGTTTTAAAAAACTTTTTATTGTAAATTGAGTGAAAGTTTGCAGACAAGATCATCAGCCTTACATTCAACAGTCATATCCTTTGTTTTAACTCAATGATTTCAATCCCTTCCATGCAACCATAGCTGTCTGCTTCCTTCCTGTGGTTCATATTTGCATTCTACACCCTTTCTGTCCCTTCTCATTAGGAAAAGATTGCCCTTCTGATTTTGATTTATTGACTATCCCATAATGAGCATACCTTGCTAGTGTTGTTGTTCCCTCCCTATAAGCCTACCTGCTGCTTAGCTGAAAATTGGACCACAAGGCTGAGTTCTTTTTCAGACCTGAAGGATGTTCAAGGGTTCTTCCAGTTTCTTTCTAACAAGAAACCCATTTTTTTTATTATTAAATAATTTTGAGTTTGCTTCCACATTTTCTCCTACTCTACTGGGACCCTTTAAAGTGATTCCTTTCAGAGCAGTTGATAGTGGTTGCCGGACACCGTCTAGATCTTCTTGTCTCAGAGTCATGGAGACTCATTGCACACGTTCCATTAGCCTATTGAACTAATTGGTTCCAAGCCTCTTAAATTCGTATCACTCTTCTTTCTTCTGTACATGGAGAGACCAATAGCTGCACTTTAGACGGCTGCTTATGAGCTTTCAAGATCCCAGATGTTACTCACCCAAGAAAAAGATTGAATGTTGTCTTTGTGGACTATGTTATGCCAATTGACCATGGTGTCCCCTAAGACTATGGTCCTAATCCCCCAGACTCTCAGCACATTCCTTAAGATGTTTGATAATATCTAGGAACTTTTCATCATTTTACCCACTATATGCTTCACCACATTCATAGTCATGCTTGCAGGAAAAGTAAATACTCATGTACAAATATCCTCTTTCAAACTCATGTATTTGTGGGATATGTAATTTTATATATATCACACTCTTTGTCCCTTACCCATTCAGCCTATGTCTCAATCCATGGCCTGGTGTGGCACTGTAGGATAATCACTCAACTGTAAGGGTGATTTGAACCTCAAGGTTGGTGGTTCTAACTCACCAGCTGCTCCTCAGAAACCCTATACAATGTTGCTATGTCTCGGAACTGACTTGATGGCACTGAACAACAAAAACACTTTTCTTCCATTACCCATTCAGCCTATGTCTCAATCCATGTAGCTACACACAAAACACAAGGTTATATATATATATGTATATATCTCACTATTTACTTCTATCCCCTTTAGCCCAGCCATGCATCCCTGTGTCTGCACCTAACTTCATTATTCTTCTGCCACCCTTCCTCTTCTTGTATATTGCCCTCCCCATCACTAGAGCTAGCATGTGTCTACCCTCTAGCCAGTGAATTACCCTCACTTCCCTCCCACTCCTGATAACCATCAAAATATGTCTTTTAGTATGAAAACCATTTGTTAAGTTTTTGCATTAATGGTCTCATACAATATCTGTCCTTTTGTTATTGACTAATTTAACTCAGCATAATGTCTTCCAGGTACAGCCATGTTATGATGTGTTTCCCAGATTCATCATTATTCTTCAATGTTGCATAGTATTCTATTGTGTATATGAACCAAAATTTGTTTATCCATTCTTCCATTGATGGGTACTGAAGCTGTCTCCATCTTTTTGCTATTGTGAATAGTGCTGTGGTGTGCATATATCTACTCATGTCCTGGCTCATATTTCTTGTGGATATATATCAAGTAGAAGGATTGCTAGGTCATAAAATATTTCTATTTCCAACTCTCTGAGGAAGCATCATACCATTTGCCACAGTGGTTGAACCACTTTACGCTACTACCAGCAATGTAGGAGGGTCCCAGTCTCTCTATAACTTTGCTAGTATTTGTTATTTTCTGGGATTTGTTTTGTTTTGTTTGCTTCATTGTTAATGCTGGTGTGAGATGGCATCTTGTTATTGTTTTTATTTACTTCTCTCTAATGGTTAATGATGGTGAACATTTCTTCATATGTTTGTTGACTACCTAAATGTTTTCCTTGGTGAAGTGTTCTGTGCTCATTTTTAAGTTTTTTGTCTTTTTATTTTTGAGGTGCTATACTTTTCTATAATTTTAGATAGTCCCTTGTCTGATATGTTATTGCAAAATATCTTCCCCCAGTCTATGGGCCCCCTTTTTACGCTTTGGATGGAATCTTTTGATGCACTTAAGTTTCTAAGTTTTAGAAGGTACCTGTCATCTATTTTGTGTTCTACTGTTTGTGTGTTTTTTGTAATGTTTGATAGTATATTTATGCCATGTATGAGAGCTCCTAGATTTGTGCCTATTTCCTCATTGATGATCTTTATAGCTCTAGGTTTTACCTTTAGATATTTAATCCATTTGATTTGTGTTTTTATATATGGTGTGAAATATGGGTCTTTTTTCATTCTGCTAATGGATTTTCAATCGTGCTAGCATCATTTGTTGAAGAGACTGTCTCTTCCCCATTTAATATGTTTTGGTACTTTGTCAAAGATCTGTTAATTGTATGTGGATGGATTTAATTCTGGGTTTTCAATTCTGTTCTGTTGACTTATATATCTTTCATTATACCACTATCAGGCTATTTTGAAAACTATGGCTGCGTAGCAAATTTTGAGATCAGGGAGTGAGAGGCCTCCAACTTTGTTCTTCCAACTAGAAGGATTTTTCATATCAAGGAACAAATGTGTTTCCTCAGTGTACTGGGCTCATAAGGGACAGGGAATTTAGACATTGGCTATCAAAAATAGAGGGGCTACGACAGCAGAGTATGGAATGGAAACATCCTCAATTGATCAAGAAAAAGCTCAAAAGTCAAGCATCAGCTGGAAAATTGGTACATAGAGTTTCTGGGTCAGTATTGGAATACTATCAAGAATAACAGTGCTCATTACAATGAGATGCTCACCGAAGAGCTAAAGACAAAACTTCAGATAAAATGCCAAGGACTGTTATCCAAGGAGATCTTGCATGACAATGCACACCTATAAACCTCTGCCCACACTGTTGACACTCTGAAAAAATTTCATTTTGAACTGTTAAAGCATCTTCCCTACAGTTCTGAACTTGCTCCGTCAGACTTTCCACCTGTTTGGTCCCCTGAAAGAAGCCCTTTGAGGACGGAGATTCACTGCTGATGAAGAAGTGAAGACAGGGTGCATTTGTGGCTCACAACTCAGCCTAAAACATTTTTAAATAAGGGAATATGAAAGCTTGTTGGCAGATGGACAAAGTGTATTGCAAAGCAAGGAGATTATATAGGAAAATGATGCATTTGTCTTTTCTAAAAGTTGTTTAAAATAAATTCTATAGCCAGAGGGGAAAAATAGAGGGGCTACAAAGGCATGAGTCCTGGTGTGATGCTGTGGGCTAATGCGTCCGACTGCCAAGTCCTTTGAACTGCAAGATTGGTGGTTCAAGCTCACCAGCTTTTCCTTGGGAACCCTATACAGGGTCACTATGGGTCAGAATTGACTTGTTGGCACTTAACAACAACAACAACAAAGGCATGAAGTTACCAGTTTTCAAGTTTTCATGACTGTGCTAGATTCAGAATGCGGGGGCAAGGTAGAATCCCCACTGAGTAGTTTTCCTCTTTTTCAGATGGATCTAGTGAAAGGGGATGGGGGATGATAATGATAGGATTTATGATTCAATTGTGAGTAATTGTTAGCAAGATTAATTGTGATGGTCACAACTATAATTATAGGAAATGCATAACTAAAAGTGGGGAGTAGTTAATCTTTCATTTTAGGAACAGACGGTCCTAGGGCCATCAAGAAGGAAGAGCATGCATGGAGTGTGAAAGCCCTTCCTTGAAAAGCAGCAACAGCAGAGACAGTGGCAGAGGTGGTGGCATGGAG
>NW_006408549.1:2316806-2321637 GCF_000296735.1 Chrysochloris asiatica
TGAATTATTTTTTAGGTAGTTATAGGGCCTCTTTTCCCCAAAAAACATTTTCTAGCACTGCCTCTTGGTCGTTTGTTTGAGCTACTCTATCTTGTTTCTTCATATGAACAAAGTATTTCTGCTGCTTTTGAGGCATTGTAGTGGTGTTGCATTTGTACTAAGTTGATAAATGTATGATGATGTCTCCTTAGACACTCACCAGCTGCTTCATGGTGGGTATGATCAGGAGATGAGCTTGTGTGTCATTCTCAGTTCACTGTTTGTGCAGTTTAATTCAGAGTGAATTTAGCTGACATTGGTTGTTGTTGTTGTGGTATATAGCAGCTGGTGTGGACTATAAGGAGTTCTGTTGTGGCACTAGAGTTAATGTGCTGGACTGCAATGTTGGTTTGAACCACAAGGTCAGTGGTTCAAGCTCACCAGCTACTCCTCGAAAACCCTATTCAGGGTCGCTCGGAGTCAGAACTGTCTCAGTGGCACTTAAGAACATTGTCTCTAGGGGTATGTCTGTGGCTGGGCTGTATTGCTGCAGTTACTGTCTCATGTCATGTGAGGGAAGTAGGGAAAACATACCACAAGAGACAAGAAAAACAAACAAACAAGCAAGCAAAGCAAAAAGATAAGATAGTAATGAAGAAAGAAAGAGAAAGAAACAAAAACAAAGCTGGGCTACTGCTTTCTCTCCAGCAATAAGCAATATGCCTCTGGGCTACCTACTGGCTTTTGCCTTCACAGCTATCCAGGATAGTTCAAGATGGTCCAGCTGTGCCTGTCTAGCCTACAGAGATAACAGGTCTTTTCTCTTCCCCCCACCCCTTCTTCTGTTCCCCATGTGTCTGTTCAACCCTTCCTCCTAGTGAAATCTACTCTAGAGTTGGTTAGGGTAGATTTTGCAGATTTGGAAAGTGCTATTGTGGATAACTTCTTCCCTCTTCAGTGGGACTCACAAGCTCACTGTCCACCTCCAAGTGTCTCTGACCACCTAGAAAGTGGGAGCTTCCCTAGGTGGAGGCCAGCTTCGCTTCTGATCACCAGGGGAATCATAGAGAACAACAACAACAAAAAAATCACATCTTTGTTTCTGCAAGCCACAGGTAGGGTCTGCAATGTGAATATGATTTCTTGTCTCTGAAGCTGCTCACAAACGCTCAAGATGGCTGTGGCAGGTCCGGTTGGCCACCATAGCTCAGCAATCACCTCCTCTCTTGCCGCAGCTGGTCAGCCTTTTCTCCCAGTTAGCACTCGATCACCTCTCTGTCCCTTCATCTGAAGCTCAGAGTTCCAGGACTGCCCTCTGCATCTGTCTCATCTTGTTTTCTGTATCATAGCTGCAGAGAGTCCACACAGCCTTTCTGCCAAGTCTGCCATCTTGCCCTGGTTCAATCCATAATATCCTTTAAAATATTCATTTCAATGAAATAATAAAGCCATACTTTGGAGTCTTAGTGTGGCACTGTAGGATAATACACTGAACCTCAAGTTCTGCTTGAACTACAAAGTCGACAGTTCAAACTCACCAGCCACTCCTTGGAAACCCAAAAAGTTGTTGCTATTGCTAAGTGCCCTCACGTTGTTTTGCTATAAGTCAGAACCAACAGCAACAACTTTTTCTAAGAATATAAAAGGCTGATTGGTTTGACTGAGGATTGGATTTTTAGAGTATTTGGCAGATAATTTCCATAAATGGAATACTCTATCTACAGTTCCAAGTTTTGACAAAAATATACTTAAAGCATGTTTTGATTTAAAAGATTTTATTTAAAAAATGGAATTGGCAAAAGTATAATGAAATTAAGATTGATATGATTTTTCCTAAACCTGTTTAAGTCCAAAGGATTAAACATGATGCCTCTAAGTGAAAGAGTAACAAGTCCAATAAATGGTTACTTAATGAGCCTTGGTAAAACCTTTTTGGTAGACTTCCCAGAAATAGTAACATGAGTGACTCTAGTGACTTTGGTAAGCTGTGAGCTTTCCAATTCGATGCTTTCACCAGTCTGAAAGAAGATCCAACCTGGTTGTTAGCTGATAGATCATTAAATGTAATTTTTTTAAATGACAAATCATTATGCGATTCTTGAACTATAACTTGGAAAGCATTCAAAACTTGATTGACATTGTAATAACAAAATTCCATCTGTTCCCATCTACTCTGTAACGCAACAGGATTTCTCAACATTGTAATTATAAGTATTAAAAATAGGAAGAGAAGTGATACAGAATTCCATCTTATTGTAGCAATAAACAAACAAAAACCTGTTGCATTGCTATCAAATCGATTTGACCTATAGCATCCCCATAGAACAGAACAGAACTGCCCCCATATGGTTTCCAAGACTGTAATCTTTATGGAAGCGGACTATGGAAGCAGCTGATGAGTTTGGACTACTAACTTTCAGTTAGCAGGGGAGCAATTAACCCCTGGGCCACAAGAGCTTCTTGTGGATAATGAATTAATTAAAGGTTTAATTCTTCTCATTAAGAGACACACATATCTATTAAAACTTGCTTTTTATAATTAGGGAGTTGAATAAAATATTGTGATGTATTATTAGATATTATTAAGAAAATTAATTAAATCAGAACAATTCTGACACCTAGAGACTTATGTTCACAGAAAGTAAAGTTAAAATTTACAAATTCAATTTATGTTCTAATTTTTATTTTTGAAAAACATGACAGCATGTTTGATAAAATACTTTAAATTAGAAAGAAAAATTATAATAGGATAAAATTCTGTGGAAGAACTAATTTAAAAAGCACGTTAAGTTTTGAAATGTTAAAGGAAAGCTTCTTCAGATTTTTGTTTTTAAAGAACGATGTATGATGGTAACGAATCACTGTGGTATTTATATGACTTTAGATATATTAAATTTGATGTGTTGTTGTTGTTGTTGTTAAGTGCCATCGAGTCGGGTCCTACCCATAGCGACCCTGTACAGGGTTTCCAAGGGTGTAAATCTTTACAGGAGTAGAAAGCCTCATCTTTCTCCCGCGGAGCGGCTGGTAGTTTCGAACCGCTGACCTTAAGGTTCGCAGCCCGATTCGTAACCACTATGCTACCAGAGCTCCATTTATTTTTCAATGTCTACATTTACAATTGGAGTCCTCGTGTGGCACTGTAGGATAAGCACTGGACTTCTAACTGAAAGGTTAGTGGTTCAAACTCACCAGCAGCTCCTTGGAAACCCCTATACAGGGTTACTTGGAACCGATTTGACTTCACTTAACAACAGCAACAACAACATATGTAAAGTTAGGAATCCTGGTGTGGTGCTGTAGGATAAGCAATCGACTGCTCACTGCAAGGTTGGAGATTCAAACCCACCAGCCACTTTTCAGAAACTTGCTTGAGTCGGAACTGACTTGAGGGTAGTTAACACTAACAGTATTTACAATTAGGGAATGAAGTAGTTCTGTAGAATAAGTTGTTGTTAAGTGCCATTGAGTCAGTTTCAACCCATAGCGACCCTGTATAGGGTTTCTGAGGAGCAGTTGGTGGGTTTGAACCGCCAGTCTTGCAGTTCAAACTGACTTTGTAACCCAGCATATTATTCATATATTGGACTACTAATCACAAGGTTGGC
Source organism: Chrysochloris asiatica (assembly GCF_000296735.1). Taxonomy (NCBI): domain Eukaryota; kingdom Metazoa; phylum Chordata; class Mammalia; order Afrosoricida; family Chrysochloridae; genus Chrysochloris; species Chrysochloris asiatica. The sequence goes on from NW_006408549.1 coordinate 2,320,394, forward strand.
AGTTCAAGCCCACCAGTTGTTCCATGGGAGAAAGATGAGGCTTTCTGCTCCCTCCTCGTAAACCCTGTAGAGCACCTAACAATAATAAAAACAACAATATTTACAATTGGGAGAAAATGAGGTTATTTGCTCCCATGGACTCCAAATATAGAGCTGTAAGATAAGTACTGGACTGCTAACTGCAAGGTCAGCAGTTCAAACCCATCAACCGCTTCACAGAAACACTACACAGGGTTACTATGAGTTGAAACCAACTCTATCACACTTAACAACGACAATGTCTGCTCCTGTAAAGATTTTCTAAGGAGCAGTTGTACTCTGTGCCGTACAGTCCCTTTGAGCCAGAATCAACTCCATGGCATTGAGTGGGGTATATTTATAATAAGTCAGCAATCACATCTGTTTTAACCAATGATGAAAACTGATTTTAGGGTACTATGGGCCCAAAGCCTGGAATATCAAGGAGCTCTGGTAGCATAGTGGTTACGAATTGGATTGTGAACTTCAAGGTCAGCAGTTCGAAACTACCAGCTGTTCCGCGGGAGAAAGATGAGGCTTTCTGCTCCTGTAAAGATTTCCAGCCTCGGAAACCCTGTATAGGGTTGCTATGAGTTGGAACCGACTCCACGGCACATAACAACAACAAGGTGATTTCAGGAGTCCTGGTGTGGCGCTGCGAGTTAATGCGCCAGACTGCAAAAGCATTTGAACTGCAAGGTTGATGGTTCAAGCTCACCAGCAACTCCTTAGAAACCCTATACAGGGTCCTTTGGGTCGGAACTGACTCGATGGCGCTTAACAATAAGGTGATTTCAATGTGGAAAATCATGCTTAGTATTTGCCTTGGATCAACTCCACCCATTTCTAGATCATTCTATAGTGACCCATTCTAATTAGTTTCCTTTGCTTCAGTCTTTACACTAAGGGGGATAGATCTTTGAGTTCACCTGTTCTACATTCAGAGTATCATTTACTTTGTCATGTCATAGGGACCCTATGACAACTGATCCAGGGTAAGAGGAGGGTTTGATAGCAGGCATCCTTCTAAAAGAATTCCCTATCAACAGATTTTTTCCTAACAAGCTTGGTTATGAATTATTGAGCAAGTCAGTTTACCCAGAACTCTGGGCCAAGTTTTTTTAAAAGTAGAGAAGCAGCTAACTCTCTTAGATCTCTTCCAGCACTATAATTCTTTAGTTTTCTTCTTGTGTCTGGAAACATTAATATACATATATATATATATA
>NW_006408549.1:2321972-2332255 GCF_000296735.1 Chrysochloris asiatica
GGTAGTGAGGTTGGCCCAGGATCGGACATTGTTTCGTTCTGCTGTGCATGGGGTCGCTATGAGTCGGTTCCGACTCGATGGCACCTGACAACAACTGACATACTAGTAGCCTGCTGCTGTTGAGTTGACTCTTACTCATGGTGACCCCACGTGTGCCCCATAAGGTTTTCAATAGTTGATTTTTTGGAAGTAGATTACCAGGCCTTTCTTGTAAGGAGCCTCTATTAACTGTTCGCACCACCGGAAAATCCTTAAAAATACTACAAAGCTTTTGAAAGATACTAAATTTTACAGTGTAATCTTTTCAAGATACTTTTCCATAAAAGATGGAATGACTGAATTTATTAACATAATATTATTACTAAAAAACCTAAAAATGAAAAGTTAAAAAAAAAAAATCCATTGAAGCCATAGTTCTAACATCTTAAAGTTTGAAATTTGAAAAGCAAACTGACAATCTTCTGAGATAGGACAGAGACAGTATGGGATTTTCAGCCTGGCTATTATTTAAAGTTCCAGACCGAAGTTAATAGAATTATAATGGTGCTCTAAGTGCTGACTAATTTAAAAATGGCTGCAACCATACATTGACAGGGAGCTGCCAGAGGTTTGATTCAGGTGCAGATGAGGACATGGAAAGAAGGATATCATTGCTGATGTCAGATGTATCTTGGCTGAAAGCAGAGAATACAACAAAGATGTTTACCTGTGCTTTATTGACTATGCAAAGTCTTTCATTGTGTGGATCATGACAAGCTATGGACAACATTGTGGAGAATGAGGATTCCAGAACTCTTAATTGAGCTCCTAAGGAACTTGTATGTAGACCAAGAGGCAGTTGAACAGAACAAGGGAACACAGAACAAAGTTACATGCAGTTTCTACACATAACTGTGATTTAAAATTAGGAAAGGGTTGCATTCTTTCACCATATTTATTCAATCTGTATGCTAAACAAATAATCTGAGAAGCTGGATTATATGAAGAAAAATGTGGCATTAGCATTGAAGGGAGATTCATTAACAACCTGAGATATACAGATGCTGCTGAAAGCCAAAGAGGATTTAAAATAGTTACTGATAAAGATCAAAGACCACAGCCTAAATATAAATGTTGCAACTAAATGTAAAGAAAACAAAAATCCTCACCGCTGGATCAACAAATTACATCAAAAGAAATGGAGAAACATTGAAGTTATCAAAGACTTCATTTTGCTTGGATCAACCATCAACACTCATGGAAGCAGCAGTCAAGAAATAAATGACATATTGCATAAGGCAAATCTGCTGCACAAGATCTCTTTAAAGTGTTGAAGAGCAAAGATGTCAGTTTAAGGACTAACGTGCACTTGGCCCAAGACATGGTATTTTCAATAACCTCATATGCATGTGAAAGTTGGACAGTGACTAAGGAAGACTGTAGAAGAATTGATACATTTGAGCTATGGTGTTGGAGAATAGTATTAAAAGTACCATGGATTGCCAAAAGAACAAACCAATCTGTGTTGGAAGAAGTGCAGCCAGAGTGCTCCTTAGAAGTCAAGATGGCCAGACTTCGTCTCTCATACTTCGGACATATCATCAGGAAGAATCAGTCCCTGGAGAAGTATACAATGTTTGGTAAAGTGAAGGTCAGCGAAAAAGAGATGGATTGGCACAGTGGCAGCAACAATGTTCTCATGCGTAGCAATGATTGTGAGGTTGGCACAGGACTGGTCAGTGTTTCGTTTTGTTGTGCATAGGGTTACTATGAGTCCATTCCAACTCCATGGCACCTAGTGACAACAGAAACAAATAAAAATGCTGCCACAATATTGTTTTGTTATTTAAATGCCCTTTCACATTTAACTATTGGCAGCATGGTCATTACATAGCTTGTTTGCTTACAGTATTTTTTTTTTTTTTAAGTATTAGTGTGAACTGAGTGAAATTTTGCAGGGTAGATCATCAGTTTTACGTTCAACAAATCGCATATTTTGTTTCATTACAATGATTACAATCCACTCCATGTACCATCAGTTACCAGTATTTCTCTTGATTCATTTTAGCTTTTTTTAAAAAAAAACAGCACTCAGGCATATATAATAATTTACACCACCAAAGGGCACATTCTGCAAGTCTGTCTCCTGTCTGCCAGATCTCAGTCCCTCACTTCCCATGAATCTAGAGTCCTCAGCTGCTCCCTCTCTCCACGTCCCCATCTTTTGTCCCCATCTCTAGTGTCGCTGCTTCTCTGGATAAGGTCTTGCATTCCTCTTGTGCTCTTCTCCCTTGATGGTCCTAGGGTCCTCTGTTTCTGGACTGTAAGATTAACTACTCCCCAGTTTTTGTTACAAAACTTCTACCTTTACAATTGTGACCATCACAATTAGTCATGATAACAATTACTCACTATTGAATCATACGAATCATATCCCCATCTCTTTTCACCAGACCCATCTAGACAAGATGAAAACTATTCAGTGGGGATTCTAGCTCCCACCCCCCTACATACACACTCTTTTAAACTAAACTCCCTCTTGAAACCTTGTAAGTCAGTCACTTGGTGCCTTTATCGCCCCTTCATTTTAGGTAGCCAATGTCTAAGTTGCCCATCCCTATCTACCCTGTATATAGAGGGGATAGCATTCATACTTGATGTGAAGACTCCTTCCCTCTCTGTTGGTATTTTGAGCTACTAACACCATGAATATAGGTATATATTGAATATAGATCAAGTTCATCAAATTGTAGCAATTTACCTTAATTTCCATTATCAAAAGTTGTTTTTTTTTTCTTCTAGTCAAGTTCAAGAAACTCTGGTAGTGTAGTGGTTACGAATCGGGCTGCGAACCTCAAGGTCAGCAGTTCGAAACTACCAGCTGTTTCACAGGAGAAAGATGAGGCTTTCTGCTCCCGTAAAGATTTCCAGCCTCGGAAACCCTGTACAGGGTTGCTATGGGTCAGAACCTACTCCACGGCACATAACAACCACCAACCACCACCACCATTAGTCAAGTTCTGATTATCAAGCCATCGAGGCTGGGTCAAATGGGTATTATCTGTAAGTTTGGGTGTTCTTGTGAGTCTTCTCTCACTTCCTATCAGCTGGATGCTTCACTCTCAGCTCTAGCCCTCTATGGTTATGTCCTTGTCCATGGGCTCAGATGTCACCAGGTCTCGCTACAATTTGGACCAGCCAGTCCTTCCTCTTCTCTCTCTCATCTCCAGGTCAATGGAAGTCTAGGGAACATGGTCGAACTCAGCCCATTTCTTCATTGCTGCCTTTCCCCCTCTTCCACTCACCAATGTAGTTGCCAGCAAGCTTACATGCCTGCTCATGTGTTCCCTTTGAGTTTCAGTCTTGGGGGCAGGTTGTTGTGAAGGGACTTGATTGCTTGCTTTGGTGTCTTCCTGGTGAACAGCTTGCTTATTCTTGTAGTAGCCAATCATATTGCCATTTTTGTCTTGGGTTTTTCCTGCTAATCTTTCTTTGAAGATGTATCTTCTGTCACTCTAGCTGTTCCAGGCTGGCCTGCTTGTCCTTTCAAGTGGGAACGTCCCACCTCAGAAGGTTCCGGTTGGGGCTCAGGATTCTACTTAAGGTCCTATACACTGCAAAAGCTCCACAAGAGGTCTATTTCACTGGACAAGTTGTAGAACCCCTTTTAGGTATTCCAATCAGTTATAGGCTGAAGACAAACTTACAAGCTTTCTTAATGTTTTTCTTTCCTTTTCTTTCATGTTTCCTGACATTGCTTTCTATTCCACTCAAGTGTCTATTTTACAATAGTAGGCAAGAAAAGACAATATTCAAAAGACAGTCAGGCATCTTAATATTATTTCCCCTCTTCAGACTATGCTTTGATCCCTGTATCACAGATCCCTGTTTTCCAAGGTTGAACATGAATCACTATTTACTTCTGTCCCATTAGCCCATGCAAACTTGTCTCAGTGTTCCCCTATCTACCTTGTTCTTCCACCCCCTCCCTCTTCTTGTATATTGTCTTCCCCAACACCCAAACTATGATGCTTCTAGTATTCTTAAACCTTAAAGAATTGTTTACTTTGAACTTATAGCTTTAATATACGGTAGTATTTGTTGTCTCAAAAACCTTTTGAAATACATGCCATGTTTCATATTCTGAAGTCTTTGTGTGGCAGAGCAGGATAAGCACTAACTGCTAACTGAAAGGTCAGCAATTCAAACCTGCTAGCCACTCTTTGGAAACCCTATAAGGCTCTATATGAATCAGAACCAATTCCACAGAATTCAACAACAACAGTAAAATAATTTTTGAACTGGGAGAACTCAGAGATCATCTAATCAGAGCCATACTAGTTTACAAAGTTTACGCAATGTATAACACATTCTCTGATAAACTACAAGGCTATGTTAGAGGTTTAATGGGATAGCAAAGATCTTTTTGTTCTTGGCAGAATAAAGGTTCCTTTATCTTTTCAATGAGGAGTTGGCAGTTTACTCAAGGGCATTTACAAGCAGATTGTCTATGTTTGAAAATACATGCATTGTTCTCTTTTGATCTCCACAAACATTCCTTATGATGTTGTTAGTGTTTTTAAGTGCCTTTGAGTCAGTTCCAATTCATAGTGACCCTGTATAGAGTTTCTGAGGATCAGTTGGTGGATTTGAACTGCTGAAACTGTGGTTTGCAATCCCGTGTTGATCCTACAGTGCCACACCAGGATGTTGTTATTGTGTGCCGTAGAGTCAGTTTCCACCCATGGTGACCCTGTGCAGGGTTTTCAAGGAGTGGCTGATGATCTTGAATCACCAACGTTGTAGTACAAACCGACTTTGCTGTCCAGCGCATTAGCTCACAGCACCACACAAGGACTCCAGGATAGATGAGGTGATATTGTTACTCACATTTTAGAGAAACTGAAGCAGAGAGAGATTAAGGTTTTTCTCACATTCACTCAGTTTCTTAGAGACAATTATGCAACAAACTTTACTGAGTTCACTAGGAGAAAGTCACTGTGGCTGCCTGGAAACCCATAGCTTTTCCAAATATAAATGACTCTCTTGTCTTGTCTTTGGCCTAGTGTTGACATTCCTAGGCACAACTGGTCTGTTATGTCCACTCATTATGTTAATGACAGCCAGAGATTAGGGATTTCTGACTCCTGTGTAGCTCTGGGGAGTATTGGTATGGCGCTGTAGGCTAAGAACTAGAATGCTAACTGCAAGGTTAGTGGTTCAAACCCATCAGTAACTCCTCAGAAACCCAATCCAGGCTCACTATGAGTCAGAACCATCTTGACAGTACTTAATAACAACATAATACGCAACACTGGAAAGGAGCCCTGGTGATGCTGTAGGACAAGCACAGAACTGCTAACCACAAGGTTGATGGTTCAAACCTTGTGTAAGAAAGATGAAGCTATCTGCTCCCATAAAGATTTACAGCCTTAGAAACTGTACATATGGTTGATGTGAGTCAGAATCTACTTAAGGGCAGTGAGTTTGGGTTGTTTGAGTCTATGTAGACCCCAAAAAAAGTCTGTCTTTTGCAGGCATTTCTTCCTAATATGCTACTGTGGCAGTTTGATCCATTGATATAATAATTTCTTATGCTTCTTGCATAAAGAAAGGAAAAAAATGAGAGGAATTTCTCTCCCATGGTCCTGAATTCCCCCTTCCAACAACCTAGTGAGCCTGGTTGATAGTCAATGTTTTGTTCCCTGGTGGTAGTAAAAGCCTCTACCTTACCCACATAAGGAGTTCTAGTGTGGTGCTGTGTGTTAATGCACTGGACTTCAAAGTCACTTTGAACCACAAGGTCGGCAGTTCAAGCTCACTAGTCGCTCGTCAGAAACCCTATACAGGGTCACTATGGGTCTGAACCAACTCTACAGCACTTAATAACAACAAAAACCTCACCCAACCCTCCAAACTCTAGACTTCTAGAAGTGATAGAATTAAGTAGTCCAAGAGACAAAGGGACCCCAAGGCCTGAAGGGTGCAGAGTAGACCATCTGCTCCCCTGGTGTGCCCCAGAAGGGACTGGAGTTGGGATGAGGATGGGAAGTAGTAGTATTAGGGACCAGCTGCTATTTTTGGTGTCATAATGGAAGTTCCCAATGACTGCTGCAAGCACGGAAGGCACTGAAGACCCTTGAGGCTTTCTTGGTTGCCACTGTGATAACTTGAGGAGTAAAAGGCAGTTCCACCATGTTTTCATATGTTTAGTTTGTTTATTTTGGTTGTTCTTATTTTTGGGTGACATTGAGTGGATTCTGACTCATAAGAATCCTATGCAACAGAGTAGAATGGCCCAATAGGGGCTACAAACTTTACAGAAGCAAATTGCCAAGTTTTTCACCCGAAACCATTGAGTGGGTTTGAACTATCAACTTTTCAGTTATTATCCTAGTGCTTTACTGTTACACCACCAGGGTTCCTTTCATCCACCATTTTTTTGAGTACCTTATCATCCTACCGTGGAGTCCTGGTACAGCACTGTAGGATAAGCACTGACTGCTAATCACAAGGTCAGTGGTTCCAACCCACCAGCTACTTCTTGGAAACAGGGTTGCTATGAGTCAGAACAGATTCCACAGTACTTAATAACAACATCATCCAACTCCATTCATTTTCTCAGATTATCTGAGGAGGAAGAGAAAGTTTATACCAACCATATCAATGATGATAACTACCTTCATTGAACATTTACTGTGTGCCTGACATAGAACTTACTTGGGTTGTTTTGAAGTGTTACTGAGTCGGTGCTGCCTCAGAGCAACCCTGTATAGGGTTTCCAAGGACCAGCTGGTGGGTTTAAACTGCCGACCTTTTGGTTCACAGTCCAGTGCTGATCCTACAGTGCCACACCAGGAGTCCTGACTTATTGTGTCAATTTATGAAAACTTCATGTGGCAGAGTAACTTGATTACTGTATCTCATGTTCAAGGCTGAAGGCTCACTACCAAAGAATGAGAGGAATTTTTCCATATCTCTTCTAACAAAAGGGTAAATTTCTTTTACCTACTTTGAAGAGTGAAATGGCCTTTATTAATATAAATCTAAATCACAAATAGCAACCTAGAGGTCTGAGCTTCTGTGTTTTGTTTGGTCTGAAAAACTGTCATAAGAGAATTTAAAATCGAAGACCACACTTTAAAACTCAGAAGATTTCATATAAAAATCTGAACTCCTAGTGTCTATTTTTGAAAATCAGATTTGGTAGCATTCAGTCTGACTCCTCAATGGCAATGAGCTCAGTTGGAACTGAGACAGAGCTCTAACTTGAGACAAGGATGCTCTCTCCAGTTTGCCATAGCACACAGTATGCCTGAGTATCTCCTATCGGGCCCACTGCATTGAAGAATACACCTACTTGGCCCTGATAGACATTTCTGTTTTTGACTTCTGATCTGGGTTCATTCAGAGAAAAAAAGTTGAATATTTTCAGATTATGGAGGAGACGGGCCCAATCCTAGAATCAGCTTCATCAAGTTTGGACAAAGGGACAGTTTCTGGACCCATCCATGAGTGCATGTATGGATATAAAATCTTCTAAGTCTTTGTTGATTGAAGTTGTCAAGGATTTTATTTTACTTGGATCCACAATCAATGCTCATGGGAGCAGCAGTCAAGAAATCAAATGACATGTTGCATTGGTCATGTCTATTTCAGAAGACCTCTTTAAAGTGTGAAAGAACATAGATATATATTTGAAGAGTAAGGTGCACCTGACCCAAACCATGGTATTTTCGATCACCTCATATAGGTTCAAGCTCATCAGCTGCTCCTCAGAAACCCTATACAGGGTTGCTATGGGTCAGAACCAACTCGACAGCACTTAACAACAACTACCACATATACGTGTGACAATTGGCCAATGAGTTGGACAATGGCAGTTGAACAACAGTAACAACATATACATGTGACAGTTGGACAATGAATAAGGAAGACAGGCTTGAACCTGTATGAGGTGATTGAAAATACTATGGTTGGAGTCAGGTGCACCTTAGTCTTCAAAGACTGGGAGAGAATTGATGCATTTGAATAATGGTGCTGGCAAAGAATATTGAATACATCCCAGACTTCCAGAAGAATGAACAAATCCATCTTGGATGAAGTATAGCCAGAATGTTCCTTAGAAGTGAGGATGGTGAAACTTTGTCTTAATACATTGGACATATTATCAGCAGGGACCAGTGCTGCAGAAGGACATCATGCTTGATAAAGCAGAGAGTCAGAAAAAAAAGAGGAAGACCCTCAATGAGATGGGTTAACACAGTGACTGCAGTGAAGGACTCAGACATAAGAGTGATTGTGAAGTTGGCACAGAACCAAGTAGCATTGCATTCAGTTACATATAAGGTCAGTATACACAGAACTGACTGCATGGTACCTGACTGCATGGTACCTGACTGCTCACCGGGCAATGGATAGTTATCATGCATTATTTAAAATTAAAACTTAATCCCATAGTTTAATATTATTATTTTTTATTTACTAAATATATCAAGGAATCATAGACATCTTTATGAATAAAACAGACATGCTTTTGAATTATTTTGAATTATTCACAGTGAAACAATGAAATAGGAATGTACATTTGAGTTTGCCAGTCTTGCTATATCAAGATTTGCAATACTGAAGAATTCTATGGGTAAAATATTGAATGATGCAGAAAGCATCAAAAGAAGATGGAAGGAATAAACAGAGTCACTGTACCAAAAAGAAATAGTCAATGTTCAACCATTTCAAGAGGTAGCATATGATCAATAGTCAATGGTACTGAAGGAAGAAGTCCAAGCTATACTGAAGGCATTGGCAATGAACAAGGCTCTGGAAATTGATGGAATATAAATTGAAATATTTCAACAAACTAATACAACACTGGAGGCATTCACTCATCTATGCCAAGAAATTTGGAAGACAGCTACCTGGCCAAATGATTGGAAGAGATCCATATTTGTATCCATTCCAAAAAGAAGGTGACTCAATGGAATGTGGAAATCATGGGACAATAGCATTAATGTCACATGCAAATTAAATTTTGCTAAGGATTTACACCCTCGGAAACCCTGTACAGGGTCGCTATGGGTCGGACCCGACTCGATGGCACTTAACAACAACAGCAACAACAAGGATAATTTAAAAACTGCTGTAATAGTTCATTGACAGAGAATGGATAAAGGTTCAAGCTGGATTGAGACAAGGACATGAAATGAGAGGTATCATTGCTGATGTCAGATGGATCTGCCTGAAGGCAGAGATACCAGAAAGATGTTTACCTGTGCTTTGTTGACATTGCAAAGGCTTTGTGTGGATCACTACAAGCTATGGGCAACATTGTGGAGAACAAGTATTCCAGAACACTTAATTGTGCTCCTGAGGAACCTGTACATCAACCAAGATCCAGCTGTTTGAATAGGACAAGGGGACACTGAATAGGCATACAAGAAAGGTGTGCATGAGGGTTGTATTCTTTCTCCATACTTATTCAATCAGTATGCTGAAGAAGCAAATAATCCAAGAAGCAAGATTATGTGAAGAGAAACAGGACTGGAGGAAGACTCATTAACAACCTGTGATATGCAGATGATACAACTTTGAAGGACTTAAAATACTTACTGAAGATCAAAGCCCACAACCTTCAGTTTAGGTTACACTTCAATGTAAAGAAAACAAGTATCCTCACCGCTGGACCAATAAATAACAGCAAAATACATGGAAAAAAGACTGAAGTGGTCAAAGATTTCATTTTGCTTGTATCAACCATCAACACTCATGGAAGCAGCAGTCAAGAAATCAAACCACATATTGCACTAGGCAAATCTGCTGCACAAGACCTCTTTAAAATGTTCAAGAGCAAAGATGTCAGTTTGAGGACTAAGATGTACCTGACCCAAGCCTTGGTATTCAGTAGCCTCTTATGCATGTAACAATTGGACAGCAAATAAGAAAGACCATAGAAGAATTGATGCATTTGAATTACAGTGTTGGAGAATAATATTAAATAAAAATACCATGTACTGCCAGAAGAACAATCAAGTCTATGTTGGAAGAAGTGTGACCAGAATGTTCTCTAGAAGCCAAAATTACCAGACTTAGTCTCTCATACTTTGGACATATTATCAGAAGGGACCAATTCCTGGAGAAGGATTTCATGCTTGGTAAAGTGGAGGGTCAGTGAAAAAAAAAAAAAAAAGGATAACCCCCAGTGAGATGGATTTGCACAGTGGCAGCAGAGGTTTCCCTTTTTTTTGCTGATCCTCCCCTTTACCAAGCATTATCTCCTTCTCCAGTGTTTCATTCTCTTGTGTTTA
>NW_006408549.1:2333612-2337410 GCF_000296735.1 Chrysochloris asiatica
CAACAACAACAACAGTGAGTTGGAACCGACTCAACAGTACCTAACTGCAGCAGCAACAACAATCTTGATGTATCAGTTTCCTATGGCTGCCATAACAAATTGCCACAAACCCTGTAGCTTAAATAACAATAATTTATTCTTTTAAAGTTCTAGAGAAGTATGAACTCAAGGGATTGATCACTTGTGCTTCCTTGGAAGGGTCAAGGGAAGAATCTTTCCTTTCTTCTCTTTTAGCTTCTGGTAACACCAGACTTTACTTGACTATGGCTTTATCACTTCAATCTTTGCCTTTGTTTTCTCATGACCTTCTTCTCTGTGTGTCTCAAATCTCCCTCTGCCTTTCTCTAATAAGGACACTTGTCATTGGATATAGGTTCCACATAGATAATCCAGGATTACATCATCATTCAGTCCTTAACTTAATTGCATATGCAAAAACCCTTTTGCAAGTAAGGTTATATTCATAGGCTCCAGGTGGAGAAATCTGTTTAGGGGCCCCCATTCTATCTTCTTGGAGTTTTTTTTGAAAAAGAATGGTTGATTGAACTTTCTGGGCCTCCCCCTACCTCCCACTGGGCAAATTAGTGGGCAGAACTGAGCCAAGGGCAAAATTCACTTTGAGACTCTGGGTGGCTCCAGGGGGGTATGTGGTAACAGAATACTGGCCACACACCTAAGAAACACACACTGAGGGTTGCACTCCCTGTGCTTTGCTCTCCAGAGGAAGTGGTGATGGAATTACAGCAATAAGGTTAATGATCTCTCTCCCCAGGCTGCGGGATGTAGATTACAACATTTAACTGAAGCTTCTTTGAGACTTGAACTAGCCTCTACTTATGCACTGTCCAAGATTTCAAAAAGCTGACTTCAATAAAAGATATTTTGTTTGGCAGACAATAAAGAGTTATTCTTGCATTTCTTTTTTTATTTATTCTGCCTCCAGGATTATGTATTCAAGGTTTAGGTGTGGTTGGTGTTTGATTTCCTTTCAGATTTCTGGAGTTACCCTGACAATCTAAGAGCTAGGTTCTTAAAACACCCAGACCAATGGAACATCTCAAACCTTCACTGGTGATCAGGCTGTGTGTGGTGTACAGGAAGAGGAATCATTCTTTGAAAACAGCAGGCAAGACTCAGCAGAGCCCTTCAAAGAGCATTTCCTGCAATGTCAAAAGAGTTACCAGAGATGGGAATTTTGTAATAGTAGTTAACACTTGAAAACTTGTTGCTCTTAAATCAGTTCTGACTTATAGCAATCCCATGCGTTTCAGAGTAGAACTGTGCTCCATAGGGTTTGCAGTGATTGCTTTTTCTGGAAGCAGATCACCTTCTGAGACACCACTGGGTAAACTTGAATCTCTAAACTTTTGGTTAGTTAGCAGCCAAACACGCTACCTGTTTGTATTATCCAGGGAGTTCCATGAACATTTGTGTCATGTTAAGTGCCATCGAGTCAGTTCAGACTCATGGCAATTGTATAGGGTTTCCCAGGAGCAACTAGTGGGTTTGAACCACCCACCTTGAGGTTAGCAGTCCAGTGCTTATCCTACAGCATGACCTTGTTGTTGTTAAGTGGAGTTGGTTCCAATTCATAATGACTCTGTATAGGGTTTCCAAGGAGCAGCTGGTGAGTTTGAACCACTGACCTTACTGTTCAAACTGACCTTTAGGTCCAATGCATTATCCTGCAGCACCACACCAGGGCTCCACCACTATACATAATAGGTGCTTAATATAGGCCAGGCACAGTGCAAGGTCCTAAAATGTAGCATGTGCTACATTTAGCCTTTCAAAACTTTAGGATAACCCGTTTTGTTTTAAAAATGAGGGGACTGAGGCACTGAGAGGGTAAATACTTGGTTTGTTAATTTCCTGGGGCTGCCATAACAATGAATCACAAATTAGCTGGCTCAGAGCAACAGACATATGTTGTGTAAATCAAGGTGTCAGTAGGACCTTGCTCTCCCTGAAGGCTCTAGGGGAAGACAGTTCATGCTGCTGCTGCTGGTTTCTGGTGATCCTTAGTCCAATTAAAACTCCAGTCTCAGTTCGACCTAGCCTCGGTGGCTTGATGATCAGAACTCAACTAAAGGAAGATAAAAAAAATAATTTTTGATAAAGGAAACTAGGGTAAATTGCTACAATTTTATGAACTCGACCTATACTTACAGATATAGTAGCTCAAAATACCAACTGAGAGGAAAGGAGTCCTCACATCAAGTATCAATCCTATCCCCTCTGTATATAGGATTGATAGGGACGGGCAACTTAGACATTGACACCTAAAATGGGAGGGCTTTAAAGGCACAAAGTGCCTGGCTTACAAGTTTTCAATAGAGAATTTTGTTTCAGAGTGTGCAGGAGAACTGGCCGACTGATGGAAGGGACCCATATTTGTATTTGTAGAATCCCTACTGAATAGTTTTCATCTTGTCTAGACGGGTCTGGTAAAAGGAGATGGGACATAAGATTCTTATGACTCAATAGTGAGTAATTGTTATTATGACTAATTGCAACGGTCACAACTGTAAAGGTAGATGTTTTATAACAAAAAAGGGGGAGAATCTTGAGGAACTAAAGAAAAAATTCAAGCCTCAACTTTCATTATTGAAAGATTCTCTGGGCAAATTAATGAATGATGCAGAAAGCATCAAGAGAAGATGGAAGGAATACACAGCATCACTGTACCAAAAGGAAGTGGTTAATGTTCAACTGTTTCAAGAGGTATCCTATGACCAAGAGCCAATGATACTGAAGGAGGAAGTCCAAGATGCATTGAAGGAATTGGCAAAGAACAAGGCACCAGGAATTGATGGAATAAAAATTGAAATCTTTCAAGAAAGTGAGGCAGCACAGGAGGCACTCACTCATCTATGCCAAGAAATTTGGAAGGCAACTTTCTGGCCGACTGATTGTAAGAGATCCATATCTGTGCCCATTCCAAAGAGAGGTGACCCAACGGAATGCAGAAATCATCGGACAATCTCTTTGATATGCATGCGAGTAAAGTTTTACTAAACGTAATACAGAAATGGCTGCAAGCATACATTGACAGAGAACTTCCAGAGGTTCAAGCTGGATTCAGAAGAGGCCATGGAATGAAGAATATCATTGCTGATGTGCGATGGATCTTGGCTGAAAGCAGAGAATATCAGAAAGACCTTTTACCTGTGCTTTATTGACTATGAAAAGGCTTTCAATTGTGTGAATCATGACAAGCTATAGACAACATTGCAAAGTATGAGCATTCCAGAACACTTAATTGTACTAATGAGGAATCTGTACATGGTGCAAGAGGTAGTTGTTCAAACAGAACATGGGAACACTGAATGGCTTAAAATTAAGAAAGGTGTGTGACAAGGTTGTATTCTTTCACCATGCTTATTCAACCTGAATGCTGAGCAAATAATCTGAGAAGCTGGGAACTACGAAGAAAAAACATGGCATCAGGATTGGAGGAAGACTCATTAACCACCTGCAATATGCAGATGATACAACCTTGCTTGCTGAAGGTGAAGAGGACTTAAAACATTTCCTGATGAAGATCAAAGACCACAGCCTTATGTATGGATTATAACTCAATGTAAAGAAAACAAAAATCCTCACCACTGGACCAATAAACAACATTCTTTTTTTTTTTTAATGTTTTATTGTGAATTACATGATAGTTTACATGGGAGAACTTTAGTCTTACATTCATTCTATCGTATATCATCTCATTGCCATGATTCCAATCCCCTCCATGCATCATCAACCACCCAAAGGGTATATCCCAGAAACCCGCCCCCTACACTTCCC
>NW_006408549.1:2338705-2343114 GCF_000296735.1 Chrysochloris asiatica
AAAAAAAAAAAATCCAGAGGGAATAGAAGCAAATACTGTTGAATAATGATGCACGGAGGAGATTGTAATCATTGCAATGAGACCAAGAGTGTAAAACCAATGTTCTCCCATATAAACTATTACTCAATTCACAATAAAAACTTTAAAAAAACACACAAAATACTCCAGTTTCAGCCACTGTCTTTACCTGGCCACCCTCCTGATGTGTGTATAGTGTCTCTTCTCTTTTATAAGAACACCACTAGTATGGAATTCAGACCCACCCTACTGCAGTGTAACCTTATGTTAGCTAATAACGTCTTCCACTGGTCACATTCGTAGGTACCAGGAGTTAGGACTTCAATACATTTTTGGGGAGATAGAATTCAGTCCATAACAGCTGAAGCTGAGTGCTCAAAGTCTGTCAGTGTAATTCCAGCAGCTGCTCCTAACCACGTTGTCATGCTGCACCCCCACCCCCACCCCAAGCCCTTCCTGACAATTGAGGTCGTCTCCAGCATCATGCCATGCCCACCCTCCTTTTCCTTCATTTCTGAGAAGAGAAATGTAGTAAGGCATGTAGTTTTGTTTTTTTTTTTTAGTAAACCTGACCTGAGTTCAAATCCTTACTATGCAGGTTAGATAACCTTTCTGAGCCACAGTTTCCTCATTTTAGGATGGTGATTATAATACCTTCTTTACAGGATTTGTGTGCAGGTTAGATAAAACACTGCTCAGATCACCCTTCCAGAACCAAACACTCACCTCTTCCTACCCTCACCTCCACTCAGTTCACAACTGAGTTATGGTGTTGCAGGAGACTATTGAAAGTTCACAACTGAGTCCCTCCATGAAATTATTGTCATCAGAAGGGAATCACTCACTCAAGATTTTGCCCCTTGCCGTGGGCAGTTGGCATCCACTGACTGTTCAAATGGTGGTGGGGGGGGGGGAAGCACAAAAGCCTGCCCCCTCACCTTAGTTTGGGACAATGCTGAAGGACCACTCCAGTGCCAGAGGTGTCCTGTAGGATAGAGAGGGGCCTCTATACGTTCATTGTCATTGTACTTCTCTGTCTACCCAATCCTGCTACTCCTCTGCCTTCTGAGGTGTTGCTGCCAAGAGTACTTGCCAAGAGTACTTCCCAAAAACCTTCAGTCAAATCTTCTTCTCTAAATTTACAATAACATGGTTACAAAATTTCATATAAATAAAGTGTTGACACACAATACACATTCAATAAATTGTTTTCAGGGAAACCCTGTATAGGGTTGCTATGAGTCGGAACCAACTGCACGGCACATAACCGCCACCACCACCACTCTCCTCATTGGAGTCCTGGTGTGGCGCTGTGGGTTAATGTGCCAGACTGAAAAGCCATTTGAACTGCAAGGTCAGCTGTTCAAGCTCACCAGTTGCTCCTTGGAAACCCTATACAGGGTCACTATGGGTCAGAACCGGCTCAATGGCACTTAACAACAACTCTCCTCATTACTTCCTACTGTAGCATTTTACCACTCTGGAGTATCTCTGAGTACCTCTGCCTCATTAACACTTAGCAAGCCTACACTTCCCTGTTGTGTGGGGGAGCACTTTGCCTAAAGTTGGTGAGTCTGGGATCAGTGGCTTATCCTGATATCTGTTTCCCAGTCAAGAGGTGAGTCTGATTCTAGAAGAGATCCAACCACACTCTTCTAGAAGTAGCTGCCCACAGCCCACACATAACAGGCTTTCAGTGAATGTTTGTTTTTGATGATGTAGGGCCAGATTTCCAGAATTCCAATAACTTGTATTTATTGCAAATTGATATGAAGATGGACTTCGGTGAACTCTATAACCAATGAAACTGACTTGCTGCTATTCTAACTTCACTGTGGTGTATCTTTATTGGGGAATATCCCTGGGTAGTGGACTGTGTGTCTCTTTATTGGGGAACATAGTGGGTAATGAACTGTGCTTCAAAAAATAACAACAAACTAATATGGCACAGAAATGTGTATTCATGTTACTTTGTGAGACTGTGATGTATGGCGTGGAGAACACAGTTCTAATGCAAGATTGACTCACTTTCAACTTTGGTACATTTATAGCTGTACAGTCTAGAGCAAGTTATTAACCTCGTGGATCTGGTTTTTCTTCTGTTAAATGAAAATAAGTTTACTTCACAGTGTTTGGTGTAAGCATTTCAAATGCAAATCATTCATTTCAAAGCTTTTTACTGCGAAGTGCTATACAAATGAAAGGCATTCGTTATACTTAAGCATTCACTGGGTAAGGGTTTTTGGATTCTCAGGAAATCCTCCCTATGCATTTTAGCAAGCATCTGTTGCTATGGCTTATTTTTTGGGTAATAAAACAATTGCTGTTGAGTTGATTCCTACTCATGGAGACGCCATATGTGTCAGAGTAGAACTGTATTCCAAAGGTTTTCATGACTCATTGTTTGGAAGTAGATTGCCAGGTCTTTCTTCCAAGGCGCCTTCAGGTAGACTTGACTCTCCAACCTTTTGGTTAGCAGCCCAGGTCATTAATCATTTGCATCATCCAGTGACTCCATAAACCTTCTCTTCCCTGTGGGAAATTTATTTCATGTGGTTTGTGTGGGCATTGCCTTTATCATCACATAAAGTGAGAATATAATTGTTCACTTCTCTGGCAACAGAAACTAATTCAAGGCTAAGCACATGACTCAACTTGAGACAATCAGAGACTTTTTGGATGGGCAGGTGGCTGGTTTGCAAAATATGCCATTTGGTTGTTTAAAATGATTATATATTCTTGTGTGTTTCTGTGTACAGCAAAAAAGGGGGTTGTAATCATTACAGTGAAACAAGATGCGATTGATTGAATGCAAAACTGATGTTCTGCCATGTAGACTATCACTTACTTCACAATAAAAGCTTTAAAAATTAAAAAAAAAAAAAAAAAAGAGGGAGGGAAGTAGAGGAAGAATGAGGTTAGTGGGAGACACAGGGAGGAATGCAGTAGTTAAAGGAAATGGAGGGAGGTCAATGTTGCTGACTGTACATGGAGGAGTTTACAACCATGTAGTCAAGCAATGTATGTGGTTCATTGAATGTAAAACTGATGATATGTTCTGTCAACCTTCACTCAATTCCCAATAAAATATTAACAACAACAACAACAACAAAATTCTATCATATGGTCTCCAGCATCATTTCTATCACCAAGGCCATATTTTCCAACTACTGATCCTTCCTCTTTGCTTCCAACATTGGCATTCCAATAATCAGTAATTATCTATGCATTTTGATTGAATGTTTGATCAATTTCATACTGAAGAAGTTGGCAGAACTCTTCAGTTTCATTATTACTGACTTTAGTGGTTGATGCATAAATTTGAATAATAATGGTATTGATGGGTCTTCCTTTTAGATTTATGGATATTATCCTATCACAGACAACACTGTACTTCAAGATAGATCTTGAAATGGTATTTTTTTAAAGATGAATATTCTGCCATTCTTCCTCAATTTGTTCTTCTCTCATAGTAAACCATGTGATTGTCTTATTCAAAACAGCCAATACCAGTCCATTTCAGCTCACTAATGCCTAGGATATCAATCTTTATATGTTCCACTTAAGTTTTGACAACTTGCAATTTTCCTAAATTCATACTTCCTACATTCCACTTTCTGATTATTAATGGTTATTGCAGCTGTTTCTTCTCATTTTGAGTTGTGCCCCATCAGCACATGAAGGCCCTGAAAGCTTTACTCCATTCACATCATTATGATTAACTCTACTTTTAGGAGGCAGCTTTTTCCCAGTCATATTTTGAGTGCCTTCCAACCTGAGCGGCTCATCTTCCAGCACTATAGTATTCTGACAGTGTTCTGCTGATGTTCATAAGGTTTTCAGTGGCTAACCATTCTGAAATGGTCTGCTTCTCCTTTTTCCTAGTCTTTTTATCACCTCAGAAGCATGTGAAAGCTAGACAATGAATAGGGAAGACTGAACAAGAAGAATTGATATCTTTGACTTATTGTTTGGGGAAAATATATTAAATAGATTCTTGGACTGCCAGAAGTCAAATAAATATGTGTTGGTAGAAGTACAACTGGAATGCTCCTTAGAACAGGGAATGGAGAGACGTTGTCTCATGTACTTAGGAGGGACCAGTCTCTGGAGAAGGACATCATACCTGGTGAAGTAGAGGGCCTCATCTAAAGAGCAAGATCCTCAATGAGATGGGTTGACACAATGGCTTCAATAATGGACTAAAAAATAGGAATGATTGTATGGATGGCACAGGATTAGGTGGCGTTTAGGGTCACTATGACATGGGAAGAATTTGATGACATGTAACAACTGCAACAATATGTGTATTGTTATACAAATACAAAGCTGTTTTGATTACTATAGCTGTATAGTATGCCTATGTTTTTTTAAAATTAGGATGTTTGAGT
>NW_006408549.1:2343529-2353131 GCF_000296735.1 Chrysochloris asiatica
AACTGTATAGGGTTTCCAAGAAGCCGTGGTGAGCTTGAACCGCCAACCTTGTGGTTCAAACCAAACTTGCAGTCCAGCACATTAACCCACAGCACATCAGTACTCCCTAATTTTATGTTGATATTTTGTGCACCCTGTAACAATTCTATCCTTGCCTTTTATGTATCTGTTATTAAAAATATGAAGAATATAGCATTTAGAATTATCAAGCATGAATACCTAATCTTGCCCTTATACTTGGTCGTGCATTTCCCTTATTAGGGTTCTTTTCTTATATACATACCAGTGAATTATTTTCCAGTGTCTTTTCCTTTCCATTACAGAACTCCATTAATAATTTGTAGGGTTACCCTGGTGAATATGAACTTCTCAGCTTCTGTTTTAATTTTACCCTCATTCTTTTTTTTTTTTTTGAACTTTGCTATTAATGCTTGGGTAAAAGGATAGCTCATTGTTGTTTAGATTTGCATCTCCTGGTGTGGCACTGTGGGTTAATGCGCCAGACTGCAAAGCCATTTGTACTGCGAGGTCGGCAGTTCAAGCTCACCAGGCGCTCCTCAGAAATGCTATACAGGGTTG
Organism: Chrysochloris asiatica; assembly: GCF_000296735.1. Classification (NCBI taxonomy): domain Eukaryota; kingdom Metazoa; phylum Chordata; class Mammalia; order Afrosoricida; family Chrysochloridae; genus Chrysochloris; species Chrysochloris asiatica. The sequence goes on from NW_006408549.1 coordinate 2,344,109, forward strand.
CTATGGGTCAGAACCAACTTGATGGCACTTAACAGAAACACAATGGCTAATGATTGTGAACATTTCTTCTTATGCTTGTTGACTACCTGAATATCTTCTCTTCCTTGGTGAAGTGTCTGTTCATGTCCTATGCCCGTTTTTTAATTAGGTTGTTTGTCCTTCTGTTGTAGCAGTGTTGTAGTTTTCTATAAATTTTAGAAATTAGTCCCTTGTCTGGTATGTTGTTGCAAAATATTTTTTCTAGTCTGAGGGTTCTCTTTTTACTCTTTTGGTGAAATCATTAGATGCACATACATGTCTAATTTGGGGGCGGTGTTCCAGTAATGTATCACACTGTTTGTGTGTTTTTAATTATGTTTGACAGTATATTTATGCCATGTATTAGAGCCCCTAGTTTGTCCAAGGAGTACTGATGTAGCACTGTGGGTTAATGCATTGGGCAGCAAGGTGGGTTTGAACTGTAAGATTGGCATTTCAAGCTCACCAGCTGCTCCTGGGAAACCCTATACAGGGTCACTATGAGTTGGAACTGTTTCGATGGTACTTAGCAACAACAAAAAAAATAAGTTTGTCCATATTTTTTCATTGATAATCCCTATCGTTCTAGGTTTTACATTTAGGTCTTTAAGTCACATTGAGTTTGTTTTTGTATATGGTGTGAGATAGGAATCTTGTTTCATTCCTTTGCAAATGGATTTCCAGTTTTGCCAGCACCATTTGTTGAAGAGAGGATCTCTTTCCTTTTTAATGTGCTTTGGCCGTTTGTCAAGGAACAGCTGACTGTGTGTGAATGGGTTTCCTTCTAGGTTTTCAATTCTGTTACATGGATCATGGATCTTTCATTGTACCAGTACCAGGCTGTTTTGACCACTGTGGTTGTGTAGTAGATTTTGAGGTCAGAGTGCGAGGTCTCCAATGTTGTTCTTCTTCCTAAGCAATGCTCTGCTTATTCAATGTTTCTTTCCTTTTCATATAAAGTTAGTGATCAGTTTTCCCATCTCTTTAGAGAATGATATTAGAATCTGTGTTAGGATGGCATTGTATCTATATATTGCTTTGGTAATGTTGACATTTTCATAATATTAAGCATTCCTATTTATTAGCATGGTTCATTCTTCCATTTTTGTAAGTCTCTTTTGTTTCGTTGTAGTAGTATTTTGTAGTTTTCTTTGTATATGTCATTTGTTTCATTGGTTAGATTTATTTCATCTTTTGGGTGACTTTTGTAACTTGTATTGTTTTCCTGGTTTTCTTCTCAGAGCTGTCTTTATTAGTGTAGAGGAATCCAACTGATTTTTGAATATTTATCTTATACCTGGTCACTTTGTTAAATATTTCATTGTGCCCTCATTCTTTATGGGTAGTTTTGCTAGGTATATTATTCTTGGTTAACAGTTTTGTTTTTTCCAACCCCTTTAGTTCCATTGCCATTTGAACTCTGGTGTATCTTAGAAAAAAATGGCACTTAATTTTATTGATGATTCTTTATATGTGACTGTTTTTTCTGTCTCACTGCTTTTGGGATTATCTCTTGACCTTTAATTTTTGGAGAGCCTACCTGTGATATGTCTTGTTGTAGATTGCTTTGGGTTTATCCTGTTTAGGGTTCTATGAGCTTCTTATATTTGTTTATTTATGTCCTTTGGTATATTGGAGAAATTTTCTGTCATTATTTTTTTCAAATATTCTTTATGTTCCATTCTCTTTTTTTTTTTCTCCTGAGACTCCCATAATGTAAATATCATGTCTTTTTCTATAATTCCACTAAACTATGCTTAGCCTTCTTGTGTGGCACTGCTGGATAATGTATTGGACAGTAAAGTTTGTTTGAACTGCAAGGCTGGTGGTTCAAGCTCACAATCCTCTCCTCAGAAACCTGATACAAAATTGTTGTGGGTCAGAACCGACTCAACAGCACTTAACAACAACAAGCTTCTTAAGTCTCTGTTCTTGTTGCTCTTCAACATCTGCAATTATAACTATCTAATCCTCTGATTCACTGATTCTTTCTTCTGCAAAATTAAAACTGTTGGTAAATCCTTCTACTGTGTTTCTTATTTCAGTTACTGTCCATTTTAGTTATAATCTCTCTTTTTTTTTAGATCTTCATTTTGTTTTTGCATTGTTTTCCTTATGTCTTTTACTTCTGTTGTCCCTTAGTTCTTTAATTATATTTGCCATTGTTGTATTTTATTCTTCCATTAAAAAAAAAAAATTCATTTCTAGATGTACCGTCTTTGTTGTGTTCATTTGGATGGGTCATTGTTTCTTTGCTCTTTGTTATTTTGTGTGTGTGCATGCCATTTTTTTTTAGGCACTGGAATTTTCAAGGGTATTAAACTTTTTTCGTTTCCCCCATTATTTGGTGTTTTTGCCTACACTACTTTCTTCAAGAAATTTATATGTAAGCAGAACAGTTGACCTTTGATTATTATTTCCTCTCCTCCTTCCTCCTTGATTTAATTGGGATTCAAAAGTTTCATATCCCTTTTTTTTTTTTTCCCAACTTTTAATCACGTCTACCCATCATCCAGCACCTCCAACCAGGGGAGTTGTCATGTACTAATCAATCTGTCCACCACTCCTCTATCAAGTTGTCATCCTCTGGGGGCTTGTGTGTTGCTGTGATGCTGGACCAGTATTTTAAATCCCACCAGTGTCACCCATGGTATACAAGTTTCAGTGGAGCTTCCAGACTAAGAAAAACTAGGAAGAAGGAGAGGAGGACTGCTTCTGATTGGTTAGCCACTAAAAACCTTCTGAATAGTAGCAGAGCATTGTCAGATAGAGTGCTGGCAGATGAGCCCCTCAGGTTGGAAGGCACTCAAGACACAACTGGAAAAGAGCTGTCTCCTCAAAGTAGAGTTACATGAATGAAGTAAATCTTACAGGGCCTTTATTTTCTGATGGGACACAACTCAAAATGAGAAGAAACAGCTGCAAACAACCATTAGCAATTGGAATGTGGCAGGTAGGAAGTATGGATCTAGGACAATTGCAAGTTGCCAAAACTTAATACATAAAGATCAGTATCCTAAGCATTAGTGAACTAAAATGGATGGAATTGGTCATTTTGAATCAGACAGTCATATGATTTACTATGGGGGAATGACAAACTGAAGAGGAACGGCATTACATTCATTGTCAAGAAGAGCATTTTAAGATCTATCTTAAACTACAGTGCTGTATGTGATAGCATTATATCCATACATCTACAAGAAGACCAGTTAATGCCACTATTATTCAAATTTATCTATCAACCACTAAAGTCAATGATGATGACTTCTTCAAGCTAAAATTGATCAATCATGCAATCAATATGCATTGATAATTACTGGTTATTGGAATGTCAAAGTTGGAAACAAAATGGAAGGAGTTGTTGTGTTATTTTTAAGTGGGTTCAGACTCAGTGCCCCCGTATAGGGCTTCCAAGGCTATGCATCTTTGTGGAAGCAGAAAGTCTTATCCACAGAGTTGCTGGGTCTCAAACCAATTTCCTTGTAATTCTCAGTTCAGTGCTTATCATACAGAGATATCGTGTTCCCCAGAGGAAGGATTGGCAGTTGGAAAATGTGAACTTGATGATAGAAATGATACTGGAGATTGCATGATTTCAATTTTGTAAGACCAATGACTTATTCATTGAAAATACCTTTTTAACAAAACAAAAAAGGCGACTGTACACATGGCTGTCACCAGATGGAATGCAGTGGAATCAAATTGACTACATCAGTGGGAAGAGACAATGAAGAAACTCAATATCATCAGCCAAAACAAGGTCAGGGGAAGACTGAGACAGACCATCAATTGCTCATATGAAGTTAGACTGAAGCTGAAGAAATTTAAAACAAATCCATTAGAACCAAAATATGACCTTGAATATATCCCACCTAAATTTAGAGACCATCTCAAGAGCAGATTTGATGCATTAGGCACAAATGACTGAAGACCAGAAAATTTGTGGGATGACATAAATAACATCAAAAAGAAAGAAATCAAAAGGTCATTAAAAATACAGGAAAGAAAGATAAATCAAATGTACATATTAGAAGAGATTCTGAAACGTGTTCTTGAGTATAGAGACTGTAAAACGAATGGAAGAAATGAGGAGGTAAAAGAGCTGAACAGAAATTACTCAAAGATAGTATTGCATTAGGCAAATCTGCTGCAAGACTCCTCTTTAAAGTGTTGAAGAGCAAAGATGTCAGTTTGAGGACTAAGGTGAGCCTGACCCAAGCCATGCTATTTTCAGTTATCTCATGTGCATGTGAAAGTTGGACAGTGAATAAGGAAGATCGTAGAAGAATCGATGCCTTTGAATTATGATGTTGGCAAAGAATGTTGAAAGTGCTATAGACTTCCAGAGGAACAAACAAATCTGTCTTGCAGGAAGTACAGCCAGAATGCTCCTTAGAAGTCAGAATGGCAAAAGTTCTTCTCTTGTACTTTGGACACATTGCCAGGAGAGACTACTCCCTGGAGAAGGACATCGTGCTTGGTAAAGTAGAGAATCAGTGAAAAAGAAGACCCTCAATGAATTGGATTGACACAGTGGCAGCAACAATGGGTTCAAATGGAATCACAACTGTGAGGCTGGTGCAGGACTAGGAAGTGTTTGGTTCTGTTGGGCATAGGGTCATTGTGAATTGGAACTGACTCCATGGTACCTTACAACAAGAATCAATCAATCTATCCACCAAGAGTCTTATTATCTGGTTACTACACACTTCTCTGTTTCTGCAATCACATTTTTAGTCAGCAAATACACATCCAGTGAGCTCCTTTCAGGGCTGGAGTTTGCCCTCTGATTTTGCCCAAGGTTTCATTCCTTGCTCTGTGGGTGCTATTGACATCTGATCTTGCATTCAGGGAAAGCACAGGCTGACTTTGTTCCACTGAAGGAGGAAGAGGGACTGCTACTACCCAGAAGGCCCTCTGAGAGATAGGTCTTGTTGGTTTCAGAGCTCCAGTGACTCTATGGTGGTTAGTGGAGAATTTCTATTTAGGTGACCCTCTTCCTGCCTCCACTATATGGGACTTTTTGTAGGAGTTTGTATCATTCCAGCAAACAATAGTTACTGCTGAGATCATGGAAGTCACATTCTGAATAGACTCCCAGGGAGGTCTGCCTTGTTGTTATCAGAGCCTACCACATAGTATGTTGTCTTTGGGTACAGCCTTTACTCAAGATGCCCATTTCCTAGCACACAGCAGCATCAGTCAACAGTCTTCAGTGCTGACTGTAAGTGGGAGCACTCCAGCGCAAACTGATCCCTAGGGAGATCTATTTTCAGAGGAGTGAACTGTGGAGTGTACAGAAAAGCAGGTAGAGTGGTGACTATAGGTGCAGACTCTACTGTGGGGACTTGCTGTAGCAGTTTGCAATAGCCTGAAACAAAGAGTGGGATAGGGATGCTGACCAGATTCCCCTGGAGATCTGCCTTATTCTCACAGTTCTCCTGGTAGATTGTTGGCTGAATGTAGCCTCTACTCAAGACTCCTACTTCCTAATTCAAAGCAGCCTCAGTCAGCAGTCCGTAGTACCAACTGGAAGTGGGGACAGACTAACCCTAACTGACTCCCAGGGAGGTTTGTCATGTTGGTTTCAGTGACCAGAGCCTTGGGGCATACAGGAAGGCAGATAGAGTACTAACTATGTAAGCAGACTTCACTGTAACATCCTTTTGTCACAACTCACAATAGGATTGTAGGTGGCATTATCCTCCAAATGGCTCTCCAGGGAGGTCTGCCTCCCTGTGGTATGTTGAGTATGCCTGTTTCTTAGCACAATGCCTCACTCAGCACACAGCAGCGGTCCTCAACACTGACTGGAAAGGGGATCAGACAGACCAGAACTGACTCTCAGCAGATCTGTCCTGTTGGTTTCAGGCCTGAATATACAGGGAGGCAGGTAGAGTGTTGACTATGAGATCAGACTCCGCTGCATAGGCCTTGTGTAGCAATTCACAGTAGACCTTCCACCCAGTTTCTAAGCACACTCCCTGGCCCCTCGGGGTGGTCTGCCTTGTTGATTTTGGATGGAAGCCTGAGGTCTTGTTTCTTTGTATAGGCAGGGACTGCAGTGGCTAGGGAAGCAGGCTCTTAGTTCTAGTGCTGCTTCCCTAGTAGCATGGTGGTTACAAATCGGGCTGCTAATCTCACAGTCAGCAGTTTGAAACTATCAGCTGTTCTGCGGGAGAAAGATGAGGCTTTCTGTTCCCATAAAGATTTACAGCCTCAGAAACCCTGTACAGGGTCACTATGAGTCGGAACTGACTCCATGGTACTTAACAACAAAAACAACCCTAGTTTACAACAGCCAGTGCCAACATGACTGGGAGAGAGGCAGGGACAGTGGGAGAAGCAGTTTTTCTACCTTATGTGACTCTTTTGATTTGTTGATTCTTGCCTTTCTGCAGTTCCCCACTGCTTTCCTCACTGATTCAAAACCCCTCAAAATGGAGCAGTTTCCTTGTTGTGTTTCTTGTTGTATTTGTGGGGTACATTTGGCATGGTGGTTTATTTACACTACCATCTTCCCAGAATTCTCCCTTCATATTATCTTGATGTCCTCTGTGTTGGGTAAGATCCTTGGCTAGCAGCCTTCTGAACACACTATTGAAAAGGAGCCATGCTCTCCTGAAATCTACTGGGTCCCCATGCAGGAGGGCAACAGGCCTGGGCTCTGCTCACTTTTAAATGCTTTTGACATCCTTGGCAGGCCTGGCCATCATCAATACCACTTAACATATTTCCAGAGAGTCTGGTATGCTTGGGAGTGCCTCCTTGCCTCAGAGTAAATTGGCCAATCCACAGGGTAAGTGCTTGAATCACTGTTAGACTGGCTTGAACTTGTTCGTGTACATAAGAATGAAAAATATTAGACATCTGTCACTTCATCCAATTAAGTCCTACATTTAGTTTATTAATAGAACCAAGAACTTCACCCAGGTCACCTCACTCCTTTAATAGATGTCATTTCAATGGATTTCATGGTCCCTTTGTTACCAGTATCCTCATTTCTGCCTCCTTGGTTCTTTAAATGATTGTATTAACTAAAATCACATAAAGCTGAAATTACATTGACTGGTGACATTTGAGGGTTCCAATGCCTTAGAAAAAAAAAAAAAAAAAAAAAACCCAGAAAACCTGGATCCATCTGGCTTTGAGCCATCTCTAAATGGAAACCCATTTAAAAACCCATATTCCTGGTAAGAAACAATTGATGTGAGCCTAGGAAAACGTGATATTAAAGAGGCGTATGAGTTTAATTAGTTAAAGATTGCTCGCTAGAATCCCAAGCCAGGAGTATAAAACCAAAAAGGTTTTCCCTGTTTGGATGTGCCTCAAATGGATTGATTTGAGGTGAACTTGATTTAAATTCTGGCAAATGGGGTTGGTAGTTCTTATGTTTGTATTTTGTCATCAAAATTCAGACAAGAAATTATTTTAGCTTACTGTATTTTCACCAATGTTTATTTTTTTATTTTCTCTAGTGTATTTCTCTCCATCCTTCTTCATATCCTAGTCAAATTTGTCAGTGGACAGTTTCAATGTAGTTCATGCTTCTGCCCTAATCTATTTGAACATGTTTGAAACTAATGCTTGTATTAGCTTCTTGCATTAAGATGTGAGAAAAGGCTTTACACTAGGAATTCCATAATGTTACTCCTCAGAACCCTTTCTGGCTTAAGCTAAATTCCATTTTTGACTCATTTTCCCTCTGTTCAGTGCCTAGTATGAATCCCTAGCCTCATTTTGCTTCCCCCTTTCTCCTCAGGTAGCTAGGCTCTCTGTGGGTCTCCCTGAACATTCAGCCATGTCCTTGAGTTTGTGCCACAGGGTTGAGTGGGGAAAGAAAGAATAATGAACCTTCACTGCATCCTGCAGGTACTTTCACATGAATTATTCAATTTAATTTCCACAAGGAATCTCTTGGGTTGGCATTCTGGGAGTCCAAGAAGATGACATAATTTTCTCCATGACCCACAGTGAAGTCCCCTGACTTTGAATCCTGGTTTATGTGGCCTACTCTGGTGTCTTAAAACCACCTCTCTTGATTCAAAATCTGGAAGGACCTCTTTATTACCTCCTGTCTCGTTGTAAAGACAGAAGAGATAGAATGCGCGATACCAATTCACATCGAGGCACTGCAATTCTCTCTTTTACAGAAACTCCTTGAAGATTAAAAATAAAAAGAAATGAGACACTAGTAATAGAAGGTGAGTGTTTTTCCCCTCATTGTTCTTTGCATGTATTTTGACAAAATCTCAAGTCAAAAGACGAGAGAAAGTTCGAGCTACGGTCCCGTGGGTCTGTGTCTTGCTTCAACAGTGTTTGGACGGAACAGATCCGGGGACTCCCCCACCTCCTGCCTCGGACCACCTCTAACAACTTCTTTGGGCACAATCTCGTCTCCAGGACCATCTTCTTGAGCATTCCCTGTTACCGGGACCAGCTAAACCGTTTTGTGTGTGTGTGTGTGTGTGTGTGTGGTTAGCTCCAAATCTTCGACCAACCATGAGCTCTCAGATCCATCAGAATTATTCCGCTGAAGCGGAGGCCGGCGTCAACCGTCTGGTTAATCTGCATCTGTGGGCCTCTTACACCTACCTCTCTTTGGGCTTCTATTTTGATCGCGATGATGTGGCTTTGGAAGGTGTGGGACACTTCTTCCGTAGTTGGCGAAGGAGAAGCGTGAGGGTACTGAGTGTCTCTTGAAACTGCAAAACCAGCGTGGTGGTCACGCACTCTTCCAGGACGTGCAGAAGCCCTCCCAAGATGAGTGGGGAAGAACCCTGGACGCCATGGAAGCCACCCTGGCCGTGGAGAAGAAACTGAACCAGTCTCTTCTGGATCTGCACGCTGTGGGTGCTACCCACACAGACCCCCACCTTTGTGACTTTCTGGAGACTCATTTCCTTGATGAGGAAGTGAAGATTATCAAGAAGATGGGTGACCACTTGACCAACCTCCGTCGGATGGCTGGTCCCCAGGCAGGGCTGGGCGAATACCTCTTCGAG
>NW_006408549.1:2353231-2353680 GCF_000296735.1 Chrysochloris asiatica
ACCTCTTGAAAGAAGGACCTACAGGAAAAATACAAAACAATAAGGGCAGTCCGACTGTTACCACAAGAACATACAGGTGGCCTGCCCAGGAGACATCAAGGCAAGTGATCGGATCCTCTCAGTGCAAATTCTCTTCCAAGACTAAGATGCAAGGGAAATAATACACTTTGACTGACAACCACGCACGTCACCCACAAGGGGAAGTGGCCGAAGAACGTCAATGAAAGGGCGAGCTAAGCCCTACATTGTTCAGCAAACTACTGTGAACCCGGATGGAAACCTGGTCGGTCAGTAGCGAGGCAACATCTGGGGACTCATGGGCTCAGGGTCAGTGACAGAGGTCTAGAGTGGAGAGCAGGGCAGCCAGCCAATAAAAAGAGGCCAGACAGACATAAGAAAACCCACACTTGCAGATGATGCCCATTTGACTGGACTTCAATGACTGGATA
>NW_006408549.1:2355082-2357935 GCF_000296735.1 Chrysochloris asiatica
ATGGAGGGGATTATAATCAGTAATGAAACAAGGTGTATGATTTGTTGAATGTAAAAGTGATGATCTGCCCTGTAAACTTTCACTCAGTCCACAACAAAAATCCTTAAAAAAAAAGAAAAAGACTATGAGTCCTGAGGGTTTTCAGGTAGAAAAGGGGATGAGCTTGATTCACCTTTCAGGGGTTATTGAAATCTTACTGTGTAAGATGACCAGGCTTCCAAGCCCCTTTCCAGCCCAGGACAGTACTCTGTTGCCCGCTATACTGCTGTTTCTGTCCCTACTGTTCAGCTTAATCTTTTCCATTTGTGCTTGTTGTATCCTTGCCTCTGGTCCCTCTGTCTCGGTTTTCTGCTCCTAACTCTTAATAAAAATATCATTCTTAAGTCTCTAATTTCTTTTTCACACTTAAAAGAAAATATATGTCTCTCTCACATATCTGTGCACATGTATGTTATAACACACCTCACATTATCTTGTAATTACTCACATGTACTCTTTTTCCCATTGGACTGTGAGGGATCCTCAAAGGGAAGAGCCCCATTTTTCTTCACCTTGTCTGTTCTGTCTCTCAATTCACTGAACTGTGGTGGTTGTGGAAGTTATGTGCTGTGGAGTTGGTTCTGACTCATAGCTACCCTGCATAGGGTTTCTGAGAATGAAAGCCTCATCTTTCTCCATGGAGCAGCCAGTAATTTCTAACTTCTGGTTTTGAGGTTACCAAACCAATTCATAACCACTACGCTACCAGAGTTCCTTTAAGAAAAAGACCAGTTACACTGAACTGTAGCTGTTCTTTTTCTGCTCCTCAAGAACACCAAGCTCCTTTCTACCTCAAGGCCTTTGCACCCACTATTCCCTTTGACTAGAAAGCTCTTCCTCTACCTCTTCATATGGCAGGCTCCTTCTTGTCAACAGGTGTTAAGTCAGATGGCACCTCTCTGAGACATTTTTTCTGACATCTCTTATGAAGAAGTCATCAATTTCCAGCCACTCCATAATATACATCCATTTGATTTGCTTTCTCCAACGTTGTTGTTGTTAGGCACCATTGAGTCAGTACCAACACATAGCTACCCTCTGTACAACAGAATGAAACACTGACGGGTCCTGTATCAACCTCACAATTGTTGCTATATTTGAGCCCATTGTTGCTGCATGGTGCCAATCCATCTTGTTGGGGGTCTTCCTCTTTTTCTTCGATCCTCCATTTTACTAAACATGATATCCTTCTCCAGGGACTGGTCCAGCCTGACGATATGTCTAAAGTATGAGAGACAAAGTCTGGTCATCTGGTTTCCATCGAGCATTCTGGCTGGACTTCTTGCAAGACAGATTTTTTTTGTTCTTTTGGCATATAGTTGATATCTCCCCTGTATTCAATTGTCCTTGTCCTCTGGTTAGAGTTGGAGATCAAGTAGCCAGGGGCCCTGTCCTCTTTATCTGTATATCCTTCATACCAAAACAAGGCCACTGTTATCAAGTCAATTCTGACTCATAGCAAACCTGCATTGGGCTTTCAAGGCTGTAAATCTTTATTGGAGAAGCAAATCTCATCTTAAAGGGAGCAGAAAGTCTCATCTTTCTCCTGTGGAGAGGTTAGTGGTTTTGAACTACTGACCTTTCAGTTAACAGCCCAATGCTTATCCTACCATACCTCCATCACCCAGTGAAGTGACTTTCACATTGTAGGTTCTCAATAAATGCCTGAATCTCTCCTTCTGTTTTCTGATGCCTATGGTTGCTATGAGTTGGAATTGATTCAGTGACAGTGAGGTTGGTTTTAACAGAACACAGGAAATACCACTTGGATTCTTCACATGATGTAGCCAACCCAGCAATTTCTCTTTGTGGGTCAGCATTTTCATGCTGTATAATATCATTGCACTAGGTTGAAAAACATGCCCTGCTTAATTGCTCCTTCTACTCACACTTCTGTGTAAGTTAAGAAGGATCGGGACAGCAATGTTGTTCATGCGTAGAATAATCAACAATGTCAGTTGTCTTGTTTCCAATGATATTTGCTGACTTTGAAACTCAACAGCATATCACTATATCGCTAAAGAACAGCCTCAGTGACATGCAGATTCCTGTGCCTGACTGGGACCTAGCAATCACACTCATCTATAACTAGAACTTAGAATATTTTCCTAGTAATATGTTTGTTAACATAAGTCAAAATTCATCTGCCAATTCTTGCTTTCCATAATTTATCCCTGTCATTTTGGTATATCACTCCCTATAAAAATTGGTATCATTTTCAAATTTAAAGATTTTACTATACACTCTCTTTATTAGATTGGACTAGGACTGATGCCTAGGGAAATGCCACAATTTTCACTTCTCAATTTATTAATGTCCATACTCTCTACCTTTTAAGGAGCTCTGGTAGCATAGTGGTTATGAATCGGGCTGCTAACCTCAAGGTCTGCTATTTCAAACTACCAGCTGTTCGGCGGGAGAAAGATGAGGCTTTCTGCTCCCATAAAGATTTATAGCCTGGGAAACCCTGTACAGGGTCACTAAGAGTCAGAACCGACTCCATAGCACATAACAACCTTGATGCCAATTCTCTACCCATCCTGTAATAAATCCCCTGTAATAAATCCTTTGGCTGAATCCAAGGGTAACTGAATTTAAAAATAGCTATTAGGTGGAATTTTTTCAAAAGTTAACAGAAAAATAATATACATTAATTATTTACCCTTTATCCACAAATTTATTTTCCTTCTAATGATCTTTTCTGTAGAAACTGAGTTGTCTTTTCTCTAATTGATAAATATGCATTCATACTATTTTCATGTTCATTTCTGCTAATGTGCACATATCGCTCTTTTAAAGATTTTCCCGTCGATT
>NW_006408549.1:2363255-2365151 GCF_000296735.1 Chrysochloris asiatica
TTTGGTCTCACCCAAGTTGTCGGCTCCAGGCCACTGAGCCCAGCAGATTTTAAAGTGCAAGATTTCTTACTTCTGCTACAAGTTCCACTAGCTATAAACCTTCAAACTTTTAAAATATTCCTACCTATGTGGTTCAGAGTTTTGGAGCTCTCCCTTGAACCTGCTTCATCTGGTATTCTGTGTTATTGCTGACGGCGATCTTCACTGTACCTCTACCCTATCCGCCATCCCTCTATTGGGTTTTTGAGGAGTGGCTGCTGGGCTTAAACCACCAACCTTGCAGTTAGCAGTCTAGTGCTTATCCTATAGTGCCACACTAGTACTCCTATTTAGATTTGGGGATAATGATTAAGTCTAGAATTTCTATTATTAGCCTTTCTTTGCAGATACATGAGACCATTTTTAAAAGTCATTCATAGAGACTGCTGTATGTAAAAGCTTATCGTCTGCTGATAGAGATTGGTGGAACCCCCGAGCCTATAGACCCCTTCAAGTCTGGAACAGAACCCACCCCAATTTTCAGCCAAATAATGTCCTGATGTAGCGCTGTGGGATAAATCACTGGAGTGCAAGGTCGGTTTGAACTATAACGTCGGCAATTCAAACTCACCAGCTGCTCCTCATAAACCCTATACAGGGTTGCTATGAGTCGGAACCAACTTGATGGCACTTAACCACCAGAATAAAGGAAACAGTAATACTAGTGAGGTGCATATACCTTAGAAAAATCAACCATTTGAAATCAAAAGGGCGGCATTTACTGAAGAACAAAGTTCAGAAGAGTTAGAAAAAGAAAGATGGAAACATGAAACCCAGGGAAGAAGCAGGATCAGTGATGTTACACTGAGGACTGTAATCAATGAGATGAAAGAAAATGTTTACAAATTGTTGAATGTAAAACTGATGATCTACTTTGTAAATCTTCACCTAATTCACAAGGAAAAGTGTAAAAATAAAAAAGTCACTAAGTTTGCTTTATAATTTAAAAAACAATTTTATTATATAATAAAAAGTTGCTGTTATCAATGTCACATCCAGTCATTGATAAACGTGTAGAAGAAATTAGGGGAAATTATCTGAACTAAATCAGTACATTTTCTAATGATCATTTCAATATTTCACACATCCTTTCGTTTTCCATTTCTTCTCTCTGTAGTTTTGCCTCTGAATTAATTCTGTAATCATTCTATCATCCAGATATGGTTACACCTCCTCCCCTGGGCTTTATTTTTGCTTTTCCTCTTATTGCTAACTCAATATCTCTGTATTCAGTTTCATTACTTATAGCCAGTAGCTGTTGTAGTAATTAATTTTAACTTGAAATACTTATTTAGTTTCTACTTTATGGTCGTTGATGTCAGTCTCACAAGTTTTAAATGGACTTTAATGCATTTTTCCTTTTTTATGTATTTTAAAGGCTAGTAACTCTTAAAGAAGTTTAAACCCATCTATTATCCACTAGCATGCTTCTTTAAACAATCCAAGCAAACAAAACATTTAATCTTTTTCCTTCATTCTGTTCTCATGGATAGATGTTCAGTACTCTTGATTTGTTAATAAGACAAATAAATACTCTGTTGAAAGATGTACTTGTCCTAAAAGTCATAATGAGGAATTCTAAGCTCCCAAGTAACAGTTTTTGAGAATGTCCCTTTAACTTTCGTTAATTACAAAATAAACAGATCCATGAGGCTACACCTTCAAGAATTTACACTAGCTGTTCAAAGCTTTTAATGTTTTGAGAAATTGTTAAATACAAACCTTGGGTGGATTCAGTTATTGTTATAAGGTCTAATGTTGAAGTCCCTATGGAAAGCCAGGTTCATTTTGAGAAGTTTGAGGGGACTTTGCAAAGTTAATGGGAACATTCCATTATCTTTTTTTTTTTTTTTTTTA
>NW_006408549.1:2365717-2373853 GCF_000296735.1 Chrysochloris asiatica
CATTATCTTTTAATTCCTCTTTTACACAAAACTTTTTGAAGTCCCCTTGTAGTATGCAAGTCCTCTGGGAGAGATTTCAGATTTAAGAGCTGTGGTGGTCTTGGTGGCTCTGGAATGCAGCCCTATTACCTATTGAAGACTAAATAGACATGATGTTGACTGAAGCCCTTCTTGCATTGAATCACAGTGGTACTTCTTCCACCACCTTATAGTTTTCCTCTATCTAGGCAGATGGAGTCTTGTCATGGCACTATAGGATAAACACTGGACTACTAACCACAGGGTTGATTGTTCAAACCCACCAGCCACTCTTTAGATATATGGTCACTATGAGATGGAACCAACTCGACAGCACTTAATAATAATAATTTTTTAAAAAACTTAAAGAGCCTTTGATTATTACAATGACTATGCCTATGGGGTAATGCTAGCATTTGGTAGTTGTGGGACAGAGAACTTAAATAATCGCAGGATATGGAATTGTCTGAATGCAAATGTCATTAGTGCTCCTTGCTACGAAATCTTGTGGGTAGGAGTGGAGGGAGGGGGAGTCACTTTCTAGATAGTATCCACCCAAACCCATTGCCATTGAGCAAATATGTATGTATATATGAGTATGGTGGTGAGGGTGGTATGCTGTGAAGTCGGTTCCTACTCATAGCGACCCTGCACAGGGTTTCCAAGACTGTAAATTTTTACGGGAGCAGAAAGCCTCATCTTTCTCCTGCGGAACTGCTGGTAGTTTCAAACTGCTGACCCTGAGGTTAGCGGCCTGATTCATAAGCACTATGCTACCAGAACTCCTTATATATGATTATAGGAAGGCATATGTGAATATATGCATATATTTTTATAGGTGAATCTGTAAGCATATGTATAAACATGTATGTGTGTGCTGTACATATATCCATTTACATAATAAAGCATAGAAGGGAGCACACAGTTACAGTCACTTCTTAGACATAGTCAAATAACTAGTAGGATTCGTTTACTGGGCTAAAAGACTTAGGATCATAGTTTCATGGAAAAACTTTGTCAGTTTGCTTAATATATTTCATAAAGATGTTCTGCATCCTAGTTTGATTAATATTCTCTGGGGACTTTAAAGCTTGTGAGCCATCATCTCAGATACAATTATTGGTCTATACTTGCATGAAGCTAAAGAGAATGAAGGAAATCAAAGATGTACAGAAGCACCCAATCTGCAGGACTAATAGTCCACTCAAATCATGGCCTCCTCTAACCTGGAAACAGAAGAACTAGATAGTGTCCAGCTTCTATCATTGACTATTCTGACCAAAGACACACAAAAAAGGTCTTAGATAGAATAGGATAAAAATGTGGGACAAAACACAAATTCCAAAAAAAAAATCAGACTCATTGTACCAACAGAGACTTTAGGAACCCTGAAGACTATCACCAAAGGTAACCTTTAAACTAGCACAGAAGCTACTCTCAGAGGCCACCTTTCAGTCAAATAAGGTTGACTTGCAAAATAAACAACATCATGAGTAATGTGCTCCCTTAAACAGTCAAGTATATAGACTAAGTGGTCAACATTTACCCAAAATCAAAAATGAGAAAGCAAGGTGGGGAAAAGAAGCTAATTCAATGGGAACAGAATAAACATAATAGAATGAATGTGAATACTGAAACATTGTGAAAATTGTAACAAATGTCATGGAACAATTTGTATAGTAATTCTTAAGCAGGAAACTAATTTGCTATGCATTAAAAAAGAAAGAAAGAAACCGTTGCTTTCTGGGACAATATGGCACAGTAGGCAGATGCATTGAGCAACAAAGACATGGGAGATTGAGTGAAATGGATATTTCCTGGAACCCTGATCACCAGAAAACAAGACAAAGACTTGGATTGAATGCCAACCGGAAGAGGAAGCAATACAGTTCTGAAGGCTGTATCTCCATCTCTCTGCATTCTTTGATTTATAACACATCAAAGCAGTTTAGAGATCCTTGAGGGACTCAAATTGTGTTCCTCTTGAAAGTTCTTTGACTTTCAGGAACAAAAAGTAGTCTAAAGCGGCACAATCAGGACTATAGGGTAGATGAGGTAAGGTTTCCCAATGAAATTCTCCTAAGACAGCCCTTGATACCCTTGAAATTGAACAAATGCATTGTTGCTATTGAAAAAAACTTATTCCTTGGAGATTGTAATCATTGCAATGAAACGATGAGTGTAAAACTGATGTTCCCCCATGTAAACTAATCACTCAATTCACAATAAAAACTTACAAGAAAATAAATAAACCTAACTGTAATCCTAACAACTAGACCAAGCTTACTTCTAGCCCTTGCTCTTATCATAACCATAACACTAAACAAAGTCCTAGGCCTAGCCTAGATCTAGCACTTGTCCTAACCCTAATCTTCACTACAGGCTCCTACCCACCCACCTACCCCCTCAAAGAATAAGGCATATTACTGAGTTATGATCTATATGCAATAAAATTCACACATTTTAAATACAAACAACAACAACAAGAAAGAAAGAACTCCGGTAACCACTTTGTAGCAGCACTAAGAGTTTCCATTACCTTTCAATTATTTGATTCTTCTATTGGTTTAACTGATCACTCAAGAATCCCACAGAACTTGTGGAGGGACAACTTACTTCTTCTTGGTTCCTGATTCTCTCCCTAAGCGTTCCCACTTGTCTCTAAGCATTGGGCAGCAGATGTGATAAATGAGAACTAGGATTGGAAATCACAGATGAGAGTGCTGGCTGCAAGACTTACAAGGAACACAAAGCTGTCCAGGGTCAGTGCCCTGTGGCACTGGAGACCACATATGCATTAGCAAGGAAGCTAAGACCAGCCATGAATTAGAGCCAATGGAAATCCAGATTCTAGAGGAAGAATGGTGGTGGTGGTTGTGTGGCACCAAGTTGGTTCAGACTCATAGCGTCCCTGTGTAGGGTTTCTGAGGCTGTAATTCTTTATGAAAGGAGACCTAATCTTTCTTCTACAGAGCTGCTGGTAGATTTGAACTGCTGACCTTGCAGTTAGCAGCCCAACTCAGAAACCACTACATGACCAGGTTCTGAAATGTGTAAACCTGAAAAGGAAAAGCAAAAACAAAAGGAAAGGTAGACCAAGGTTTAGGCTGGAAGATCAGAGACCAGCTGTGAGAACAGAACGTAACACCTTGTACTGATCTGACCCCTGCCACAACCTACAAGCTTTTCTGAGCTTGTGGTGAAGACAGGATCCATTCCCTGAGCTTGGTGCCTGGGACTCAGAAGTGCAAACATGTAGGACTACCCCTTCATCAGGAAATGAGGGAGACGAGAATTGGGTTGTTCTTAAAAATAATGTTACTGTTGTTAAGTGTCATCAAGTTGGTTCAGACTCAGAGTAATCCTGTTTAGGATTTCAGAGGCTGTAAATCTTTGCAGGAGCAGAAAGTCTCATTTTTCTCCCGTAGAGCATCTGGTGGGCTCAAATTGCCAACCTTGTGGTTCACAGTCCTGTGCCATCCTGCTAAGCCACTGCACTCCCTATAAAATAATGGAAGAATGCTAAGAAAACTATATAATCTATTCAAGACATACTCTAAAACCTAATCCATTAGCTGTGACAGAGACATCCCAAAGGGAACAATTAATTTAATTTAATATTAGTATATATGATTTACAATCCATTCTTGTGCTATACATGACTATAGCAAACAATACACAATTAGACTGACATTTTATAAGTCCCAGAAACAAGAACTTATTTTCTCATATTTTGGAATATAAAGACTGAGCCTTTCTATTCCAAATTAATCCCCTTTCAAAAAAGGAATGAGTAATATGAATCCATTAAATAAATAAAAGAAGTAAAATGGAAAATATTTTTGATCGCATATTTGATTAAAATATTTAGTATTATGTGTATCTGGAAAAAGATGATCCCTTGAGGAATACAAATTCCAAGTAAAATGGGGTTTATTTTAAAGGCAGAAAGCCACAGTTATGCTAATAATTTCTTTTGAGATTCTGTGGATAACATGAGACCTACAGTAGTATCTAATACAAACATGTTAGAGAAACACACGAGAGAAAACGTGAGAGAAACACAACAAAAATAACCTGTGAAAATCATCTCCGCAAAAATAATGTCCACCCTCTGGCTCTTTTAAAATTTGAAGTAAAGGAATGAAGATGAGAACTCATAGAAGAGTAGAGAAAGATCAAGAAAAAAAAAAAAATCACAACAGTGACTTCAAGAGCTATTTCTTTAAAGTAAAGAAAATACTAATAGATACATGTAGAGGTAAATTGATTATTAAAATTTTTATTAATGAGGTCAAGACCCTTTCAGTTGAAAGTCCAAAAAACCAACACAAAGGCAACTCATTGAATCACAAAATTACTAAGCTCAAGGGATGAGATACAGTAGGATGCTATCCATTTCCCTGGCTCTTTCCATCTTTTGACAGTGCCCTCTTCTGTTTCCCCCCTTTTCACTTCCTTTTCTTCCACTTTCTCTCCCTCCTCTTCTTTATTTTTGTTCCTCACCCACAATGCTTCATTATACAAATGGATTCTTCCATGTGGTTGGGGAAGACACCTTCTGATAAAAATAAGCCTTCAAACTTCTTACAGCTAATTTATTGATTAAATTAAAGAACTAACTAATTCATGGATGTGCTTCAGGCCAGTAAAACTGTAGTAATGTGAAAGGAAAGATAAAGAGCCCAAAGAAAGACCATCCCTGAAGATTTCTGACTCTGCGATTTTTGCCCTTCCAGCCATGACCTCATCATCACCTGGGCCTTTTCCCTGAATGGCCTAGGCCCAAGATGCATTGCCATAGGATGAGAATGTAGTATTCATCCACTAAGCATATATTCTTACATTTCTGCTATATGCCACTCCGGTTTATACAGGTCAATAACAGAAATAAAATCCTTGCCCTCATAGAAATTACATTTGAGGTATGTATGTGTCTTACTTATATAAGGTGAAGCCTTCTTTGAAGATGTGATGTTGGATTAACTATGTCTTTAGTCCAATGAAGACCACTTACCATTAATCAGGATGTTACTTATTGATCCAGTTGTAAAAAATTTTTATCTCCTTATTTTCAGGTATAATCCATATTGAAGACCACAATCTTTGCTTTTCTTCAGCAAGTACATCAAGTTCCCTTAGCAAGCAGGGCTGTGTTACCTACATATTATAGGTTGTTAGTGATTCTTCGTCTAATCCCTTTGCCACATAAAGTCCAGCTTCTTGGATGTTGTGCTCAGCATACAGATTGAATAAGTATGGTGAGAGCCTACAACCCTGATGCACATCTTTCCTGATTTTAAACCAAACAGTATTCGCTTATTCTATTCAAATGACTGCCACTTGGTCTATATACAGGTTCCACATGAGCACAGTTAAGTGTTCTAGAAGTTGCATTGTTCTCAACATTATCCATAATTTTTCTGATTCACATAGTAAAACACAAATAAACATCTTCCTGGTGTCCCCTGCTTTCAGCCAAGAGACATCTGACATCAGCAATGATATTCCTCATTGCACATCCTCTTCTGAGTTTGGCTTTGATTTTGGGTAGTTCCCTATCAATATACTGCTATAACCATTTATGTATTATCTTCAGCAAAATTCTGCATGCTTGTGCCATTAATGATATTGTTCAATAATTTCTGCATTCTGTTGGATCACCTTCCTTTGGAAATATGGATCTCTTCTAGTTGGTTGGCTACGTAGCTGTCTTCCAAATTTCTTGACATGGACTAATGAACACCTCCAGCACTATATCAGTTGTTGAAACATTTCAATTGTCAATTCTGGAGCTTTTTTGCCAGTATCTTCAATATCACTGGCTCTTGATCATATGCTATCTCTTGAAATGGTTGAACATTGACTAGTTCTTTCTGTTAAAATAATTCTGTGTATCCCTTCCATCTACATTTGATGCTTCCTGCATCATTCAATAATTTGTCCATTGTTGTTGTAGGTGCCGTCAAGTTGGTTCCGACTCATAGCAATTTATGCACAACAGAACAAGCACTGTGCCATCCTTACTATTGTTGTCATGCATGAGCCCATTGCTGATGTCACTGTGCCAGTCCATCTCATTGGGGGGGTCTTCTTCTTTTTTTCTGACCCTCCACATGATGTTCTTCTCCAAGGACTGTCCGAAGTATGACAGATGAAGTCTCACCATCCTGGCTTCTAAGGAATAGTCTCACTGTTCTTCTTCCAAAACAAATTTATTTATTCTTATGGCAGTCCATTTGTTTGTTCTTCTGGCACAGTAACTCAAATGCATTGTTTCTTCTATGGCCTTCCTTGTTCACTGTCCAACTTTCATATGCATATGAAGCTGTTGAAAACACCATGACTTGTGTCAGGTGCTTCTTAGTCCTCAAACTGATATCTTTGTTCTTGAACACTTTAAAGAGGTCTTTTGGAGTAGATTTGCCTAATGTAATGCATCATTTGACTTCTTCACTGCTACTGCCATGAATCTTGATAGTAGATCCAAGCAAATTGAAGTCTTTGACAACCTCAATCTTTTCTCCACTTATCATGATGTTATTTATTGGTCCAGTTGTGAGGATTTTTTGTTTTCTTTACATTGAGGTACAACCCATACTGAAAGCTGTGGTCTTTGATTTTTATCACTGTAAGTGTTTTAAGTCCTCTTCACTTTCAGCAAGCAAGACTGTATTATAGGCATGTCACAGATTGTTAATGAGTCTTCCTCCAATCCTGATACCACATTGTTCTTCATAAAATCCAGCTTCTTGGATTATTTACTCATAATGCAGATTGAGTAAGTATAGTCAAAGTATACAACCCTGACACACACCTTTGCTGATTTTAAACCATTCAATATCCCCTTGTTATGTTCAAATGATTGCGTCTTGGTCTATGAATAGGTTCCTCATGAGCACAATCAAGTGTTCAGGAATACCCATTCTTTGCAAATATATCCATAGTTTGTCATGATCCACACAGTCAAAAACCTTTGCATAGCCAATAAAGCACAGGTCAGCATCTTTTTTATATTTTCTGCCATGTTTTGGCTGATGATATGGAGTTTTTCCAGTGTCTCTTCTCACAGATATAGACTCAGTTTGATTTCTGTGTATTCCATCTGTTGAGGTCCAAGTTATTTAAAGAGGCATTTGTAATGAATAAGTCATTTGCCTTGCAAAATTCTATCATACAATCTTCATCATGGTTTCTATTGCCAAGACCATGTTTACAAGCTACTGATCCTTCCTCCTTGTTTCCAACTTTTGCATTCCAATTACCAATAATTATCAATATATCTTGTTTGCATGTTTGATCAACTTCAGACTGAAAAAACTGGTAGAATTTTTCAGTTTCACTAGCTTTAGTGGTTTGTGAATAAATTTGAATAATAGTGGTATTAACTGGTCTTTCTTGTAAGCCTATGCATATTATCTGATCACAGACAGTGTTGTATGTCAAGATAGATTTTTAAATGCCCTTTTTGATAATGGACGTAACACCATTCCTCTTCAGTTTGTTGTTCTGGCATAAAAAGCCATATGATTGTCCTATTCAAAATGACCAATACCAGCTCATTTAATCTCACTAATGCCTAGGATATTAATGTTTCTGTGTTCCATTTCATTTTTACAACTTCTTATTTTCCTAGATTCGTACTTCCTGCAGTCCATGTTGTGATTATTAATGATATTTACAGCTGTTTCTCCTCATTTTGAGTTGTGCCTCATCAGCAAATGAAGGTCTGGAAAGTTTTATTCCATTCGTATCATCATTGTTGTTGTTGTTAGGTGCCATCAAGTTGGTACCGACTCATAACGCAACCTTATGTACAGCAGAATGAAACACTGCCCAATCCTGGACCAATCTCACTACTGTTGCCATGTTTGAGTCCATGGATGCTGCCACTTGGCCAATCCATCTTGTTGGGGGTCTTCCTCTTTTTCTCAGACCCTCTACCGTACCAAACTTGAGATCCTTCTCCGACGACTGGGCCTTCCTGACAATATGTCCGAAGTATGAGAGACAAAGTTTGGCCATCTTAGCCTCCAAGGAGCATCTGGCTGCTTTTCTTCCAAAACAGATCTATTGGTTTTTTGGCAGCCCATGGCACTTTCAGTATTCTCCTCCAAC
>NW_006408549.1:2374328-2376800 GCF_000296735.1 Chrysochloris asiatica
AGCAGATAGGCAGTCAAAATAAAGACCATTGCCTGTAAGATCAGTGTCCTTAACTACTTAAAAACCTTCTGTATGGGGACAAAATGTTGTTATTCAAAAGCAAAGATAAGGTGGTAGGGAAACTAGAGTACATGAAATGGAACAAACTGAACATATTGAAAGAGAATGCTGTAACATTGCAATTAATGTAACTAACAACCTTGAACAATTCTGCAAACATTGTCAAGTGAGTATATAAATTGCTGTATACAGTTTCACCAAAAACTTAATTTAAACATTGCAAAATTGAATGCAAAATGAAAACATTTGTGAAAGAAATATGTGTATTTTGTAGGAAAGTATGTTTATTAAGTTTCTTTTCAAATAGTTGAAATGAACTCTGATTCAAAATATATATATTCAGTATGGATTACACCTCAGTGTAAAGATAATGAAAATCCTCACAACTGGACCAGTAAATAACATCATGGTAAGTGGAGAAAAGATCAAAGTTCAAAAATACTTCAGTTTGTTTGGATCCATAACCAACGCTCATGGAAGTTGCAGTCAAGAAATCAAACAAACAAAAAAAGAAATAAAACGATGTATTGCATTAGGTAAATCTGCTGCTGCTGCAAAAAAAGCACTCTTTAAAGTGTTCAAGAGCAAAGATGTCAGTTTGAGGACTAAAGTGTGTCTGACCCAAATCATGGTATTTTTCAATCGCTTCCTAGGCATGTGAAGTTGAACAATGAATAAGGAAGAGAAGAAGCGATGAATTTGAATAATGGTGTTAGAGAAGAATATTGAAAGTACTATGCACTGCCAGAAGAAAAAACAAGCCTGTCTTGAAGGAATCACAGCCTGAATGTTCTTTAGAAGCGTGATGGTGAGACTTTGTCTCTCATGCTTTGTGTGTGTTGTAAGGAAGGACCAGTCCCTGGAGAGGGACATTATCATCACTTGATAAAGTGGAGGGTCAGTGAAAAAGAGGGAGACCGTCAATGAGATGAATTGACACAGTTGCAACAACAATGAGTTCAAACACAACAGAAATTATGAGGATGGCAGAGAACTGGGCAGTGTTTTGTTCTGTTGTGCACTGGGTCACTATGAGTCAAACCTGACACAACAACATATATGTATGTATGTATATATATAAATACACATATATACATCTATAGATGTATGTAAGTCCTACAGGATAGTCTCTCAGAATCTGTTTTCAGAAAGGACAGCGACCTTGGGAAGTTCAAGCATCCAGAAATATTTGATAAACTCCTCAAATCTTTGCCACTGGGTTGCTCTGTTCCACCTGTGGTTCGTTTTGCCAGTTAAAAGCAAAGTGTTTCTGAAGTACTGTAATTATTAGAATGCAATAAGGAACATTTCCTAGCTCTGTAGCTGTATACCAGTGCCCGGGGTTGTAGTATTTTGCCCCACTACATATGCAAAACAGCAGCTGGGATTAGAATCACATTTGATCTTGCTGGCGATAATCCATGTTGTTCTTCATGACTGTGTCAGGATACTTTCAGCCCCCTGGCTTTCTTTCCTTCACATCCCATTGGCCAGAGTGGCATCAGATTCCAATTCCTAAATCAATTAATGCAAGAAGAGTGGAATAAGTTAGACTTGAATTTAGGCTAATTAAGATGCACCCTCGGGTACTGGGGAGAAGTACAGTCTCTTGAAGCACATGGTTGTCTTTTAACTTTAAAGTTAAAAAAGGAGTCTTGTTTAGCAAGTAAAAGCAGCTGTTGGGTAAGCCACAAACAGTGGCGTTAATGTCTGAAATTCCCCCCTGGGATTCAGTATTGCTTTTGATTTACTATTTTAGTTGGGGGAGGAAACTCCAGTGTCTTCTATTTGGCTCTTCCTAAGCTCTGGTAGCATAGTGGTTACGAATCAGATTGCAAACTGCAAGGTCAGCAGTTCAAAACTACCAGCTGTTCCCTGGGAGAATGATGAGGCTTTCTGCTCCCGTAAAAATTTACAGCCTCGGAAACCTTGTACAGGGTCGCTATGAGTTGGATTCCTGGTGTAACGCTGCAGGATAATGTACTGGACTACAAGGGCAGTTTGAACCGCAAGGTTGGTGGTTCAAACTCACCAGCCACTCCTCAGAAACTCTATAAAGGGTCGCTGTGAGTCAGAACCAACTCAACAGCACTGAAGAATAACAATGTACAAATGTTAAGGGGACCTGGTGGCACAGCAATTAAGTGCTCAGCTGCTAACTGACAGGCTGGCAATTCAAACCTAGCCCAGAGACTCTACAGAAGAAAATCCTGGCAAGCTTCTGTGGATATTATGATTCATATTTGCTCTATGGGCAGTTGTACTCTCTCATGGGCTTGCTATGACTTCAAATGTACTGATGGCACTCAACCACATATTGGGTTAGAGCGTCCCTTCTCCAGTGTGACCTCATGGTAACTGATAACATCTTTAAAGATCCTATTTCCAAACAAAATGTATTCCCACAGAAAT
>NW_006408549.1:2377982-2385720 GCF_000296735.1 Chrysochloris asiatica
TCAGAGAAAAAGAGGAAGACTCCAATGAGATGGATTGGCTAGGAGGCAGCATCAATGGACTCAAGCGTGGCATAATAGTGAGGTTAGCCTAGGATTGGGCAGTGTTTCATTCTGTTGTGCATAGGCTCACTATGAGTCGGTACCAACTCAATGGTACCTAACAACAACACAGTCAGTTGATCTTTGACAAAGGGCCAAAGTGCATTAAATGGGGAAAAGATAGTCTCGTCAACAAATGGTGCTGGCAAAATTGGAAATTCATCTGTAGAAGAATGAAACAAGACCCATATCTTATACTGTATACAAAAATTAACTCAACGTGGATTAAAGACTTAAATATAAAGCCTGTTGTTGTTGTTGTTGT
This sequence comes from Chrysochloris asiatica, assembly GCF_000296735.1. Lineage (NCBI taxonomy): Eukaryota > Metazoa > Chordata > Mammalia > Afrosoricida > Chrysochloridae > Chrysochloris > Chrysochloris asiatica. The sequence goes on from NW_006408549.1 coordinate 2,378,347, forward strand.
TGTTATGTGCCATGGAGTCGGTTCCGACTCATAGCGACCCCATACAGTGTTTCTGAGGCTGTAAATCTTTACAGGAGCAGAAAGCCTCATCTTTCTCCTGCAGAACAGCTGGTAGTTTTGAACTGCTGACCTTGCGGTTCGCAGACCAATTTGTAACCACTACACTACCAGAGCCTAGAACTAGAAAAATTATGGATGAAAATAAGGACAAACTTTGGGGCTCTGACACATATCACAAATATATATCAAACATAGCTGAAAACACACAAGCAGATGGCAAAGTAGATGACTGGGACCTCCTAAACACTAGACACTTAAATGGATCAAAGAATTTCATCAACATAGTAAAAAGGGAATCCATAGAATGGGTAAAAATGTTTGACAATAACACATTAGACAAAGGACTACTCCCCAGAATTTATAGCATTTCAATGTCTCAACCAGAAGAAGACAAATAAACCAAGTAAAAAATGGGCAGAGGACATAAACAGACACTTCACTCAAGAAGACATTCAGGTGCCCAACAAACACATGAAGAAATACTCATGATCATTAGCCATTAGAGAGATGCAAATCAAAACAACAAGGAGATATCACCTTACTCCAGTATTAATACGAAAAATAAAAGCAGAAAATGCTGGCAAGGTTGTGGAGAGACTGGGACTCTCTTCCACTACTAGTGGGACTGTAAAATGGTATAACCACATTATGGCACTTTATCAAAAGTTAGTAATAGAAATACCATATAGAACTGCAACCCTTCTACTTCATACATAACCTCAATAAATCAGAACTGTGACACAACTACATATGTGCATACCATGTTCATTGCAATACTATTCACAGTAGCAAAAAGAAGGAACCAGCCTAAGTGCCCATCAACAGAAGAATGGTTAAACCAATTTTAGTACATACACACAATGGAATTCTTTGCAACATTGAAGAATAACGATGACTTAGTGAAACACCTCATACATGGATGAATCTGGAGAATGTTGTTGTTATTAGGTGCCATCAAGTCAGTACTAACTCATAACAACCCTATGCAAAACAGAACGAAACACTGCTCGATCCTGCACCAACCTTTGCTACATTTGAGCCCATTGCTGCTGCTACTGTGTCAATCCATCTCGTTGAGTGTCTTCCTCTTTTTTTCTGACCCTCCACTTTACCAAACATGATACCCTTCTCCAGGGACTGATCCCTCTTGATAATATGTCTGAACTATGAAAGATGAAGTCTGGCCATCCTGACTTTCAAGGATCATTCTGGCTGTACTTTTTCCAATACAGATTGGTTTGTTCCTTTGGCATCCTTTGTACTTTTAATATTCTCCTCCAACACCACAACTCAAATGCATGAATTCTTCTACAGTCTTCATTATTCACTGTCCAACTTTTGCACGTATGTAAGGCTACTGAAAATACCATGGCTTAGGACAGGCAAATCTTAGTCCTCAAACTGACATCTTTGCTCTTAAACACTTTAAAGCGGTCTTGTACAGCAGATTTACCTGATGCAGTACATCATTTGATTTCTTGACTGCTGCTTCCATGAGTGTTGATGTTCGATCCAAGCAAAATGAAATCTTTGACAACATCAATTTTTTCTCTATTTATATGGATGTTGTTTATTGATCCAGTGGTGAGGATTTTTGTTTTCTTTCCTTGAGGTGCAACCTATGCCAAAGGTCTTTGATCTTTATCAGTAGGAATTTTAAGTCCTTTTCACTTTCAGCAAGCAAGGTTGGATCATCTGCATATTGCAGGTTGCTAAAGGGCCTTTCTCATTATGTTCAATAAAATAAGCCAATCACAAAAGGACAGATATTGTGAGATCAATGTTAAGAAAAGATTTTCTTTCTAAATGAAACATTCTATAATGGTTACTGGGAGTCTGGGTGGGAAGGTAGGTTTATCTACCGGCTAGTGGTTAGACACATGTTAACATGGGTGATGGGACAGGTAATATACAACAAGAGGGAGGTTGGCAGAGGAAAAATGAAGGTAGCAGGAGACACAGGTTGGAATGCAAGAGTTAAAGGAAATAGAGGAAAATATCATTAACTATGGTAAATGGAGGGAATTGCAATCATTGTAATGAAGCCAAGTATATGATTTGCTGAATGTAAACATAAATATCTGGTCTGTAAACCTTCACTCAATTCATAATAAAAAGTTTTAAAACAGACTTCAGGCAAGATGGCAGACTAGGTTAATGCACTACTTGGATCCTCTCCAACAAAGATACAATAGACCAAATGAAACAGACATAGATGAAAATCCTGGTACCCTGAACTTCATAGGAAAGGTTAGAGAAGTAGATTAAGTACTTGCTGAGAGGAGAAGCTGAGCAGGGATGGTGAGAAAGGAAGACTGAATGGTGTACAGCCAACCAGATGTGGCACAACCATCTTGAACTATTTTGAACAACTTTGGAAACAGCACAGCCTGGCAGAGCAGATTCACAAGAATGATAGTAAAGGTGCAATTCCTTCTTCCCAATTGCTCTCCTGTGACCAGAGGTGTGATCAGCTCCCACCCTCATCCATCCCCAGGACAGACCCTGCTTTCCAGAAGTCCAGAATCACATGATTGGGAGTCATGCCAGTGTGAGGCAGAAGGCTGACTCCAGACCAACCGAACCTGCAGAGCCTCCAGATCAACATTTAACTAGTGTCCCTGCCCCCAGCTGCTCTGTGATCTAATAGACCCTGAAACCAGCTTTATCAAGGGCCTCCACAAACTACTTCTGGATTGAGTGTCCTGAACATAGATAACACAGAGGCTGACGGGAACTGAATCTAGGACTAGGAACTCTGCTGTCACATTGCTCCCACAGCCACCACATAAGTTCCTTGGTTTGCAGAAGTCCCTCAGAGTTTCCTCCTTTCTCAGTTCAACAGCACTGTTGTTTTGTTTTTATTTTTGGGTTTGGTTTTTCTTTTTGTGGTTTCATTGTTCTTGATTATTTATTCTTTCTCTTCCTCCTCTTTCGATTCCCTTGAATGTTATCCTTTCTATTTTTGCTTTTGTTTTTCCTTCTTTTCTTCTGTTTGCATTTTGCCCCTTCTTTTTTTTTTCTCCAACTTTTGATCTTTCTTTACTACTCTCTACTCTCTTTTTCTTTGCATCTTCTCTCTCCCTGGCTTTTCTAGTGTTATTTTAATTTCTTCCTTTTATTCTGGTCTTTTTTCCCTCTTCTATAGCTCCATTTTTCCAATCCTTCTTTTCAGTCATTCTTTAGTGTTTTAAAATTCTTTCTTTTATTTTTCTCTTCTATAACTCCATTTCCCTGTCCCTCTTTTGTCTTTATATATGTATATATATAATTTTTTTTTCTTCTGGTTGCTGCTTGTTTTTACTTATTTTTTTCTAATTTTCTCTTATCATTGTTGGTTGGTTGCTAGTTTATTCTGTTTTGTTTTCTTGTTTGTGGGAGGGAGTGTTTCTCCTCTTTCCCGCCCTATAGGAGATAGTAACTGTGCCCAGATAGCCCAACTGAGCAAACACTAATACCAGTTCTAATGCCATCTGAGCAATGATAAACAGCAGTCGATGCTAGCCAAACCCACCCTAAGCTGAGGTGCCTAAATGGTGTACATGCTTCCATTCTCTAGCTACATCTTCATGAGACAGTTGGTGATTGCCTAAGAACACATCAACATACAATCATCAACTAAATAAAAATATGACAACCCCACAGTGCCTTGGAGAAAACAGACAATTTTATCTCACATGAAGGAAAAATGAAGAATGGTTCAAACAAATGGCTAAGATGCAGATACAGAAAATGTTTCTAAGGAAAAAAAAAGATAATGGAACTAACTGGAAAATAATCCAAAAAAGAATGATATTTAGGTACCTTCAAAGGACTGACAGAATGATTGAGGGAAGCAAGAACACAGAAAAATAAGAAGAATTCAGGAACACACAACAAAAACAAACTGACAAAATAAATTCAAATTCTGAAACAATACAAAACCCACAGTTAGAATTCCAGAAGATTAATACAAAGATCTCAGAAATGGACAATACATTGAAAGAGCAAAGGAGGAGATTTGAAGCAATGAAAGTCTGAATTAGTGAGCTTGAAGATAAATCTCTCAGTATTAGTATGCTAGAAGAGCAATCAGGAAAAAAGAATGAAAAAATTTGAAGAAAGCCTAAGAGTTATGTGGGATGCTATGAAGAGGAACAACTCACAGATAATTGGAATTCCAGAATAGGAAGAGACAATAAAAAACACAGAGAAAATTGTCACGTTGTTGGAAGTAAACTTGTCTAACATCATAAAAGACAAGAAGGTAAGCATACAAGAAGCTGAATGAAATCCAAACAGGATAGATCACAAAATAAAATCATGAAGACATATAATATTTAAACTTTCCAAAATCAAAGAAAAGGAGAATTCTGAAAAAGCAGCTTGAGAAAAAATGAAAAGTTACCTGCAAAGGAAAACTAATAAGACTAAGCTCTGATTTCTCAGCAGAAACGACGCCAGCAAGAAGGCAATGAGGTGACATACACAAAACTCTGAAAGAAAATCTTGCCAACCAAAAATTATATACCCAGCAAAGTTGCCCTTCAAGTACAACAGTGAGATTAGGATGTTTCCTGATAAACAAAAATTAAAAGAATTTTTAATGACCAAACCAACTTTACAAAAAAAAAAAAAACAACAACAAAAAACAAAACTGAAGGATCTTCTTTAGACTGAGAACTAACAACAGCAGACAACAGCCTTAGATTAACATACATGATACCACCACCCAGAACGCAATACAGATATAGATGTATTTAAAGTAAAACAAACCTCACGACTGAAATAGGGAACCAGATATATCAATTTATAATAAAGCCAACTACAAAGCAAGAAGAGGGAATAGTGTAGGTATACAACAAATGGCAAGGAAGTCAGGTATATTTCAAGATAAAACATACTGCTTTAAGTAGGGAAAATTTTTTTAAATTTCAAGGTAACCTCAAAGAAAACTAATACACCTGTACATCAAAATAAAAAAGAGGAAAATCAGAAAGATTTAGTAAACATTAACACAACAGAAATAAAAATGAAAAGAAAACCCACAACCAAAATGAACTCAGCAGAGAAATTTATGTGTTTGTTAAAGCCACCACTTACGGTATTTCTGTCATAACAGTAGTAGATAACTAAGACACAAATCTACTCTTTACAGGGTCTCCATATTTCTTCTCCACCACTCCTCCGTCAGTTTGTCGTACTATGGTGGCTTGTATGTTGCTGTGATGGCTTGAAGTATGTCACCAGTATTTTAAATGCCAGCAGGATCACTCATGGAAGACAGATTTCAGCAGAGCTTCCAGACTAACACAGAATGAAAGGAGACACAGACTATTTCTGAATGTTTGTTGTTGCTGTTGTTTATGTGCCATAGAGTCAATTTCAACTCATAGAGACCCTGTATGAGGTTTCCAAGAAGCAGGTGGTGGATTTGAACCACCGACCTTGTAGTTTGCAGTCAAGCCACTGAAAGCCTTATGCATAGCAGTGGAACATTGTCAGACATAGTGCCAGAAGATGAAAACATTATTAATAGCACCAGAATATTGTCAGATACACAGTGCCGGAAGATAAACACCTCAGGTTGGAAGGTACTCAAAATATGACTGGGTAACAACTACCTCCTCAAAGTAGAGTTGACCATGATGACATGAATAGAGTAAAGCTTTCAGGCCTTCATTTGCTGATTGGCACAAGTCAAAATAAAGATAAATGACACGTACAAATATCCATCAAAAATCAGAACATGGAATGTATGAAGTATGAATCTAGGAAAACTGGAAACTGTCAAAAATGAAATGCAACACATAAATATCAATATTCTAGGTGTTAATGAGCTGAAATCAACTGGTATTGGCAATGTTGACTAAGACAAACATGGTTTACTATGCCAGGAATGACAAATTCAAGAGTGATGAAGTCACATTCATTGTTAACATCAAAAACATTTCAAGATCTATCTTTAAATACAGTGCTGTCTGTAATAGTATAATATCCATATGCCTATACGGAGTCCTGGAGTCCTGGTGTCCTGGTGTGATGCTGTGGGCTAGTGTGTCAGACTACAAAGTAGTTTGAACTGCAAGGTCACCAGCTGCTCCTTGGAAACCCTATACAGGGTCGCTATGGGTCAGAATCCACTCGAAGGCACTTAATAACAACAACAATAGGGAAGACCAGTTAATACCACTGTTATTCAAATTTATGCACCAACTACTAAAGTCAGTAATGATGAAATTGAAGAATTCTACCAACTTCTTCAGGCTGAAATTGATCAAACATGCAATCAAGATGTATGAATAATTACTGGCGATTGGAATGCAAAGGTTGGAAACAAAAAGGAAGGATCTGTAATTTGAAAATGCTGCTAGAGATCGCATGATAACAGTAGTGAGGTTGGCCCAGGATTGGGCAGTGTTTCGTTCTGCTGTGCATAGGGTCACTATGAATCGGTACCAACTCGATGGCACGTAACAACCACAACAACAACAATGACATATTCACCACAAATACCTTATTTATACAACATAAAAGGTGACTGTACACATGGTCCTCACTGGATGAGATACATAAGAATCAAGTTGACTACATCTGTGGGAAAAGACAGTGGAAAGAACAGTATCAGCAGCCAAAACAAGGCCAGGGGCAGACTGTGGAACAGATCATCAACTGCCCATATGTAAATTTATGCTGAAGCTGAAGAAAATGAAAACAAGTCCACAAGAGTCAAAATATGACCTTGGACGTATCCCACCTAAATATAGGGACCATTTAAAGAACAGATTTGATGCATTAGGTAGTAATGACCAAATACCAGAAGATTTGTAGCATAACATTAATAACTTCATAAAGGAAGAAGGAAGAAAGTCATTAAAAAAGACAGGAAAGAAAGAAAAGATCAAAATGGATGTCAGAAGAGAATCTGAAATTTGCTCTCCAACATAGGGATGATAAAGGGAACAGAATATTTCAAGGGGCAGCTGGACAAGAAAAGGATTATAATAAAATGTGCAAAGAATTGATGTTAGAAAACCAAAAATGATGACCTTCTCAGCATTTCTCAAGTTGAAAGAAATGAAAAACAAAATTCAAGCTTCCACATGCAATACTGAAGGATCCTATAGGCAAAATACTGGATGATGCAGAGAGCATCAAAAGAAGATGAAAGATATACCCAGAGTCACTATACTAAGAAAGAAACAGTAGCTGTTCAACCATTTCAAGAGGTAGAATATGATCAAGAATTGATGTTACTGGAGGAAGGCAGAATCACCAGTGAGTACTATCCAATTTGTCTAGGTGGAGCTGATGAAATGAAATACAGATGGGTTA
>NW_006408549.1:2386860-2396144 GCF_000296735.1 Chrysochloris asiatica
GTTTTGTAACATAAAGGAGGAAGTAGTTAATCTTACAGTCCAGGAACAGAGAACAGAGGACCCTAGGACCATCCTGGAAAAGAGCATGAATGGAATGTGGGACCCTATTCAGAGAAGCAGTGACACCAGAGATGGAGGCAGAGATGAGGACATGGAGAAATAGAGCAGCTGAGGACTCTAGACTCATGGAAAGAGAAAGGCTGTGTGTGGGTGTCCAGGAGGCAGGCTTGCAGAATGTGCCCTTTAGTTGTTTAAATGATAATATATTCCTGAGTGTTTTTATGTATGTACAAAAAAACAAAAACAGAGGGAATAGAAGCAAATACTGTTGAATGATGATGCACGGAGGGGATTGTAATCATTGCAATGAAACGAAATACCATAGGATGAGTGTAAAACCAATGTTCTCTCATGTAAACTATCACTCAATTAATAATAAAAGCTTTAATTAAAAAAAAAAAGTACATCAACAGAGAACTGTTAGAAATTGAAGCCAGATTCAGAAGAGGACATGAAATTATGGATATTGTTGGTAACAACAGACAGATCTTGGCTGAAAGCCAAGAATACCAGAAAGATGTGTACTTGTGCTTTATTTACTTACAGGCTTTTGACTGTATAATCATTCCAAACTTTGGACAGCATTGCGAAGAACGATATTCTAGAACACTTAATTTTGCTCCTGAGAAACTTGTACATAGACCAAGAGGCAGTCATTTGAACAGAACAAGGGGATACTGAATAGTTTAAAATCTGGAAAGATGTGTACCAGGATTGTATTCCTTTATCCTACTTATTCAATCTGTATGCTGTGCAAATAATCTGAGAAACTAGATTATATGAAAAAGAACGCGGAATCAGGATTGGAGGAAGACTCATTAACAATCTGCAATATGCAGATGATATAACCTTCCTAGATGAAATTTAAGAAGACTTAAAATACTTACTGATGAAGATCAAAGACCACTACTTTCAGTATGGATTGCACCTCAATGTAAAGAAAACAAAAATCCTCACAACTGAGCTAATAAATAATATCATGATAAATGGAGAAAAGATTGAAGTTGTCAAAGACTTCAGTTTGCTTGGATCCACACTTAATGCTCAAAGAAGAAGCAATCAAGCAGTCAAAGACATAATACATTAGGCAAATATGCTGCACAAAACCTTTGTAAAGTGTTTGAGAGCCCAAGATATCAGTTTGAGAACTAATGTACACCTGACCCTGTTGTTGTTGTTAAGTGTCACCATAGCAACCCTATGCACAACAGAACAAACACTGCTGGGTCCTGGACAAACCTCACAATAATTGCTACGCCTGAGCCCATCGCTGCCTCCACTGTGCCAATCCATTTCATTGGGGGGGTCTTCCTTTTTTTCTCTGACACTCCACTTTACCAAACACGACATCCTTCTCCAGTGACTCATCCCTTCTGATAATATGTCCAAAGTAAGAGAAACAAAGTTTGGCCATCCTGGCTTCCAAGGAGCACTCTGAATGTACTTATTCCAACATAGATTTGTTTGTTCTTTTGGCAATCCATGGTACTTTTAATATTCACCTCCACCACAATACTCAAATGCATCAATTCTTCTACAATCTTCCATATTTACTGTTCAACTTTTGCATGCATATGAGATTATTGAAAATACCATGGCTTGGTTATTTAAAATACCCATGGCATAACTTCCAGAATCACAGCAATACACAAGCCACCACAGGATGACAAACTGACAGACGAGTGGTGGCACCTTTCCTTAGCCATGGTATTTTTAATCAGCTCATATGCATGTGAAAATAGAACAATGAATAAGGAAGACCGGAGAAGAATTTTAATTGTGGTATATACCAGGGGTGGGAATATCTGGTCTGCGGGCTGTATAAGGCCTGTGAAATCATTTGGTTTTGGCTCTGCCAAGGCAATTGTAGTTCCAGCCATCCAAATATAGCAGGCTAATTTTTAAGTCGATCAAAAGGTTCTCCACTTCTGATGTAGATGAAGAATGTTGGAAGTACCGTGAACTGCTAGAAGAACAAACAAACCTGTCTTAGAGGAAGCACAGCCAGAATGCTCCTTAGAAGCCATGATTATGAAATTTTATCTCTTGTAATTTGGAGATGGCTACCAGGGGTGGGAGGGATTGGGAGAGTTACTGACTAGAGGGTAGACACAAGCCACAGCAATACCCTCTACAACCCCACCTATAAGGTGGTTGCTATACTGGATGCTATACAGAAGAGCAACAACTACAACCAACATTGGCTAGATCCACTCTGAATTGAACTGTACATTGAACAGAGAAGCTGATGTCCTGGTCACACCCACCATGAGGCAATCAGTGAGTGCTTAAGAATACATCAACATACATTCATCAACTTAATACAAATACAACACCACAATGCCTCAAAAGCAGCAGAAAATTTCTGTTCACATAAAGAAACCACACAGAGTAGCTGAAACAAATGACTAAGAGGCAGAGTTAGGAAATGCTTTAAGGAAGAAGAGGCACTGGAAGTAACTGAAAAAGAATTCAAGAGAATGATATTGAGGCACATCCAAACGTTGCACAGAAAGGTTGAGGAGAACAAGGAAGAATTCAGAAAAGTGCTATAGGAACAATCAAACAAAATAGATACAGCAGACGATACAAAACCTACACACAGAAATTCAGATCAATACTAAAGTATTAGAAATGGGCAATACACTTAAAAGGAAAAGCAGAAGAAGTGAGTCAATGGAAGCCAGAATTAACGAGCTTGAAGGTAAATCTCTCAATACTAGTAAGATAGAAGAACGATCAGGAAAAAAGAATGAAAAAAATCTACAGAAAGCCTAAGAGTCATGAGAAACAGTATGAAGAGGAATAACCTACAGGTGATCAGAATTCCAGAAAGAAAGTGAAAAAGAAAACCACAGAAAAGGTATTCACAGAGCTGCTGGAAGAAAATTTCCATAAATTCATGAAAGATGAGATAATATTCTAGAAAACTGAGCAAACCCCAAACAGGCTAGACCCCTAAAGGAAAATCACAAAGACATTATATATAATCAAACTCTCCAAATCAAAAGACAAGGAAAGAATCCTGAAAACAGCTTGGGAAAAACTAAATGTTACCTACATAGGAAACCAATAGGATTAAGTTCTGACTTCTCAACAGAAACTATGCAGGCAAGAAGGCAATGTGGAAACATATACAAAACTCCGAGAGAGAAAAAAAAAACCTGCCAACCAAGAATCATATACTCAGTAAAATTGCCCCTCAAATACAATGAAGAAATTAGAACATTTCCAGAGTAATAAAGCAAATCACAATAACATGAGGTGTGCCTGTCTAGGTCTAGGGGTATTTTTATTTATCTAGCTTTTCTGATCTGAGTAAACAAGCCCTCTTAATTGCTGTCTTTGTTAAGGGTCATCAAGTTGGTTCCAACCCCTGTATACAATGTTTCTGAGGAGCTGTGAACTATAAGATGTAAATGGAGAGTCACAGGGAGAAAGTGGGATAACTACTATTGCAGGGAGGGGATTCCAATCATTGAGATGAAACAAAGTGTATAATTTGTTGAATGTAAAGCTGATGATCTTGTCTAAACAGTCATTCAATTCACAATAAAAGTTAAGTAAAAAAAGTGGTATATATTGAAGACATATAGAAATAATTACTCCAGCGGACTTATGGACCACAAATTATCAGTTTCCATGACCTTGACACAAGAACTAGATGGTGTTCGGTTATCACTACCAACTTCTCTGAAATAGATTACATTAGAAGGTTCTGAAAAGAGTGGGAGAAAAAATGTAGAACAAAATTTAAAATCATAGAAAAAGCCCAGGCTTACTGGTTAGATAGAGACTATGGTACTGGTCACCGCCCAGGTCTGGAACTGAGCTCACTACCATGGCTTAATTTTTAGCCAAACTATAGATAGAGCTATTAGAATAATCAGCCATTTGACATCCAAAGGGCAGCATTTACCCAGGGACAATGTGCAGAAAGATTAGGAACGAAGGAAGAATAGAAACTAAAACACAGAGAGGAAGTGGGATAAGTGATGTCATATTGAGGAAACTGCAATCAACGAGATGAAACAAAATTTGTAAGAATTGTTAAGTGTAAAACTGATGATCTGTTCTGTAAACCATCACCCAATTCACAATAAAAAGTTTTTAAAAAAGAAGAATCGTATGCAACTGTTGTGACCTACCTACAAATTCTTAAAGATGTTGTTAGGAACTAATTTTGTTCCTAACCCAGTTATAACAGAGCAAACCACTAGCTGATCCTGGACCATCCTCACAAGTTCAAGCCCATTTGTTATAGTCACCTTGTTAGTCCAGCTCATGAAGAAGGGTTTCCCTTGATTTTGCTGATCCTCCATTTTACCACACATAATGTCCTTTTCTAACAACTGTATATTTTCCATAATATAAATAGCCACCACACAACTTATTTGACCAATTCCCTTTAGTTTATTTCCAATTTTCTTCCTAATTCAGATGATGCTAAAACAAAACGCATACATCCATATTTGTGTATTGCCAATATTTTTCTTGGGAAGATTCCTAGAAGTGGGATCACTGGCTCAAAGCATATGTGCATTTTTTAAAAAAAGATAAAATTTCCTTTAAAAAGTAATAATATGTATTTCCAAAATGAGTATATGAAAATATCTTTGAGAAAGCAAACTTTGAGAATAATATGTCAAACACTTTGAACTATTTGTTCTTTGTTTATGAATATTTTCCCCAGAAAATAATTCAAAACAAAAGAAGTTTTATACAAATATTGTATAAGCATTACAACCATGGTTTCAAACCAGCTTATTTCTGGCTCAACCTTTTGCTGAGGGTTTACATTTCCGCCCCTAATATAAATGTAGATCAGAATACACATTTTAACAAGATATATAAGAATCACTTAGGGATCTGTAAGAATCATCTGGGGATCTTGTTAAAATGTAGATTCCAATTCAGTATGAGTAGAAATGCAACAGCTCAGTAAGGGGTCGAGCAAAATGAAATAGTTTGAAGCCCTGATTGTAGCATTATACTGGTATATAATAGTGGAAAACCAGATACAACCTACATTTTTATAATAGAGCAAGTAAATTATTATAGACATTGAAAATGATCATTATAAAATTCAAGTAAAATGGAAAATGCTATGATACCATATTGTTTTAAAATGGCAAGATTTAAAAGTTTAACCTAAATATTAAAAAGTTGTAAGAAGGGGCCTCAAAAAGTTCTTGGATGAATGAAATAAAAAGATAATGAAAAATTTCCACTAACTTTTTGAAACCCCCTCGTATTTTGGCTATATATGTATCCCTTGACACTAGTTTTTAATACTTACTTTATGAGTTTCTACATTTCCCTGGTTTTCTTGGATAAAGACTTTACTTTTCTAATTGGAAAAATTTCAATCATAGCACTTCGGAGAGTGTTCTGCACTTGTTAAATATTCAATAGGTTCTTTGATGGCTATTCCCGAAACGTTATATAAAAAGGAGCCAATTAAAAATCCAATATAGCAAGCATCTTGCATTCATCCTGGCTTGGTGCATAGTATAGTTCTCATCTTAAGCAAAGTTGTGAAGTAAGGTAACTTTGTTTTTGTTTTCCACCTTTTATGCCACCTCACCTTCAACCCCCAGGATTTATATTCTGTGTGCTATTTCCAAAGGAGCTGCTTCATGGCCGCTGCTTCTATGTAAGCTGATAATAGCATCTAGAGGTATGTGCATTTCTAAAAGGTCAGAAACTGGCAAAGAATAGCCTACATTCCACCCTTTGGGTAGAGTGTGCGGGAGGAGTTGATGGTTATAATGGTGGTAGTGAGGAGGAGGATGCTGACCACGGAGAAGGCTTCAAAATGAAAATGGAGCCTTGCAGGAAGAAATGATTTGTCTTCATAATGACAGTTTTGCAAATATTTTGAACATGCCTGGGATTTCTTCTTAAAAAAACAAAAGCTGAATCTAAAGTCTGTGATACGCTAGGCATAACTATGATTACAGCATTTAAATCCTTTAAAAGTTTTTTTTTTTTTACAATTTCTGTTTATGAATTTATTTTTAAACCTTTAATTGTGACGAGTGATAGTTTACATGGGAGAACATCAGTTTTGCACTCATCCTATTGTATTTCATTTCATTGCAAAGATTACAATCCCCTCCATTCTCCATGCATCATTACCATTCCATTCAACAGTATTTGCTTCTATTCCCTCCAGGTTTTGTTTTTTGTTTCTGTTTTGTTTTTACACTTAAACACTCAGGAATGTATAATAATTTAAACAACTCAAGGGCACATTCTGCAAGCCTGCCTCCTGGCCACCAGCACACAGCCTTCTTTTTCCATGAGTCTAGAATCCTCAGATGGTCTATCTCTCCATGTCTTCATCTCTGACTCCATCTCTGGTGTGACTGCTACTCTAGATAGGGTTCCACATTCCGCTCATGCCTCTTCTCCCTTGATGGTGCTGGGGTCCTCTGTTCCTGGACTGTAAGATTAACTACTCCCCCCTTTACGTTATACAACTTCTATGTTTACAGTTGTGACAGTCGCAGTTATGTTTATGAATTCTTGATACAAACCGTAGCACACTTTTGTTGTTGTTGTTAAGTGCCATCGAGTTGGTTATAGGATTTTCAAGGAGCAGCTCTCTTTCTCATATATATATGTGTCATATGAATATATATATATTGTTGTTAAGTACCGTGGAGCTGGTTCTGACTCATAGTAAGCCTGCACAGGGTTTCCGAGGCTGTAAATCTTTATGGGAGAGAAAGCCTCATCTTTCTCCCGCGGAATGGCTGGTAGTTTCGAACTGCAGACTTTGAGGCAGTTCGCTACCAGACCACTACGCTACCACATATCTATATCTATATCTATAGATATATTAGCATAGTGGTTAGGAATCGGGCTGTGAACCGCAAGGTCAGCAGTTCGAAGCTACCAGCTGCTCCGCGGGAGAAAGATGAGGCGTTCTGCCCCCGTAAAGATTTACAGCCTCGAAAACCCTGTACTGGGTCGCTATGAGTCGGCGCTGACTCCACGGCACATAACAATAACAACAATACACTTTGGAAACTCTATTGTTGTTGTTAAGTGTCATTGAGTCTATTCCGACCTATAGGACCCTGGATAGGGTTCCCAAGGGGCAGCTGGTGAGCTTGAACTGCTGACTTTACATTTCAAAGAACTTTGCAATGGGCACCTTAACCCCCAGCACCACACCAGGACTCCTGGAGACCCTATATAGGGTGGTTTTGAGTCAGAACTGACTCAATGCCACATATATACATACATATACCTATGTTGTTGTTAGTTGCTTTTCCGTCTGTCCTGACACAGACTGAACTAAACATTGTTTACACCACCCTAACAATTATTGCCGTGCTTGAGCTCATTTACTAACATCCACTGTGTCAATCCATTTCGCTAGGGGTCTTCCTCTTTTTCCATGACGCTTTTTTAAAAAATGCATGATGTCCTTCTTCAGGCACTGGTCCCTCATGATAATATATGAAAAGTGCATGAGACAAAGTCTTGTTGTTCTCCTTTCTGAGGAGCATTCAGCTGTACTGATAAGACAGATTTGTTCCTTCTTCCCACATTACATGGTAAATTCAATATTCTTCACCATCACAATAATTCAAATGCTTCAATTCTTTTCTGGTCTTCCTTAATCATTGTCCAGCTTTTGCATGTGTGTACATGAGGCAATTGAAAATACCATGAATTGGGCAAAGAACACCTTAGTCTTCAAAAGTGAATTTTTGCTTTTTTGTTGTTGTTGTTGTTTAACACTTTAAAGATACCTTATGCAGCATATTTGCCCAGTGTAAGATATCTTTGCTTCTATTTACTGTGTGTGCTGCATATACCAGAAGACTTCACAAAGTTCTTGGAAAAATTTGATTTTATTTTCATTTTATTTCATGAAATTTTTGTAGCCGCCTCGTATATTCATCTATATCAGAGAAAGTTGAAAAGTTTTGCTACAAGGATTTGAATTCATTCACACATGAATTTATTGGAAACAAACAAACAAATTCATTTAAACATGTCTTTCATCAGTGGATGGCTACAGACTACTTCTCTTAGTAACACACTTAATCTCATTAGGGAGTCCTTAAAACAACCAAAAAGGTCCATTCTGAACAATGGCTTCTAAGGGGATCAGCTGACTAGGTAAATTCAAGGGACAGAGGTCAACTCAGAAGATTATGTGACTAGATTTTTGGATTTGTTTGTTTTGTTTTTTTACATTTATTCCAAAGGACAATCATAGGGGCTTATTATGAAGAAATCTAAAAACTGCATTCATGAGTAAAATTGTGCCAAGGAATTTTTTTCTGGCACAACAATGCACCTGCCTGTTTTTTGAGAATAGTAAGAGCCATTCTATGAAAAATCATTGAGATACCTTTCCCAATCTACACTACAGCCCTGATGTTCTCCCCTTTAGACTTCTATTTATTTCACAAACTCAAATAACATTGAAAATGAACATGATTTGAGTCTCCTGAGGATGCCTAAACTGCCCTATTGATGTGGCATAAACTGAAGAGCCAAGAATTATTTGGGAGAAGAGTTGTTGTTGTTGTTGTTAGTGCAATTGAATCTGTTCCCACTCATAGTGACCCCATGCACAACAGACTGAAACACTGCCTGATCTTGCACCATCCTCACGGTTATTGTTACGTTTGAGCCCATTGTTGCTGCAACTGTGACAGTCCATCTTGCTAAGGGTCTCCCCACTTTTTTGTTGACCCTTCACTTTACCAAAGAACTCACACAGAACAGGATAGAGAGCTCAAGCAAGTGAATAAATAGAGTACCAAAATAATCCTCAGGAGGAAGAAATGGTATGGAATTAAAAAAAGAATTCTTCTTAGTTCCCTACAACAAATTAGGAAGGAAGTCAAGGATTTAAGAAAATTATATAAGAACAAATTGGTAAGATAAACAGAAAATCAAAAGTCATGCAAAAACAGCAATTAGAAATCCAGATTAGTACAAAACTTTCAGAGATAGATAATGCTTTAGAAGGACAAAGGAGTAGAATTTAATTAATGAAAGATGGGATTAGCAAAATAGAAGATAAATCTCTTAATACTAATCTGCTAAAGGAATAACCAGAAAAAAAAATGGGAAAAAATAAAGAAAAGTTTAGGAATTATGTGAGACACCATCAAGAGGAATGATTTATGTGTTCTTGGAATTGCAGAACAGAAAGAAGCAAAAACAAAAACAGAGTAAATTGTTGATTT
>NW_006408549.1:2397425-2398408 GCF_000296735.1 Chrysochloris asiatica
GGGAATTATTCATTTAGAAAACCAACAATGGGAGACAACAACCTCAGGTTAAGACACTTGACTGCATTACTCAACAATCAGCTCAGATATGGAAGTACTGAAAATAAAGCATACCTACAAGACTGAAAACAGAGAACCAGAGGTGTCAATTTGTAATTGATGACAACAACAAAACAAAAAGAGAGAAAATGCAGTGTAGTTATAGTAGTTCCAAATGGAGAGAAAATCAACACAATATCAAGATAGACCAGACTTTGAAACTTGAGAAGATAATATAATAAGTTGACAGAACAACCTCAAAGAAAAGTAATAAACCTCTCACCAAAATAAAAAAGAAGAAAATCATAAAGACTTGATATACACTTAAACAACAGTAGTGAAGGAAATATGAGGGTGATTCAAAAATTATCTGCACTCTGGCTGTAGAATTTATTTGAATCAACTTTTAGAAAAGACAAATACATTATTTTCAACACAGTCTCCTTGCTTTTCAATACATTTTGTCCACCTTTCAACAAACAATAATATTCCCTTATTAAAAAATGGTGTAGCCTGAGTTGTGAGCCACAATTGCCCCACTGACTTTGTTTCTTCATCAGAGGCGAATCTTCGTCTTTGAAGGGCTGCTTTCAGGACACCAAACAGGTGAAAGTCTGATGAAGTAAGATCACAACTATAGGGAGGTTGCTGTAACACCTCAAATGAAGTTTTTGAAGAGTGTCAACCGAGTGGGCAAAGGTGTGTGGAAGTGTATTGTCATGCAAGATCACAACACCGTTGGAAAGCAGTGCTGTGTTTAATCCGAAATTTAGGCTTCAGCTCTTCAGTAAACATCTATTGATTATTGAACATTTTCCCTAATAATGTTCCAATACTGACCCTTGAGAATTCCAGAAAACTGTAAGCATCGATTTTCCAACTGATGATTGACTTTTCAACTTTTTCTTAGTTGGTGATTGAGGATGTTTCCATTTCATAGTCTG
>NW_006408549.1:2406978-2441107 GCF_000296735.1 Chrysochloris asiatica
GAAGAATGAAGTCCTTGACAACTTCAATCTTTTCTCTGTTGATAAGAATGTTGTTTATTGGTCCAGTGGTGAGGATTTTTGTTTTCTTTACACTGAGATGCAATCCATACCGAAGGCTATGCTCTTTGATCTTCATCAGTAAGTATTTTAAAGCCTCTTCACTTTCAGCAAGCAAGGTTGTATCATCTGCATATTGCATGTTGTTGATGAGTCTTCCTCCAATCCTGATGACACGTTTTTCTTCATATAACCCAGCTTCTTGGATTATTTGCTCAGCATACAGATTGAATAAATATGGTGAAAAATACAACCCTGTCGCACATCTTTCTTAATTTTAAACTATTCAGTGTTCCCATGTTCTGTTTGAACACAACTGCCTCTTGGTCCATGTTTGGTAGGTTGTGTTTTTGTTCTTATTTGCTTCAAGGCATTTGTTTTTGTTTTTGTTTTATTGTATATTTTATTACCCAGTAGCTTTTAAGCAGGGTGTTAGTTTTCATGCACTTGATATTTTCATCTTGATCTTCCTGTTGTTGATTTCTAATTTTATAGCATTTTTATCTGAAAAGATGCTTTGTATTATTTCAATATTTTTTTCAATTTATTGAGGCTTGTTTTGTGGCCTAACATATGACCTATACTGGAGAATATTCTATGTGCACTGGGAGAGAATTTGTATTGTAGTTGGGTTGAGTGCTCTATATAAATCTATGAGGTCATGTTGGTTGATTGTTTTGTTTAGTTCTTCTGTGTCTTTTTTGAGTTTCTTTCTAGTTGTTCTGGCCTTCATCGAGAGTGGTATATTAAAATTTCCTATTATTATTGCAGAGTTGTCTAGTCTTTCTTCAGTTCAATAGAGTGATTTATATATTTTGTGTTATTTCATTGAGAGCAAAGATATTTATTATGGTTGTATCCTCTTGTTCAGTTGACCCTTTAATCATGAGGTAATGTCCTTATTTGTCTCCTATGCTGGTTTTTGCCTAAAAGTCTATTTTTATCAGAAATTAATTTTGCCAGTCCTGCTCCTTTTTGATTGTCATTAGCTTGATGTATTTTTTCCATCCTTTGATATTTTCGTCTTTGTGTGTATGTAATGTTTGTTTGTTATAGACAGCATGTTGAAGGATCCTGTTTTCTTACACAGCCTGCTGCTTTCTGTCTCTTGACTGGTGTATTTAATCTATTGACATTCAGTGCAATTATCAATAGGTATGAATTAATTGCAGTCATTTTGCTGTGTGTTTTTGGTGGTGCTGCTGTTTCTTTGTTTCACCTAATTTTGTTTACTGAGTTAATTTTGGTTTAGTATTTTCTTGTCAATTTCTTCATTGCTGTTGTTTTAATGTTTACTAAATCTTCATGGTTTTTCCTTTTCTTGATCTGATGTAAAGGTATATTGAGTTTTTTGAAGTTATCCTGTAATACACTAATTTCTTTCCCAGTTTAAAACAATCTGTTTTATCTTGAAATCTACTTGACTTCCTCATCATTTGGAAGTTTTGTAATTATACTTTTCCCTCTTTTTGCTTTGTAGCTGTCTTTGTTATAAATGGATATATCTGGTTCCTTATTTTCAATCTTGTAGGTATGTTTTAATTTGAATACTTCTATATCTGGATGGAATTTTGGGTGATGTTGCCTTGTATATGAATCTCACGTACAAAGGGCTCCCTTTAGCATTTTTTATAATGTTGTCCTGGTTATTACAAATTTCTTTGATTTCTGTTGATTTGGAAATGTTCTAATTTCTCTGAGGGATAGTTTTTCTTGGTATATGATTCTTGCTTGGCAACTTTTTTCTTTTAGAGTTTTGTATATATTTCTCCATTGCCTTCTTGCCTGCATTGTTGCTGCTGATAAATCAGAGTTAAATCTTGCAGATTTTCCTCTGTAGGTAACTTTTCATTTTTCCTGAGCTGCTCTCAGCATTCTTTCCTTCTCTTTGATATTGGATCTTGATTATGCTATAGTGATTTTCTTTTGCAGTCTATCCTGTTTGGGGTTTATTCAGCTTATTGAATGCTTATCTTCTCATCTTTCATGATGTTAGGAAAATTTTCTTCCAATAGCTCTTCATCTATCTTTTCTGTGCTTTTTATTGTTTGGGGTTTATTCAGATTATTGAATGCTTATCTTCTCATCTTTCATGATGTTAGGAAAATTTTCTTCCAATAGCTCTTCATCTATCTTTTCTGTGCTTTTTATTGCCTCCTTCTGTTCTGGAATTCCAATCACCTGTAAGTTAGTCTTCTAATGTTGTCTGACATGAGTCTTAGGTTTTGTTCAGATGTTTTCACTCTTATTCTGATTATTCTTTTAGCTTACTGGTATTGAGAGATTTATCTTCAAGCTCACTAATTTGGGCTTTCAGTGATTAAAATCCATTCCTTTGCCCTTTCAATGTATTGTCCACTTCTGAAATCTTAGTATTAGTCTTCTGGATTTCTAATTGCTATTTTGTATGGTCTCCAATCCTTTGTCTAGTTTGCTTGATTGTTTCTATAGTGTTTTCCTGATTTCTTCCTTGTTTTTCTTGACTTTTCTGTCAATCATTTGTAGGTCCCTACATATCATTCTCTTGAATTCTTTTCTAGGTAGATCCAATGACATTTTTCCTCAAAAATGTTTTGTAGCTCTTCCTCTTGGTCATTTGGTTGAGCCAGACTGTTATGTTTCTTCATGTCAACAGAAATGGTCTGCTGCTTTTTAGACATTGTGGTGTTACAATTATACTAAGTTGGTGATTGTATGTTGGTGCATCAGCAGGCATACACCAACTAGGTTTGATTAGGGATGAGCCTGTGCACTGTTCTCTTTTTGCTGTTCATGCCTTTCAGCTTAGGAAGATTTGACTGATGTTGGTTGTTGTCACAGATCTAGTGCATAGCAGCTGGTATTGACTTTTGCCTAATTGGTGGGCCTTAGAGGGTACAGTTGTGGCTGGACTGTATGGACACTGTTGCTGTCATCTCCTGTCAGGTGAGGCAAGAAGAGAAAACACACACACACAAGAGAGAAGTGAAACAAACAAATCAATGAGGAAACAATAGAGAAAAAAGAATATAGTAAAGAAAAAAAAAGAAGCAGGTAGCTGCTAGAAAAGGAATACAAAAATCAAGTGAGAAAAGAGGGAGAGGAAAATAAAAAAGAGAAAAGAAAAAGAACTAACACAATTTGGGAGAGGAATGAGTAGAAGGGAAAGAGAGAAAAACAAATAGCAAGGAAGGCAGCAAGCAAGCAAGCAAGCAGCAGTGGTTGAGAAGGAGAAGCAGAAAAAAAGTAGAAAAATGAAAGAACTAGAAAGGTTAGAAAGCCAATGAGAGGACAAAAGAATGAATAAACACAAAAATGCAAGGAATACACCAGGGAAGGTGCCAGACCCAGAGACGAGAAAATTCTGGGGTGTCCTTGTGGTCTAGAACCTTATGTTATGAGTGGACAAGGAATGAGATGGTAACCCTCTCAACCCTAGATAAAGTACCTGTAGGACTAGATGTTGTATGTTCTGTGCACCCAATCTGGGTACCCAATCATATAGACCCTAAAGCTGCAGGAGGATCAGGGTATTTCCTTCCCAAAGAACAGCTGAGGGTGAGAGGTTTCCACTAGTCCAGGACTGGCCAGAACAAGCTCTGCAGCTCTGACTGCCTGGAGAGCAGGAGCATCCCTGAGAGTGTTCACAGGTCAGGGCTGGCCACACCTCTGGTCATCAGGGTAGGGTAATGTGGGGGTACAAGAAAAATCTTCTGCACCTTTCTTTCCACCCATAAGCAATGTACCTCGGTTACCTTCAGTGTCTCCTACAAAAGTTCAAGATGGCCACTCTGTGCCTGGCCAGCAGAGGCTACCAGTGCCCTTTTTTAATCTGTCCCCCTACACATCTGTTCGGCTGCTTCTGCTAGTGAGGGTTAGTCCCAGGTTGGCTGGGACTGGCTTTGCAGGCTAGGAGCAGGGGCCACCTGGGCAGGGTTAATGCGATTAGCTCTCCCCTTCTTTAATGCAGCTCACAACTGTTGTGCTCACCTCCATGCAGCTGTGATCAAAAGGAGAGTAGGAGCTTCTCTGGGGGTGTATGGGGGTGGGTGGGGGCTCACTTTGCCTTTGGTCACCAGAGGCATGTGGGGAACAAGAAAAAATTTGCACATACAAGCCACTGGTATGTTTCTACAATGCCTATATGTTTTCATGCTGCTTACAAAACTCTAGATGGCCACACCACATCTGGTCGACTGGCATAGGTCACCAGTCTGTCTCCTTTTTGCTGTGTCTGTTCAGCTGTCTCTCCTAGTAAGCTTTCAGTCCACTTCTCTACACCGTCACCTGAAGTTCAGGGTTCTGGGACTATCATCTGCTTCTGTTTTGTTTTGTTTTCCTTATCTTTATTGTTGAGGGTCAATACGGCTTTCTACCTAATCCGCCATCTTGCTGCCTCCTTCCCTGGTTGATGGTTGATGGGCTTAGGAGTGTGCTGGATATTTCTTGGTTACCACTTTTCAGAAAAGAATGTGGAAGGGGGGATACCATTGCTGATGTCTAATGGATCTTGGCTGAAAGCACAGAATACCAGAAAGATGTGCTTTATTGACTACGCAGTCTTTCGATTGTGTGGATCATGACAAGCTATGGACAACATTACAAAGTATGAGTATTCTGATACACATAATTGTGCTCATGAAGAACCTGTACATAGACCAAGAGGCAGTTGTTCAAACAGAACATGGGAACACTGAATAGTTTAAAATTAAGAAGGAGTACACCAGGGTTGTATTCTTTCACCATATTTATTTAATCTGTATGCTGAGCAAATAATCCAGGAAGCTGGGTTCTGTGAAGAAAAACGTGGCATCAGGATTGGAGGAAGACTCATCAACAACATGCAATATGCAGATGATACAACCTTGCTTGCTGAAAGTGAAGAGGCTTTAAAATACTTACTGACGAAGATCAAAGAGCATAGCCTTCGGTATGGATTGCATCTCAGTGTAAAGAAAAAAAAAATCCTCACCACTGGACCAATAAACAACATTCTTATCAACAGAGAAAAGATTGAAGTTGTCAAAGACTTCATTCTTTGTGGATCAACTATCAACACTCATGGAAGAAGCAGTCAAGAAATCAAATTTCATATTGGATTAAGCAAACCTGCTGCACAAGACCTTTTTAAAGTTGAAGAGCAAAGATGTCAGCTTGAGGACTAAGGTGTGCCTGACCCAAGTCATGGTATTTTCAATAACCTCCTATACATGTGAAAGCTGGACAGTGAATAAGGAAGACTACAGAAGAATTGATGCTTTTGAGTTATGGTGTTGGAGGAGAATATTGAAAGTACCATGGGCTGCCAAAAGAACAGATATATCTGTGTTGGAAGAAGTGCAGCCAGAGTGCTCCTTGGAGGCCAGGATGGTCAAACTTTGTCTCTCATGTTGTTGTTGTTGTTAAGTGCCGTCAAATCGGTTCTGACCCATAGCGACCCTGTACAGGGTTTCCGAGGCTATAAATCTTTATGGGAACAGAGTGCCTCATCTTTCTCCCGCGGAGTGGCTAGTAGTTTCGAACTGCTGGCCTTAAGGTTTGCAGCCTGATTCGTAACCACTATACTACCAGAGCTCCTTCTTCATACTCTCTCATACTTCAGACATATTGTTAGGAGGAACCAGCCGCTGGAAAAGGGTATCATGTTTGGTAAGGTGGAGGGGTCAGAGAAAAAGAGGAAGACCCCTAGTGAGATGGATTGGCAAAGTGGCAGTATCAATGGGCTCAAGCGTGGCAACAATTGTGAGGTTGGCAGGACTGAGTAGTGTTTCATTCTGTTGTACATAGGGTCGCTATGAGTCGGTACCAACTCAATGGCACCTAACAACGACAGCAACTCCTCTTCATAGTCATACGATTCAACATCTTGAGCAATTTCTTACAAAACAAGTTAACCCATTACCTTCATTCAAAGAAAAATAATTCTAAGACAGTAATATAAATTGACTAAAGTTTATTTAGTATATACTTTGTAAATCAGGGCAACATTTTCAATTAGAATAAATAAAATGTTCCAAAGGAGAGATAGCTTTCAAGGTTTTTATACTCAGTATGTTGTTGTTGGTTCCAACTTAAAGCAACCCTGTATAGAGTTTCTGAGGCTTTAATCTTTGAAGGGCCATAAAGCCTCATCCTTCTCCCACAAAGGGTCTAGTGGGCTTGAACCATGGAGTTTATGGTTCACAGTTCAATGCTGATCTTATGGAGCCACCAGCATTAGAAATTATGAACTGCACATGGGAACAGGGCCAGAATAGTGTTTATATACTAAGCTGGGGACATGCAACATCGTTTTTTTGATGAACAATGAGAATAACTACGAATTGACCTTAAAACAGCTTCTAGACTGCCATGAAAACAGGGCCAGATTAGTTATTATATAAATAATTGTGGATATACAACATTATTTTGAAGAACAATTCAAGTAATTACTAATTGATTTTAAAACATAGCTTCTAGATTGCCATGGAAATTGTGCCAGAATACAGTTACATAATCCCTTGTGGAAATGCAACAGTTTTTTGAAGAACAATTCAAATATTTACTCAATGACCTTAAGACATAGCTTTTAGTCTGACCTTTGTAATTTCTGTTGTTGAAACTGATTGCACATAGATACTTTTTAAAAGAGTTCTATGCCCAGCACATTCAATCATTGACACTATTTTTTGACTTAAAGATGATGCTCAGCAAATCAATGTTCTCAAATTTAAATTTCAGAGATTTTTTTCAGGGCTTTAGTTTGGGTGGGTCATTTCAACCTCCATAGAATCTGTAAATCTGGATTCCATGAGAATGAAAACCTCCGTTCCTCACATTGCACCTGTATCTGGTCATAAGAAAGATTAAACATGATACACACAATATAGGTACATTATTATTGTTGTTAGTGGCTACCAGATTAGTTCTGACTCATTGCTGTTGTTAAGTGCCATTCAGTTGGTTCCAACTCATAGCTATCCTGTATAGAATTTCCAAAGAGCCGCTGGCAGGTTTGTACTGCCAACCTTGCAGTTAGCAGTCCAGTGCTCATCCTACAGCACCACACTAGGACTTTGCTCTGGGTTATGGAGGCCCTTTTATGGAGAGGTCAAATTACAATCGGTTGAAAGTATTGGCATCAAGTTGTGGGTTGTTGTTGTTATTGCCGTGGAGTTGGTTCCGACTCATAGCGACCCTGTACAGGGTTTCCGAGGCTGTAAATCTTTACGGGAGCAGAAAGCCTCATCTTTCTCCCGCTGAACAGCTGGTAGTTTTGGACTGCTGACCCTGAGGTTCGCAGCCCGATTCATAACCACTACGCTACCAGAGCTCCTTCGTGTGGGTAGAGACCAGGAAAAAGGAAAGAAACGAATTTTTCTTTAATACTTTTCTATGCACTATGAATTGTGGCACTGTGGGATAAGCACTGGACTGATAACATAAAGGTCAGAGGTTCATACCCAGCTGCTCATCGTAAACCCCATGCAGAGTCCCTCTGAGTCTGAACTGACTCCATGACACTTAACATAATTTGGGGCAGGTTTGGCAGGTTATCCAACTGAGCAGCTGGCAGTCAGTCCCCAGTACATTGAATTTGGTGCACTGTGAGATCTCACCACAGTAATTATTTTCTTTTTAATTAGCTGTAATTATTGTGAAATGTAGAGAGGAGTCTGTGCACAATCAGAATCAAACAAGAATTTCCAGTAGTATCCTTAGAGTTGTAGCTACAAATGTCACGTGGCTGGGGAAAACAGAACCCATAATTATATGCAGAAACAGAGAAAGATGCGTGGGTAGTTAGTAATACTTCAAACAGCTTCACAAGATGTTAGGGATGTATCTTATGGGAAATCCAGAGAAATGAGTCAAACTGGGTTGGGACAAAGGCAGCAAAAGTCAGTGAGGAGCTGGGATAACTTGAAGGGATGAGCCTCTAGCCTCACCTCCCTCTTGCCGGTTTACACCTCCTTTTTTCCCTTTCCCAGCGCCACGGCCGGCCACGCCCCCGCCTCCGACCCCGCCCATCTCGGCTGCTTTCAGCCACTCCCACCGTTCAGGGCATCTGGCAGGCCGCAGCTCAGGGGCGGGGCGGGGCGGGACAGCCGCACTCCCGGGCGGGAGGAGGATCCGCTCTGGAGTTACGGGAAAGTTGGTCCGAGTTCCCGAAGTTTCCCTCCGTGGTTGTTGGGGTCCTGCCGGCCCGTGCCCTAGCTCCTGTCCTCCCTTTTGCCTTCTCTCCCTGCCTGCTCCTTCCTTCTGTCCCCGGCAGCCATGGAGCAGCCGCCGGCGCCCAAGAGGTATGGAGCGTGGAGAGCCGGGAGGAGGAGGGAAGCGTCTCTGGCGTCCGCGGAGCGGGGGCGCCTGGGCCGGGCCTGACCGCGCGCGACCTCTCCTGCTTTCCGGGCCTGGAGCGCGTCGACGGTCGGGAGGCGGGTCCGAGTGCCCGGGCCGCGCCTGTCCCCGAGGCCAGGGGTCCGACGGGAGGCCGCGGCTCGCTTTCCCCGCGAGCGCCGGGCCCTGGCGCGCGAGGATAGTCGTGTCTGCAGCGCCGGGCACCCCGCGGCCAGGCTCCTGGGGCTCCCCTAGGGTCGCGTTCACTAAGCTCGGGAGACTAAACTAGGAAATGATTGGGCTTTTCACCGTGAGTCGGAATCGACTCGATGGCAGCGGGTTTAGTTTGGTTACAACCTTGTAGACTTCCTTGTCACATGTTCTCCTTAACATATCATTATTTGAGAATGTGGGTTATTGACAGTTTAAGGAATTGAATATTAATAGCTACACAGTCTGTAAAACTTTGTATGTATGCCACACTGACAGGTGTCTCTTCCTCCCCAAGTTCTAAAGTATTTCCCAAGTTCTAAAGTATTTATGGATGCAAGGCATAGGAATCTTAAATTAGAATCACTCCCCCATATAGTTTAGTGTTTTGGTTTTTTTTTTTTTGCTTTTAATAATAGTGATGCTTTGGTATTTATTGTTAGTGTATTTTTAACCTTTGTTATTATATTGGAGATGTAAGAGTACACCATAATGCGTTTGAACTAATACTTGAAATGATTTTAGGAAGCTGCATAAAAGTTGTTGTTGTTGGGTAAGTACCGTGGAGTTGGTTCCGACTCATAGTGAGTCTGCACAGGGTTTCCGAGGCTGTAAATCTTTAAGGGAGCAGAACGCCTCATCTTTCTCCCTTGGAACAGCTGGTAGTTTCGAACTGCTGACCTTGAGGTTGGCCGCCCTACTCGCAACCACTGTGCTACCAGAAAGGTGGCTGACTGTGTGCCCTGGAGTTCATAGTGACCCTGCACAGGGTTTCCGAGGCTGTAAATCTTTACGGGAGCAGAACGCCTCATCTTTCTGCTGCGGAACTGCAGACCTTGAGGTTGGCAGCCGGATTCATAAGCACTAAGCTATCAGCTACCAGAGTCCACTGATAAAAGTTAATGGTGTGCATCCCTCTCCGCTCTCTCCCCCCCCCACACCCGCAAGAATGAATTAACTAGTTGATGTTGGATAAAACTTTTTAACTTCAATTTTTCATTTATAGTATGTAAAACAAGGGTAGTTATCTTTCTGCCACATGGTGCTGTTGTGAAAATTAGAATTAATGACTTTGATGCTTCTACTTCTTAAGATGAAAGATGTATTCAAGAACATGGAATACTTATAAAGGTAGAAACCTTGGGACCGATGGTGAATTGTATGACTTGATATGTGAGCCTTGAGGCCTGGAAACCATCTGTTTGGTGAAGATGGGGGGTGGGTGTGTAGAGGGGCTTCTAGAAGGGATCTTCTATCAGAGCCCTTGGAGCAAGTCAATTGGTAGATTCTTTTCTATCATTTTGTAAACGTTTACTGATTGGACACCAGCTTTAATACTGTTGAAGACAATTGGGAACATTTTTTTGTTTTGTTTTCTGTTTTGGGGGAACTGTAAGGTGGCACCTCTTAATGCCATAGGCTAATTAAACTACTCTGAATTGGACTACAAGTTCTGTATATTGTTTAGCTCTGCTATAAGTTAGTAGAGTTTCATCAGAGGTGTAAGGTATAATGTCTTTGCTTTTGCTGGGATATTAGAGAACCCTGGAAGAATGGGTGGTGATTCTGTATGATTTATACTTTCCAAAGTGGTGACTGCACATTTAACAGACTTATTTTTAGCTCTCTTAGTAGAAACTTATGTTGCGATATAGGAAAGCATTTTTGAAGAGCAAAAGATAAAAGTTAATCATTTATATTTGAATGTCCCTAACTTTTTTTTTTTGGAGGGGAAGGATAACATTTTCATTTTCATAAATTCTCTTAATTCTCACAGCAACCTATTGGTTAGGCTGGGCTGAAGGCGTTCATCTTTGTTATAAATGAGAATACTAACAGAGTTTGCCAAATACTATGACAGAGGTTACTGGCAGTGCAGTTGTGCTGTGTCTATTGATTTGAATACTAAAACTATCTTCCATTTTTTGGGGGCACATTGTTTGCTAGGAACTTACATTCCTTACATTCCTGTAATCATCCTAAGAAATAGGAATCTTGGCTCTGCCGTTTGCAAGTTCTAAATTTAAATGTCTTCATCTGTAAAATGTGTTATGAGGATTAAATGAGGTAATACGTCAAGCATTTAGCACAGTTTTCTATAATGAGTTCTTTATCTTTGTTGTTATTTAACTTTGAGTTGATGACCTCAGTCACAGTAGGATTGGACCACTGGTGAGTTTCACAAGAAGGTTGTTAGGCCTTCTTAGCCCATCTTAATGTGGAAGCTCTATGGAAACTTGTTCAGCATCCCAGCAACACACAACTCTTTGCTGACAGCTGGGTGGCAGCTCTGCGTGCAGTGCATTGGCTGAGAGTTGAATCTGTGCCTCTACCACTGAGCCACCACTGGCCTCTCAATATTGGTAGCTGTTATTCTGTCAGGTGGAGGAGATGCCGGAACCTTGATCTGTTGGCTGCAAAGGCTGTGTACCCTCTCATTTATCCACCGGTCTCTGTTTTTCCAACCTTGTTTGATTTCTTTGTAATCCATGATGTGGTGTACATCTTTTTTCCTGTATTCATCTGGTACCCTTTACTTGTTCTGTCAATAATCCCTGTAAAAATGCCATCTTGTTCTTCTGCTTTGAGTAACACTTCTTCAGTGTTCCAGATACTTTTGCGTGGTCATGTTTATACACATTGCTGTTGTTCAATTCAAGTCTGCCTGACCAGCAGCTGTTATTCAGATGTTTGTTGTTTTTTAATTTTCTCATGTACATCTACTCATTTTCTCATCTAGTTTGTCACTAGATCTTAACAAATTTCCATTGACTGGTTTTTGGAAGTAGGTTGCCAGGCCTTTCTTCCTAGTCCATATCATCTGGAAGCTTCGCTGAATCCTGTTCAAAGTCATACACAAATCTCTACTGACAGGTGTGCCTGAGGTGTATTGTCCAGAAATTGAACCTGCGTCTCCCGCATGGGAAGTGAGAATTCTATTGAGTCACCAGTATTTCCTTGACTTTAACTATGCTATGCTTGTGGGTTACTGAAAGTGCCATGGGCTGTCAAAAGAACCAATAGATCCATTTTGGAAGAAGTGCAGCCAGAATGCTCCTTAAAGGCCAAGATGGCCAAACTTCGTCTCTCATACTTTGGACATATTGTCAGGAGGGAGCAGTCGCTGGAGAAGGATATCATGTTTGGTAAGGTGGAGGGTCAGAGAAAAAGAGGAAGCCCTCCAGCAAGATGGATTGGCAAAGTGGCAGCATCGATGGACTCAAGCGTGGCAACAGTAGTGAGGTTGGCCCAAGATTGGGCAGTGTTTTGTTCTGCTGTGCATAAGGTCGCTGTGGGTCGGTACCAACTCGATGGCATCTAACAACAACAACAACACACTTGTGGGTTAATGTGCTGTTCTGCAGTGTCAGTGGCTCAAGCTCACCAACCGCTCCTCGGAAACCCTATACAGGGTTGCTATGAGTTGGAACCAACTTGACTGCACCAGAACGACAACAATAGTACTTTTTTGGGGGATTAGGGAAACACCTGTGTAGTTAGTATTTGATGTCTCCATCACTTGGTCTCTGCCTTTTATTCTCCTCCATGGGGAATCTGCCCTCAGCTTCTCCATTATTCATTACGTAGGGTGTAGGTTGTACATACTCCTAACTTTGCTTTTGTTCATACCTCTCCTATCTTGTTGTTAAGTGCCATCGAGTCAGTTCTGACTTATAGCCACCCTGTATAGGGTTTCCAAGGAGTGGCTGGTGAATTTGAACTGTCAACCTTGTATTTCAGACTGACCTTGTGGTCCAGTGCTTTACCTTACCTGGTCACACCAGGACTCCATTTCTCCTTTAGAAGTGTTGTTTTTTGCTAGTAATGTGCATTTTATTCTTTCTTCAAAGTCTTCTTCATAAAATATCTTCTCTGAGAACTTTTTTAGCTTAAAATATTTCTCTATCATATCCATTTGATATGATACAATGCCATCTTTGCATTGTTCTTTCTTGTTAAGACATTTTAGAGATCCAAAAGATAATGGGAGTAACGGATGTATGTATCCAATAAAATAGAAGTAAAATAGTACCATTGAATATTGAAGCTTTTTATGTGTCTCTCTTCCCAGTTGCATTTCCTCCCCACCCTTCAAACAGAAATCACTGTCCTGGGGATTTATTATTTCTCGTACATGTCTGTATTTGACAAAGCATGTTGTTGTTTTTGGTTTAGTACATATATCTGACTGATGTAGTGGCTGAGGTCTCAGAGTTGGGGCCAGTTTTGACAGTGACTTTTGACTTTGTTTCTCTAGGTATCACTTTTCCTTCTTTGGGAGTTAGATATACCAAGGACTTAGAGTCTTGATTTAGCATCTTAGACTATCTATCAGATCCTGATTGCTCTCACAATCACTGATTTGGTCTCCTCAAGAAAGCGTTTCTTAAACGTAGATGATAGATGTGGTTCCACCATGTTACTGACTTGAGGAACCAGAATGCTTTTTGAGTTATCAGATTTCCTTAGCAGATCTACCACGTAAGTCCCTCTGGGAAGGAAAAATTCATCAAATTGTTATTATTAGCATTTTGGTTGATTGAGTTTATCAGAGTTCTTTGTTAGAAACAACTTGTTGTTAGGTGCCATCGAGTTGGTACTGACTCATAGCAACCATATGTACAACAGAACGAAACACTGCTCGGTCCTGGGCCAACCTCACAATTGTTGCCATGCTTGAGCCCATTGAAAAAATGGTAAGTTTTTATAAGTAGAGAGGGAAATGCCCCAAACATGGGCTATTCACTAAGCAAGCTATTCAGAGAGAAGGAAGAGGGTCTTTACAATAGACAGGTGGGCAGCAAGCATGGGAACTCGGGTTGCTGGAGGGAAGGTTGTTATATAACTGTCTGGAAGCTACAAGTCCTAAATTGGGTTGCAGCTGTGTAAATCCCTTCTGAGAAACCTGAGGGAGAATCTCTTTCATGGCTTCTCCTTGTGACTGGAGATGGCTGGCAACCCTTGGCATTCTTTGACTATAGATCATTCACGCCACTTTTTGTCTCTGTTGTCGCATAGCCATTTTCTCACTCTGTGTTTTTTCTCCTATCTATAAGGGTGGCACTCATATCTGGCGTGGTGCTGTAGGATAAGCACTGGACTGCTAACTGCAAGGTTGGCAGTTCAAACCCACCACCCGCTCCTTGGGAACGCTACACATGGTCAGTATGAGTTCACAGCACTGAACAACAACAGCATCTCATATTGGATTAAGGCCCACACTGCTTTGTGTTAATTTAACTGAAATTATTTCATGTTAATTTCCCAAGAGGGCACAGTCATAGGTATAGGAGTTAGGACTTCATACCTTTTTCAAAACACAGTTTAGTCCATAACTAAGGGTAAAATAGAAAGTTTTCATGTATTTCTTAATGCAAAGAACCTATACCATCCTGTTGCTTCCATAGCTCTGATCTTAGGCTAGGATTTAGGAATGGAGATATAACAGCAGGGAAATTTCTCAACACTCAGGAGCTGAGCGAAGTGGGACAAAGTAACAAATCAGATAAATAGATGGTGGGAAAGCAGAAAAATCATGAAGACATTGCATTGTGAAAAGAGGTGCCCTTCATTTTACAACTACATTCCTAATTCATGTTTTCTTGGAATGTTAAAAAGTAAAATTCTGTACATATTCCCTGGGGGATTCAGTAAATGATAAGCTAGAGTTGTCTTTGAGAAGGTGGACTCTCAACCCACTACCCGCTCTGCGGGAGAAAGACGAGGCAGTCTACGCCCATAGATTTTTAGCCTCGGTAACCTTATGGAGCAGTTCTGTCCAGTAGGGTTGTTATAAGTCGGAATTGACTCAACGGCTGTGTTGTTTAATGTCAGGAAAGGTGTGCCTAGGGGCTGTATCCTTTCAACATAACTTATACCGCAGATAAGCACTGGACTGCAGGTCAGTTTGAACTACAAGGTTGGCAGTTCCAGATGTTCCTTGGAAACCCTGCAGGGTCAATATGAGTTGGAAGTGACTTAACAGCACTTACCAAGAACACCACCAACAACTATGTGCTGAGCAAATACTCTGAGAAGCAGACTATATGACATAGAATGTGGCATCTGGATGGGAGGAAAACTCAATTTACGTATGATATGCTGATGACACACCTTTGCTTGGTTAGAGCAAAGAAGACTTGAATTACTTACTGATGAAGATCAAAGACTTCAGTATGGGTTGTACCTCAATATATATCTTTGTAACTGTAGCCATAAGCAACATTGTGATAAATGGAGAAAAGATTGACGTTGGTAAGTATTTCACTTTACTTGGTTCCACAATCTACACCCATGGAAGCAGTAGTCAAAAAAATCAAACTATAATATTGCATTGGGCATTTCTTTTGCAGAAGACCTCTTTAAAGCATTAAAAAGCAAATATGTCACTTTGAAAACTTAAGGTGCTTTTGATACAAGTTGTATTTTCAATTGCTTAATATGCATGTTGGAGCCCTGGTGTGGCACTGTGGGTTAATGCACCAGACTACAGAGCTGTTAGAACTGCAAGGTCAGCAGTTCAAGCTCACCAGTGGCTCCTGGGAAACCCTCTATAGGGTCACTATGGGTCGGAACCGACTTGACAGTACTTAATAACAACAACAACAATATGCGTGTGAAAGTTGGATGGTGAGTAAGAAAGAATATTGATGTCTTTGAATTATGTTATTAGTGAAGAATATTAAATATGCCATCGAATGGCAGAAGAATAAACAAATCTGTCTTGGAGTAAGTGCAGTCATAGTGCTCATTAGAAGTGAGGATGGTGATACTTCATCTCATGACTTTAGACATGTTATCAGGAGGGACTAATGATTCTGAGGATGGTGCAGGATCAGGCATGTATTGTTCTGGTTTACATAGGGTCGCTGTGAGTTGGAAATGACTTGAGGGCACTAAAGACAAAGAATAACAAACAGTCTGAGACCCAATATAGACCTACGAATACAAAAACTGAAACAGAAGTGTGTGCTGTTTTCTGGTATTTTCTGATCTCTTCCATTTTGTTAAAAAAAGACTGGCCATGATCCACCAAATTATTTTCATGTTCCACTAATACTTTGTGATCTAGAGTTTTAAAAAAATAATGTTGTCATATGTAACAAGCAGGAAACCAATTTCATTTCCTACTTAAATGAGAAGATGGCAAAGAAATCCAGAGTGCTGTTTGTTTAGCAACCTCTTTAAGATTCTAAAAAGGAAAGAGGTGAAGAGTAGAGAGGAAATGCATATTTTTAAACTATTGTATTTTGAACACTTTATATAGGTTGCAGTGGAAGTACAGGGAAATGTAAAACAATTTTTCTGTGATGTCTTGACAGTTTACCAAGGCAAATGTAGTATATGAAGGTTGCAACCTTCATAGTTTAGGAGCTCTGGTAGCCTAGTGATTACAAATCCGATTGCTAACCTCAAGATCAGCAGATCGAAACTACGAGCTGTCCCATGGGAGAAAGATGAGGCTTTCTGCTCCCATGAATATTTACAGCCTCGGAAATCCTGTACAGGGTCGCTATAAGTTGGAACCGACTCCACAGCACATAACCACCAACCACCACCACTAGGCAAGGGCTTACTTTCCTCCTGGCATAGGCTGACCCTGTGCACTGGAAACATTCAACTATAATTATGATGACCTCAATTTCTGACTCCTTACCAGCCCCACCCTAACTACCAAGGGCCTGTATTTTTCATCTAAAAAGAAAATTTGTACTTGCTGTTAGAAACTTTCATTTTCCTTTCTCCAAACTTTTGTTATGATTTTATTTGAATTGCTTCATAAATGTTAGGTTTATTCTAATTTCAGGAAGCATTTATCTCTGAAAACAAAGATGCTATATTTAAAATGTCTCCTTACAACTGTTTTTTTTTTCCCCTCTCTAAATAACCTCACCAGCTGCTCCTTGGAAACCCTATACAGGGTCGCTATGGGTTGGAACTGACTCGATGGCACTTCATAACAACAATAAATAGAACCTCAAGTTGAATAAATCGAAGTAGCAAATATGTAAACAGGCATGTGTGAATAGTAAATATTAAAATTGAATCATTGTTTATAAATTGACTATTAAGGTACAAATTATTTTGAACTTCTTACAAGTATATCAAAGGATCTATTTTGAAAAATGACTTCATAGCAAAGTGAGAATTACAGAAAGATGCTGAGATGAATGATGTAGTATAAGTACACAGGATGTAATATTGGATGTGGATGCTGAGTCTTCATATGATCTAAGACATCTTAGTAAAGAGGTAAAAACTGAGTCAATTTTTTAGATGATGTTGTTGTTGTTAAATGCCATCGAGTTGGTTCCCACCCATAGTGGCCCTGTGTAGGGTTTCTAAGGAGCAACTGGCAAGCTTGAACCACTGACCATGTGGTTCAAACTGACTTTGTAGTCCAGTGCTGTAACCCACAGTGCCACACAAGGATGCCGTTTTAGATGTGTCTAGGCATATTTCAGATGTTTTCCCTCCTATTCATCTTCTCTGTCTCTCACATGTGGTGGTGGTGGTGTGCCATGGAGTCAGTTCTGATTCACAGCGACCCTGCATAGGTTTTCTGAGGCTGTAAATCTTTACGGGAGCTGAAAGCCTCATCTTTCTCCCATGGAACTGCTGGTAGTTTGAAACTGCTGACCTGCATACACATGATTATTAGGTTCTGTTGAGTTGATTCCCACTCATTGTTGCCTACTACGATACAGTGCAGTGGCCCATGCTGTTTTCTTTGCTGTGATCTTTATAGAAGCAGATGGCCAAGTCTTTTCTCTTGATGAACTGCTTGGGTGGCTTTTTTTTTGGCTAGCAACCAAGCACTTAACCATTGTACCACTGTGTTGTATATGTTGTTGTTGTCAGGTGCCATCAAGTTGGAACTGACTCATAGCGACCCCAAGCACAGCAGAACGAAACAATGTCCGATCCTGGGCCAACCTCACTACTGCTGCCACACTTGAGTCCATCAGTGCTGCCACCTGGCCGATCCATCTCATTGGGGGTCTGCCTCTTTTTCTCCGACCCTCCATCTTACACAGCATGATATCCTTCTCCAGCGACTGTTACCTCCTGACAGTATGTCCAAAGTATGAGAGACAAAGCTTAGCCATCCTGGCCTCCAAGGAGCACTCTGGCTGCACTTCTTCCAAAACAGATCTATTGATTCTTTTGGTAGTCCATGGCACTTTTAGTATTCTCCTCCAACACCACAATTCAAAGGCATGCACATATATGTATACGTACACACATATTTTGTTTAAATAATTGGGAAGTTACTGAGTGTTTGTGATTCCAAACAATATAGTACTTCTCTGTTCAGAATGTAGAATACTCTTCTTTGTGTGGCTCATCTTTCCATTCTTAGGATTTTTAATTTTCTGAAATTATGGGGCCTTGTTGAAGTGTTAAAGAGCAGAGCTATTGGTTTGAGAGCTACGGTGCACCTGAGACAAACCATGGTATTTTCAATCACCTTGTGTGTGAAAGTCGGACAATGAATGAACAAAGATCATAGAAGAATCAATTCATTTGAATTATAGTGTTGGAGAAGAATATTAAAAGTACTATGGGCTTCCAGAAGAGCAAACAAATTGTGTTGGAAGAAATACAGCCAGAATGTTCTTAGAAGACAGGATGGAAAAACTTCGTCTTTCATACTTCAGATATGTCAGAAGGGACAAGTCCCCGGAGAAGAACATCATGCTATATAAAGTGGAGGAAAATCTCCAATGAGAGGATTGGCACAGTGGCAGCAGCAATGGGCATAAAAGTAACAAGAATTGTGAGGGCGGTGCAGGCAGGACCTAGAGGTGTTTTCTTTTGTTGTGCATGGAGTTGGCACCTAATAACAACAACAAGGTACCCTGTGGTGCTACAGGATCTGAGGTTTGAATTCACCAGCCTCACTGTGGAGCAAAGATGAGGCTTTCTTTTCTTGTAAAGATCTGTTGCCTGAGAAATCCTATGCAGGTGGCTGTGAGTTGGAAGCAGTCCTGATGTGACGCTATAAGATAAGTACTAGACAGCTAACTATAAGGTTTGAGGTTCATGCCCACCAGCCATTCCTTGGAAACCCTATACAGGGTCGCCATGAGTGGAACCTACTCAATGTGAGTCAGAATAAACTTGGTATCAGTGAGTATGAGGGTTTTATAGTTGAAAAGGAATGCAAATTAAAATTATTTTTGTAATATAGGTAAACTTTTCTATGTATTTCAGTAAAGCAAAAATGAAGATAATAGAGCTTATATTGTTGTTGTCAAGTGCCGTCGAGTCAGTTCCAACCCATAGCGACCCTGCATAGGGTTTCCAAGGAGCAGCTGGTGAGCTTGAACCACTGACATTGCATTTTCAAACGGCTAATAAATAGAGCTTATAGGTAGATATAAAATTAGAGCTCTTGGGGATGAAACGTCCTCATACCATAACCTGGACTTACTATTTCTATGGAGCATACTTTTAGAAAGTTTGGTAAAATTTCATGTCATTGAAGTTTGCAGCTTAGGTTTTTGCTTCAACTTTTTGAAAATGTTTAGATGTTCCTTCAGTAAACCTTTATTGTGGACTTCTTATAACTGGGAGTTGTGCTGAGTATTGGAGTTTCAAAAATTAATGAAGTTATTAGAAAGACCAGAACACGGGGCAACAGGAGATGGTGATTGTTGAAGTTTAGTGATTTCAGAGAAGTAGCTCTGCCCCATATTGATAATTTCTTGTTGTTAGCTGCCACTGAATCATGATGATCCCTTGCAATGTCTTGTTATTAAGTATTGTCTAGTCAGTTCTGATTCAGAGTGACCCTGTAAAAGGCTCCCAAGGGGCAGCTGATGGTTTTGAACTGCCAACCTTTTGGTTAGCAGTCCAGTGCTTATCCCACAGCATCACACCAGGACTGTAATGTCTTGTTGTTAAGTGCCGTTGATATGGTTCTGCCTCATAGCAACTCTGTATAGGGTTTCTGAGTAGCTGATGAGTTTGAACTGCCAGCCTTGCGGTTTGCAGCCCAATGCTGATCCTAGGACATGTTTAATAGTGGTGGTGGTTGTATGCCACTGATTTGGTTCTGACAATAGCGATCCTGGGTAAGGTTTCCGGGGCTGTAAACCTTTATGGGAGTAGAAAATCTCCTTTTTCTCCAGAGAAGCAGCTGGTGGATTTGAACTGCTGATCTTGTGGTTAGCAGCCCAGTGTGTATCCCACTGTAATGCCTTTGCTGTTCTTAAAAATGCTGTTGAGTCGTTTGTGACTCATAGTGATCCTGTATAGAGTTTCCGAGGAGCGTCTGGTGGATTTAAACTTCCGACCTTTTTGTTAGCAGTCCAGTTCCACAAGAACTATAATGTCTTAGGACCTGCTTACTTAATAAGGAACAGAAGCTTATTAAATAATTTCAAATAAAAAGATTTATTTGAAGGAAAAGGACTGTTAGAACCCATGTTCAGGATGTTTGGCTGGGTGACAAAAATGCTAAAAATGCATCCTCATTTCTAGGACTTTTGGTTTTTTGAAATCTTTCAGTTGTAAAAGCGTGCAAATTAAAAATATTTTTTTGTAATTTAGATGAGCTTTTAATATATTTTGGGAAAACATCAATAAAGAGAATAAGCACTTAATTTCCTTGACTTTTTTCTTGGTCTTCTGTCTGCTAGGTTGTCCTGTTCTGGGGTTTTTCCCCCTTTGAAAACTGTCTTTCTTACTCATTATGTTCAAGGAAGAAATTGGTTGTCAGCCTTGCTTTCATTTATTTGCTTGTTGTTGTTGTTAAGTGCTGTCGATTTGGTTCTGACTCAGTGACCATGTATAGGGATTCTGAGACTAAATGTTTAAAGGAGCAGAAGCCTCATCTTTTTCCTGTGGAGCAGCTGATGATCTTGAACTCCCGAACTTGTGGTTCATAGTCCAGTGCTTATCTTACA
Organism: Chrysochloris asiatica; assembly: GCF_000296735.1. Classification (NCBI taxonomy): domain Eukaryota; kingdom Metazoa; phylum Chordata; class Mammalia; order Afrosoricida; family Chrysochloridae; genus Chrysochloris; species Chrysochloris asiatica. The sequence goes on from NW_006408549.1 coordinate 2,427,456, forward strand.
GAGCCACCAGGCTCCATGTATTTGTTTATATATTTATAAATTCAGTCATTATTGACTGCATTACAAATACCAGACGCTGGGTACATTGGTGAATAGAATAAATGGAATCCTTGCCCTCATAGAATATCTTGTCTAGTTGGAGCTTAAGCTATGAAGACTGGAAGTAGCATATATTGGTAGAAAATAACGATGCAACCTACTTAGCAGGGCAGTTGAGGGAGGCTTCTCAGAGGAGGTGATATTAAAGCTGTAATACGAGGATGAGAATTTATCCATTTGAGCAGTGGGAGAGGAGCATTTACAGGCAAAGGGCAAAGCTGTGAGGAAGACTGAAGGTGGGAAAGAATTTAGTGTATGGGAGGAACTGAAAGAAGGTCATTGTGACTACGTTTTAGAACAAAGGAAAGGGGCTTGGGATGAGGTCAGAGAGTTGGGCAGAGACTCAGTGATGTAGTTCACAAAAAGAAATTTGGATTTAAGCAAAAGTGCTGTGGGCTGTCACTAAGGATTTAAAGCAGGATTTTAAACAATTTATGTTTTTAAAGATTAATCTGGTTGCTTTGGGTAGAAGAGATTATTTGTTGTTGTTAGGTGCCATCGAGTTGGTACCGACTCATAGCGACTTATGCACAGCAGAAGGAAACACTGCCTGATCCTGGGTCAACCTCACTATCGTTGCCACACTTGAGCCCTTGATGCTGCCACTTTGCCAATCCATCTTGCTAGGAGTTTTCCTCCTTTTCTTTGACTTTCCACCCTACCAAACATGATATCCTTCTCTAGTAACTGGTCCCTCCTGACAATATGTGCCAAGTATGAGAGACGAAGTTTGGCCATCTTGGCCTCCAAGGAGCACTCTGACTGCACTTCTTCTAACGCAGATCTGTTGTTATGTTGTTGTTGTTAAGTACCGTGGAGGAGTTGGTTCCCACTCATAGAGACCCTGCGCAGGATTTCCGAGGCTATAAATAGTTACAGGAGCAGAATGCCTCATCTTTCTTCCGTGGAGCCACTGGTAGTTTCAAACTGTTGACCTTGAGGTTGGCAACCCTACTTGTAAACACTACGCTCCCAGAGCTCCTTTGTTGTTATAGAGGGGTAAAAATAAAAGCAGGGAAGCAAATAGAAGGCTCTGGTTAGAGATGGAGAGTCAGTGGAGATGGGAAAAAGCAGACAGTTATGTTTTATGTTGGAGTTAGAAATAAAGGAATTACTGATAGTCTAGGTGGGGGAGTTGAGTAGAAAGAATACTCAATCCTGGCTCTTAGATTTGAGTCTGAGCCACTTGATGAGATGGGGTAAGATTGGGAGAGGAACAAGTTTGGGTATTTGTAGTCTTTTTCTTGGAATTTCAAGAACTAAATTTCATGGTTCAAAACATGATATTTAGTGGTTCTCTTAGGAGACAGAGGTGGTGGGTTTGAAGGAAATAATTGGGCACTGACTTTTTTTTTTTTTTAACAACTCTTCTTAAGGAGCTAGATTGTTGTTTTTAAGTGTTGTAGAGTCAGTACTGACTCATAGCGACCCTGTATTGGGTTTCCGAGGAGCAGCTGGTGAGCTTGAACTGCAGACCTTACAGTCCAGTGCATTAACCTACAGAACCACACCAGACTCTATAGAGAATGGGAAACCAACCCAGACTTCGTTAGATGCTGAAATGTTCAAATTTGCTGGTATTCTGCTATTTTAAAAAATCTTTTTATTGTAAAATAAAACACATGTGTGACATAATGATTAGTAATGATTATTACAAGGCAGTCATCCTTATAGTCACCATTCAGGCTAAGAAATGCAACTTTGCCACCTTACCCTAGGAGGTCCTTATGAGGAACTGCTTTTCTTTTCCCTAGGTAGAATATCCACTTTTCAGTTTTTGATGTGGTTAGGTTTCAGTGGAAATCATTCTGACATAAAGCCACATAACTCAATGTTTGCTTTCTTGATCAGTTAATATTTTAAAGTCAATATTAGCTATATGCTGAAACGGGTGTGCTCTTTTGTCATGTTTTCATGTTTGAAACTGACTCATGTAGGTGTTTTATTTGATTGTTTTAATGACTTAGGCTCTTTTTTTGAGTCTGTTATTTCTCACTGCTGTGTCCTTCTCTAAACTGCTACTATTGGTAAAAATAATGCTCTAATCTGACAGGAGCTCTTCCTTTCCCAAATCAAACTACGTGTTCTTTGTGTCCATCTGCCCTCTTCGAGGCCCCTTTCTCTTCTGGATTCATAGTTACATGTTAAAAATCATCTTTTGGCTAAGAAGAGCATCATTATTATTTATTATTCAGTGAAGAGGGAGAGAAAAAATTATTCCAAGTATTCCCAAGTCTCTGAAATTTAATAACCAGAAGTTTTGCAAAGAACAGGCTTTTCCTTTATAAAGTATACAAAATTCCCAAGTTAAAAACCAGTTTCTGCCATTTTGGAGTATTACTTAAATTTTAATGATTCAGTGATAAAACCAAAGGGAATTGAGCTGATTCAGAATGTATTTATAGCCATACAGATGCAATAACATCACATTTGCAGTTGTTGTTGTTAAGTGCCCTTGAGTCAGATCCAACTCTTAGTGACCCTGTATAGGGTTTCCGAGGAGCAGCTGGTGATCTGGAACCGCCAGCCTTGCACTTTTAACCTACCTTGAAGTCCAGCGCATTAACCCACAACACCACACAAGGGCTCCCACATTTGCAAGTAGCTTATTTTTAATTTTTATGAGTGAGATGTTTGGGTTATTTGTATGTCTTTATTTTTTTTCCATAGGAGACACTGGGAATTTTCGATTTTATTTGTTCATTTCTAAAAAACAACAACAACAAAAAACTTAGCAGGTAAAAATAATTCCAATTCCAATGGAAAAACAACTATTGTTCTTACAAAGCACCAGAATCATGAGTTCCTTCCCTCAATTTGTTTTCAAAGAACCATAGTGAAATACACACTGAGAAATGGTTATCTGTGTGGTTACTGTGTAATCAAACTGCGCTGGGAAACCAAGCAGAATAGTGTCCATCTGTGCCAGCAGTTGAGAACAGCTACCAGCTCCACAGCTTCTTGTCTTGCTTCATAAAAGCTTGCAAAAATTAAGCAGAAGTATAGAATACAGAAACCCTGCAGTGATACACTATATTGTCACAGTTAAGCTTTCCTTGTTTGGAGTTGTTGCACTTGACTCCAGTCATCTGCTAGAGATTGGTGTGGGGAGTTGTGAGGGTATAAAGCCTAAATCCTTATATTTTATCTTCAAAATTTGAGGTTTAGAAACATAAATGAAGAGAACATTTGAATAAATCCATTTTTTGAGTGTAGGTTGTGTCTTGGAAACATGCAGTGGATTTGTCTATGTGGCAGGTTCCATTTGGAAGTATCCTCTTGTATTTTGAATCAATTTAATGATTCTTGCTTTTTTTTAGTTCCTTAATATGGCTATTAGATATTTAACAATCTTTATCATAAACTAAGGAGCCCTGGTAGAGTAGTGGATTATGAATTGGGCTGCAAACCATAAGGTCACTAGTTCAAATTTACCAGCCTATCTGTGGGAGAAAGATGAGGCTTTCTGCTCCCGTAAAGATTTACAGCCTCAGAAACAGTCGCTGTGAGTCGGAACCGACTTGGTGCCACACAACCACCACCATCATAAACTGGATTAAACTTTATAGGTGTATATATTTCTTCTTCTATTCTAAATTTCTATTTTAGTATGACATAAATATGTAGGAACATTTTTAAATGTGCTGTTTTATGTTGTCTACACTTTCTGTACCCAGATTAAAAAAAAAAAAATTAATGCTTCAAAAAGCAAATGCAGTCCCATGTTTTTGGAACTAGGATGTATGTTGTATTTGTTAACTTTGTATAGCCAGGTTTTCTATAAGGAATTAAAAGAAATCATAGTGATCATTTCATTTTTCAATTAATGGTAACTTGAAAGAATTTAGAAAATGAAAATGGAAGATTCCCTGGGTCAAGGCCGAAAATATCCCAGTTTCTTTTTCTTTAAATCTCTGTCAGGAAATTATAATTTTTGAGTATTCTTGGGCAAAGAGCCCAACCTGAGAGAAGAAAGGAGTATGGTAGAGTTGAAAAAACAAGACTTTCATTTGATTTTGAAGTCGTCTCTTCATTGCAAATCATATATTTTCTTAGGTGGGTTTCAGCTCATTTTAGTGGCCACAATTAGTTAAATCTCTTTACATTTTAATTTAGCTCTATAATGGTAGATATATTATGAGATTGGTACTAACTACTAAGACCCTGATACCAACTAGCAAAAGTGTTAAGAGCCAGTGTTCTAGAGTCACACAGACCTTGGTTCTCATCTCACACTCTAGCATTCATTCCCTGCAATACAAGGGTGGGCAAGTCGCTTAACTTTTCCAAGTCTCAAGATACTCAGTTGTAAAATGGGAAGATTAATTGAGATAGTGATTGTAATGCATTTGTCTCTGAAGTCAGTTTTTAAAGTGTTTCAGAAGTCTGTTTGGTATTGCCATCTTTTGAACATAAACATTTTGAACATGAGAGGATAAAAAGAGAGCTTGGCGCAGTATGTTCCAGTTGAGGTTTTTCTTTTTAAATCAGGCTTATTACTTTAGAACTAAACATTTATAAAATATTTAACCATTAAAAAGCAAAAGGGAGCAGAATAAAATGGCCCTTTATTAGATTGTGGTAAAACAGATTTCCTTTGGTTAAAGTAGAAAAGATGTTTGATTTTGTGGGTTTCAAGATCAGATTCAGCATCATTGTATAATTTAGGAATTGCTCATTACTAAAGTCAAATTTGAGGCTTCTTGACATTGTTTAATAATGATAAATTGAAGAATTAAAGGATGATAACCTTTTAATGTGTTTTAAAATGTACAAGTATGACTTTTTTAAGAGTATTCAAGGTGAAACTTTTAGGGCTAAAGAGTAGGACTTGATTTTAAATAAGATGTCATATGAAACATAGTGCCTAGTTGTGGTGTAGTGAATTATTTAATATGTCTTTTCTACCCTTAGTCTTTGTAATTCCCACCAAACAGTGTTTTTGCCTTGACAGGCTTAGGAGAAGGTGAGAGATAATTATATGATTCAGTTGGGAGTGGTTAGCAGGGTTAGCTGTAATTGTTAAAACTTGGAACTCTAACAGGCATAAAATGAGCCAGCGGTTAACACTGGAGAGTGGCAGAAAAACAGTAGCAGCAGAAACAAGAGCTGAATATGAGACAGAGCAGTGGGATTCTCAGCCCACAGAGCAAGTAAAGTGGAGTGACTTTGGGTAGGAAACTTGCTTGCAGAGTGGGGTTCCTCCAGACCCTTAATTGGGGGTTCTAGGTTTGCGGATCCTTGAAGTTACAGCCGAATGCCTTCAGGCTGAAGCTTATGGTGGAGTGGTGTGGCCTGTTGGACTTTTCAGCAGCCCTAAAAAAGCTTTGTAGCATTGGACATGCAGTGAGAAGTCTGCCTGGGTGCAGGGCTGAGGGTATTTCCTCACTGACCACCCTGCATTATAGCCTGTTAACTTCCTTATTTAACCTCATAATTGTGAGTACGGTGTCTGAGTTCTGTGTGGTCATTGTAATAAATTATTGAACTTAGCTGAGTAGCATGCTGTGGGAGGGATGGTTGGTGTTACTGTTTTTTTTTCTTTTTTTTGGCAATAGTTCATAGCAATAATAACAATGTTGTTGTTGTTAGGCGCCATCGTGTCAGTACCAACTCATAGCGACCCTATGCACAACAGAACGAAACTCTGCCTGGTCTTGGGTATTCTCACAATTGTTGCCACGTTTGAGCCCATTAATGCTGACACTTTGCCAATCCATTTTGCTAGGAGTCTTCCTCTTTTTCTCTGACCTTCCACCTTACCAAATATAATATCCTTCTCCAGCGACTGGTCCCTCCTGACTATGTCTGGAGTATGAGAGACGAAGTTTGGCCATCCTGGCTTCCAAGGAGCAGGAGGTCACTATGACTCCTGAACTGCTAACCACAAGGTGGGCAGATCAAAACCCACCAGCTGCTCCACAGGAGCAGGAGAAAGGTGTGAGGCTTTCTGCTTTTATAAAGATTTATTGCTTGGGAATCCTATATATATGGTAGTTATGAATTGGAATTAACTCCATGGCAGTGGGTTTGGGTTGTTTTATTTATTAATTTTCAAGTCCCTGTGTGTTACAAACAAGTAGTCACTTAAGTACTGGTGAAAGGTTGGCAGTTCAAATCCACCCATAGGTGCCTCAGAAGACAATCCTGGTCTTGAAAACCCTATGGAACAATTCTGCTCTGCATACTGGATCACCTTTAGTTAGAATTGATCCAATGAACAATAACAGAAAACCAAAAGAGAAGAGTTAGAAAACCAGAAGGGAAGAAAAATGCTCTGCAGTTCTCAAGCTGAGGGAACTGAAGAAAAAATTCAAGCCTTGACTTTCAATACTGAAGGATTCTTTGGGTAAAATATTAAATGATGTGGAAAACATCAAAAGAAGATGGAAGAAATTCGCAGAGTCATTATACCAAAAATAAATGGCTGATGTTCAGCCACATCGAGAAGTAGCATACGATCAAGAACCAATGGTATGGATGGAAGACGTCTAATGTTCACAAAGAACAAGGCTCTGGGAATTGATCGAGTACAAATTGAGGTCTTTCAACAAACTGATGGCATAACTGGAGGCACTCACTAATCTATGCCAAGAAATTTGGAAGACAGCTACCTGGCCAACTCTTTGGAAGAAATCCATATTTGTGCCCATTTCAAAGAGAGGTAACTCCATGGAATGCAGAAACAATCGGACAATCATCAATTAAAATCACGTGCAAGTAAAATTTTGATAGAGATAATTCAGAAACAGCTGCAACACAGTACATTGACAGGGAACTGTCAGAGGTTCAAGCCAGATTTAGGCCAGGATGTGGAATGAGGGATAGATACCATTGCTGAATTTTTTATTCAAAGTGGAGAATACCAGAAAGATTTTTGACTATGCAAAGACATTTGACTGTGTGGGTCATGACAGGCTATGGATAACACTGCGGAGAATGAGTATGCCAGAACACTTATTTAATTGTGCTCCTGAGGCGCATAGACCAAGAGGCAGTCTTTTGAACAGAGTAAGTGAATACTGAATCGTTTAAAATCAGGAAAGGTGTGTGCCAAGGCTGTATTCTTTCATGCTACTTAATTCAATCTGTATGTTTAGCAAATAACCTGAGAAGCTGGATTATATGAAGTAGAATGTGGCATCAGAATTGGAAGAAGGCTCATTAACAACCAGCAATATGCAGATAATACTACCTTGCCTGCTGAAAACAAAGAGGACTTAAACACTTACTGATGAATTTCAACAACCACGGCTTTTGGTAGGGTTGCACTTCAATGTAAAGAAAACAAAAATCCTCACCACTGGACCAGAAAATAACATGATAAATGGAGAAAAGATTGAAGTCATCAAAGACTTCATTTTGCTTGGATGCCTCATCAACATTCATGGAAATGGCAGTCAAGAAATCAAATGAATTATTGCATTAGGCAAATATGCTGCACTAAACCTCTGTAAAGTGTTCAAGAGAAAAACTTGTCAGTTTGAGGACTGAGGTGCACCTGACCCAAGTCATGGTATTTTCAGTAGTCTCGTTGGTAAGTGCCATTGAGTCGGTTCCGTATAAGGTTTCTGAGGAGAAGCTGGTGAATTTGACCCACTTACTTTGTGGTTCAAACTGACTTTGCAGTCTGGTGCATTAATCCACAATGCTGCAAGAGCACAAAGGAGCTTTGGTAGCGTACTGGTTACAAGTTGGGCTGCTAACCTTAGTGTCACCAGTTCGAAACTACCAGTCATTCTGCGGGAGAAAGATGAGGCTTTCTGCTCCTGTAAAGATTTATAGCCTCGGAAACCCTATACAGGGTTGCTGTGAGTCAGAACCAACTCCACAGCACACCACCACCACAAGAGCACAAGCTTTAGAGCCATTTCCTAGGATTAAATTCTAGTTCTACCTTGAACTGTGTGAGGTTCGACATGATATTTAACCTCTTTTTGAATAGCCTCATATACATGTGAAAGTTGGGCAGTGAATAAGGAAGACTATAGAAGAATCGATGCATTTGTTATGGTGTTGGAGAAGAATATTAAAGGTACCATGGACTTCCAGAAGAACAAACAAATCTTTGTTTGAAGAAGTACAACGAGAATGCATTTTAGAAGCCAAGCTAGCCAGACTTAATCTCTCATATTTTGGACATAGATAGTATCAGGAGGAACAAGTCCATAGAGAAAGGCATCATGCTTGGTAAAGTGGAGGGATAGTGGCTAAAAAAGGGATCCCCTATGAAATGGATTGGCTCAGTGGCAGCAACAATGAGCTTAAGCGTAGCAGCACTTTGAAGGAAGGCGAAGGACCCGATGGTGTTTTGTTTTGTTGTACATAGTGTCACTATGGGTGGGAAATGACTTGATGATACCTAACAGTTAACCTAGCAGATTAATACAGTTATCAACAGTGTGATTGATAAAGCCTGTGCTTTGTTGTTGTGTGCCATGGAGTCAGTTCCATCTCATGGTGACTCTATATAGGGTTTCTGAGAGCAGCTGGTAGGTTTCAACCACCAGTCTTGAGATTACCAGTCCAGTGTATCCTACAGTAGCATAAGCTTATGCTTTCATTGTTATTGTTGCTGTTATGTGGAAGGTGGTTTAAGAAGAAATCTGTTCTGGTAGTGTTTAGCGTTTTTCCTCTTATGTTAGATTTGCACTCTGCTCAGGCTCTCTCTTCCATGATTACTTTCCTAAGAGATCTAGAGGACATATCCTAATTGCTGTTGTCTGGGAGCTAGACCTTTCCCTCCTTTATAAAATGTCCTCTTGTATTTTTAGAGCAAGTTTACACAGCAAATTAGGTTCCCATTTGACAATCTCTATACAAATTGTTCCACGATGTTAGTTACATTTATTTACAATGTGACATTCTCTTTAATTGTGTTCTTGTTATGTTTCCACTGCTCTTTCCCCCTTTTCTTCTTTACTTTAAAGTAATTTTGGACTGTTATGTTTTTCTTTGGGAGTCCTGGTATGGTGTTGTAGGACAAGCACTGGACCACAAGGTCAGTTTGAACTGCAGGGTCAGTGGTTCAAATTCACCAGCTGCACCTTGGAAACCCTGTACAATATCGTTATGCGTTGGAACCTACTCGATGACTATAAGCAACAAATGTTTTAAAAGTAGGCTGCTGTGCTTCTGTTTTTCCTGAATTTTATCTCAATCTCTCTAAGGTACATACATCCTTAGCAGAAGTTGCACCCAGCCTAAAACCTTGCAAAGTGCGGTGATAGAATCTGGAAACGTAAGCAAGAATACTAGGACTAAATAGAGTCCTTTCATTTTGGCTGCTCCAGATTTTTTTATGACCCAATTGGATTCATCTTGTATGGAATGAATTTGCATTTTGGTAATAGCAGTTTTTTTTTTTAATGTAATTTTATTTTGTTGTTATTGTTGAGCATATACACAGCAAAACAAAGACTAATCTAGTTGTTTCTACATGGACCACTTAGTGACATTGATTACGTTTTATGAGTTGTATTAACAGTCTCAACCTCCTTTTCTGTGTTGTACTTCCATTAACATAAATTCACTACCCTCTAAGGTTACTAATTTCATCTCATATTTTGTTGTTGTTAAGTGCTGTTGAGTCGGTTCTGACTCATAGTGACCCTGTATAGGGTTTCTGAGGAGCAACTGGTGAGCTTGAACCGCCAGCCTTGCACTTCAAACCAAATTTGCAGTCTAGCGTCACACCAAGACTCTAATATAGTTCTAAAAAAAAGCACATTGCTCAAGGAAGGTAGTTTTTACTAGTTAAGCTAAACTGTTTTTTGGTTTTAAGAAGACTTAAATGGATAGTTATGGTTTACAGTTTAAAGATTACCTCAGGGCAACAGTTTCAGAGGTTCATCTAATATGCTTAGCTTCAGGAGGCTAGAGTCCCTGAGAATTTAAAATTCTGTTCAGCATTTTCTCTCTTAGCAGACTTTTCAGAAAATCTGTAACTAGTAACTAGCTTCAGAGCTATGTTGTTGTTATTTGCTGTTGTGTAGGCTCTGACTCATAGTAGTCCTGTGCACAACAGAATGAAACCTTACAATGATGGTCTTCTCCAGTGACTGGTCTTTCCTAATAACATATATGAAGCATGAGAGGCGAAGTCTTGCCATCTTTGCTTCTAAGGAGCATTCTGACGTATACTTCTTTCCAGACAGATTTATTTATTCTCCTGGCAGTCCATGGTACTTTCAGTATTTTTCACCAACATCGTAATTCAGATGCATTGATTCTTGTATGGTCTTCCTTGTTTATTGTTCAACTTTTATGTGACTATGAGGTGGTTGAAAATACTATGGCTTGGGTGAGGCAAGTCTTAGTCCTCAAAGTGACATCTGATTTTAGCCTTGGAAATCCTAGGGAGCGGTTTTACTCTGCCCTACAGTGTCGCCCTGAGCTGGAATTAACTTGATGGCAATGACTTGGGTTGTGTTTGATATGAGCTTCTGGTGGAACCAGGCCTTCCGTCTTACATCCTGCTGCCGGTCTCTGCCAGTCTTAGTATATAAGAGACTCCAGTCTGATGACATTGCTTTTTTTTTTTTTAGATTTTTTTCTCCTTGAAACAAGCTTGTAAATCAGATGTGTTCCTTTCCTTAAGGTGTGGAGATAAACCAGGGTGCATAGAAGGAAAATTAGCTTGCACCAGGCACCGTGCAAGAATTTAACATGTGTATTTAGCCCTCCCAACAACTCCTATGGGAGACACTATGGGAGGCACTATCATTATCCCTATTTTCCAGAACAATTGATGCTGTGGAGGCGTAACTTGCCAGATATCACAAAACTAGTGAGTGAAATTATTGAGTTATAAGTGAGCCTTTCTCTCTCCCTCCTCTTTCTCTCTTCCTTCCTTCCTTCCTTTCTCACTCTTTTGGGTGGGGGTTTGTCGTGGAGGCGGTTGAGACTCATAGCAACCCTGCACAGGGTTTCCGAGGCTGTAAATCTTTACGGGAGCAGAAAGTCTCATCTTTCTCCTGGGGAATGACTGGTAAGTTTAGAACTGTTGACATTGAGACTAGCAGTCCAACTCGGTGTTAGTGTGGCACTGTAGAATCAACACTGAACTGTTCAAATGCACCAGCCTTTCCTCAGAAACCGTATATAGGGTCACTGTGAGTCAGAATTAACAACAAAAGCAACAACATTGGAAATGGCATTGTTTTCCGGACTTCCTTTTTAGCTCTCTCTTTAAGCATAAAGGAATCTGATTGCTTTTTGTATGTTGATCTTGTACCCTGCCACTTTTAAAAATCCTGATGGTGGTGGTGGTAGTGTGCTGTGGAGTCGGTTCCAACTCATAGTGACCTTGTATAGGGTTTACAAGGCTGTAAATCTTTACAGGAGCAGAAAGCCTCATCTTTCTTCCGCCAAGCAGCTGGTAGTTTTGAATTCCTGACTTTGAGGTTAGCAGCGTGACTAGTAACTACTATTCTACCAGAGCTCCTTTTTAATCCTGATGCCATGTTCTTATTTATATAATCCAGTTTCTTGGATTATTTGTTTAATATTGTTGTTGTTAACGTACCACCGTGGAGTCGGTTCCTACTCATAGCGACCCTGCATAGGGTTTCCGAGGCTGCAAATCTTTATGGGAGCAGAAAGCCTCATCTTTCTCCTGCGGAACCGCTGATAGTTTCGTGATTAAGTATGGTGAAAGGATCCAACTCTGATACACACCTTTCCTGAGAACTATTCAGTATCCCCTTATTCTGTACAAATGGCTGCCTCAGTCTGTGTTCAGTTCTTCATGAGCACAATTAAGTGTTCTGGAATTACTTACCATTCTTCACAGTGTTATCCATAATTTGTTGTGATCCTTCCAATTGAGTGTCTTTTCATAGTCAATAAAGCACAAGTAAGCATCTTTCTGGTATTCTTTGCTTTCAGGCAAGATCTGTCTGACGTCAGCAATGGTACCCCTTGATCTAGTCTCCTAAATTTCCAGTTTCTTAGTGTGTCCTAGCCTCATCGTTTTATTGTCAGTAGATAAATTCACCTACTTTGAAGAGATGATTGAGATGGTTTAGCTGGTAGGAAGAAGAGCTAGCTCATGTACTGTTAAGACCATTCCATGTATTATCATGTATAAGAGCTTTATTTCTATTTATGGCTGATTAATGCTCCGTTTCTATTTATGGTCGACTAATGCTCTATTGAAACCTGGTGTGGTACTGTAGGATAAACATTTGGCTGCAACGATGAGTTTGGTGGTTCAAACCCACCAGTCAGTCCTCGGAAATCATATACAGGGTCATTATGCTGCCTGCTCAACAGCACTTATAACAACAATGTCCCATTGGCTGTATATACCACATTGTGTTTATTTGTTCATCTGTGGATAGACATGTATGTTTTTTCTACTCTTACATGAATAATGCTGCAATGAACATAGGTATACAAGCATCTCTTTTGAGTCCCAGCTTTCAAGTGTTTTAGGCATATGCCTAAGAGTGGGTCATATGGGAATTCTGTGTTTAACTTCTGGAAAAACTGTCAATGTGTTTTCAGCAGTGACTGCACCAGTGGTTACAAGTTGGGCTGCTAACCTCAAGGTCACCAGTTAGAAACTACCAATAGTTCTACAGAAGGAAGCTGAGGCTTTCTGCTCCCATAAAGATCTACAGCCTTGGAAACCCTATGCAGGGTTGCTATGAGTTGGAACTGATTTCCATGGCACACCACCACCACTGGCAATACACAAGTGTTTCAATTTCTCCATATCATTACCAACACTTTTATTTTTCCTTTTCCTGATAATAGGCATCCTAGTAGGTGTGAAGGTCACTGGGTGGTGCAAGTGATTAAATGCTTGGCTACTAACCAAAAGGTTGTCTGTTTGAACCCACTTAGAGATGCCTTGGAAGAAAACTCAAAATCGTGAAAACCCTGTGGATCAGAGTTCTACTTTGAGATTGCCAGGGGTTGAAAAAATTAGATTTTTTTTTGGTAGTGGGGTATGTGTACCCATCATCCAGTTTCAGCCGTTATTTACTCTTGGCAGTCTTGCCTGTTTTAGATATTTTTACATGCATCAATACCAACCTTTATATATTTTGTAAAGTAAATTTCAGATATCTTTGCATTCTTAATATTTAATATGCATCTAAAGGAGAAGAGTAGTAAACAATACTATTTATCTGAGGCATAATGTCATTTATTTAACTTGTTACTGTGATTTGGGTGAAAGTTTACAGAACAAATTGATTTTCCATTCAATAATTCCTACACATTTTGTTTTGTGACATACACTGTCATCCCACAGTGTAACAGCACTCTCCCACATTGTTCCTGTGTGTACCATATTGATTTTTATATCATTTTGTAAAACTGTCCCATTTTACTTTTTTAAAATAACATTAGAAATAGTTCTCTGATGCTGCAAATATGAAAGGTTGTTTGGTAGTATTCACAAACACCTGGTGATCGTGGTTTTCTTGATTGGTTTGTAGTCTTCACCAGTAATAAGGAGTTATTTGTATGAAACCGCTATTAAATCAGTAAGTCTGCACTTATGCACCCATCATTTTCAGTATTGTTGGTAATCTGGGCAT
>NW_006408549.1:2447592-2454259 GCF_000296735.1 Chrysochloris asiatica
CTCCGAGCCCGGCCTGGCAGATTCAAAAGTATGCAATTGTTTGCTTCAGCTCCAAACTCCACGAGCTATAAGCCTTCAAACCTTTAAAATATTCCTATCTCTGTGGGTCCGAGTTTTGGAGCTCTGTCCTGGCTCTTTTTTGCCTGGTATTCTGTGTTATTGCTGACGGTGACCTTCACTACACCTCCACCTTAGCCGCCATCAAGCCCCGCCTCCTTGCCATTCCATCTTGCTAGAGGTCTTCCTCTTTTTCTCTGACCCTCCACCTTACCAAACATGATATCCTTCTCCAGCAACTGGTCCCGCCTGCCAATATATCTGATGTATGAGAGATGAAGTTAGGCCATCTTGGCCTCCAAGGAGCACTCTGGCTGCACTTCTTCCAGCACAAATCTGTGTTGTTCTTTTGGCAGCCCATGTACTTTCAGTATTCTCCTCCAACACCATAACTCAAAAGCATCAATTCTTCTATGGTCAAACTGACAGACGAGTGGTGGGACCCCAGCTATTAGTGACCCTGTATAGAGTTTCTGAGCAGTGACTGGTAGGTTTGAACTGATGATCTTGTGGTTCAAACCACCTTGCAGTCCAGTGCTTATCCTACAGTGCCACACATATTTCTCCCAAATAACTTTGACTCCTTTTGTCAAAAGGCACCATTCTCTTACATTCACTTTAATGACAGACACTTTGGTAATCACTCCCAAAATTGTATAGAGTGGGAATGAGGGATTTGTCTTTATGCCAAGTATTGGTAAACAAAAGATAGCTTTAAGTTCAGTATGTATTACATGAGACTTCTAGAAATGTAAGCCCATTGATTTGAAGAATCTTTCATATTTAGGTGGTTTTCATGAAAATCCATCTCCAACAAAGCACACTTTAGTAACAGCTGTGGAAGCCCTGCGGGGGCAGATCTACTCTGTCCTATACGGTCGTTGTGAGTCAGAATTGGTTTGATGGCAACCGGTTTGGTTTGGGGTTTGGTACGTGTTTTAGATTGACTTTTTAATTATGAGAATGTTGTTTTAACTCTTAGTGTTTTAAAAGCAGATAATTTAAAAATGATTTACAGTTAAACCATAACTGAAATGTTCCGTTTTCATTTAAAATGATCAGAAAGGGAAAGAGCAAATAAAGACAAAACAGCATAAAACATGAATGCGTTACCAAAACAAGTCATGTGCTTTCAGTTTATAAAATGCCCCAGAGACAGCCTGTTTGCGTAAGTTAAATTAGTAACATCTCAATTGTTCCACATGTCAGGAAAATGTGATGTGTGAAATAATAAGAAAATTCTCATTAAATATTTACTGGGTTCATTTGGGAGTCTAATGACTTGTATTTTTGAAGTGAGCTAGATTATGGCCTTGCTTTGAAGCAAGCTGAAAAAGCCTTAAGAATTATGTAGCATTTAGATTGCCCTCTTGGCTTAATATTAAGGAAATTCGTTCACATACTTATGCCTTCATCATTGTATCACTCATGTGCATGATTCATCTTGAGCTACTTGTGCTTGCTTAGCCTTGAAGGACTTGAAGGATCTTTGCTTTTGAAGCACATTTGTGAACGTTTTTACAGATGTTTTTGACTCTGGCTTTCCTTTCTGCTAGCTGTATGCTCTATTTTGGTTCACAGGATTTTCTTCTCACTGTTTCCTCCTACCGATTGTTGCTTTCTATCTTACCTTCTCTCCTGGTCCATTTCTTCAGTTCTTGTTTTGCCATATTTTTAAACTCCCCAATTCTAGTGTTCTTCTAGGGCATCTGCCTGGTAAAATGCTAACAGTGGTGTGTTCTCCAGTTAGCCACCTCTTGCCTACATTCTGACATGAGTAGGGCTGGAGAAAATGCACAACCTCAAAGAAGCTGTGGTACATTCATGGTTTACCCTCAACAGGTGTTACAGTATTATCTAATAATCCTTTATGGGGTTTTTATATATTTATTTTTAAATTTTCCAGTATGGTAATTTCAAATCTAGTCATATATATTCAAATCTAAGATTTAAATGGCTTAACTCTCATAAGATGACTTATATGTCACAGAACAAAATTGTTGTGGTTAAGTGCTGTTGAGTTGGTTCTGACTCACAGTGATCATTTTATATGGTTTTTGAGGAGTGGCAGTGGGTTTGAACTGCTGACTTTGTGGCTGGCAGTCCTGTGCTTACTTTACAGTGCCATACCAGGACCCCTGTAGAACAAATGTTGCTGTTAAGTGTTGTCTAGTCAGTTCCAACTCATAGCGAACCTATGTAGGGTTTCTGAGGAGTGGCTGGTGAGCTTGAATCGCTGAACTTGTGGTTCAAACTGACTTTGCAGTCCAGTACATTAACCCACAGCGCCACACCAGGGTTCCATAGAACAAACAGAAGCTAATATATGGGAACTTCTCTTCTTTCTGCCATCCATTGTAGTCTTACCTGTAACTCCGTCCATCTATTCTTTTTTCTTTCTCACCTGCTTTAGTGGAAGAAGTGTAGCCAGCCCTCTAAGTTTAAGACAGAATCCCATCTACATGCATTTTATGTCCTGTCTTCCAAAGTTTTAAGGGAATACTTTTTTATTGTCTTTTCTTGTCTCCTTTGCTTAAACTTTATTTTATTCATCCCTAACAGTTTTTAAACTTGTTCAAGTACTTCCTATGATTTTTTTTTCCTCCTAAGCTCAGTCAGTTATCCTTTCTAGAAATGTTAATTAAATGCATTGTTATCAGTAATTATCATCTTTATTCTACACTTTATTGTATTACAATGTGTTTCTGACTCTATCATTCCATTAAATTGATCTTGCTATAATTACCAATAACTTTCTGACCACTAAATTTATCAGACTTTTGTTTTAAATTAATTTTACTCGTGTGTGTAATAAATTGCATGCTGGTAAACCACATTTTTCCTGCTGATGTAATTTTTTTCTGTTTTTGGATTAAAAATTTTTTTTTTATGATTTCATTTTATTTCCACTGTTGGCATACTGTTTATTCCTCTGTTTTATTTTTATATTGCCTACTTTTTAAGGTTTACAATATGAATGTTTAACTTAGAAAGTCTTTCTTTAAAATAATAGTGTACTTCACATATCATGTAAAACCATTGTAACAGCTCACTTCCATTTCTTACTCCCCCTCTATGTTTGGTTGCCATGTGTTTTACTTGTACATGTGTTGTTGTGTGCCATCACGTTGATCCCAATTCATAAGCTCATGTGACAGAGTACAGCTTCCCCATGTGTTTGTTTGTTGTTTTTTAAATGCTTTATTGTGAACTATGCGATAGTTTATATGGGAGAACATTAGCTTTACATTCATCCTATTCTATAGGGTTACAATCCCCTCCATGCATTGTCAACCAAAGGATATACCCTGCAAGCCTGTCCCCTGGTCGTCAGCACACAGTCCCTCTCCCTCTCTGGGTTCAGAGTCCCCAGCCGCTCTATCTCCCCAAGTCAGCATCTCTGCCTCCATCTCTGGCATCATTGTTTCTCTGGGTAGGGTCCCGCACTCCACTTTTCTTCCCTGATGATCCTAGGGACCTTCGGGACTGCAAAGTCCATCACTCCCCTCCTTTTGCTACAAAATGTCCACCTTTACATTTCCACCCATGTGGTTTTCTTGGCTAATCTTTATGAAAGTAGATTGTTAGATCTTTCATCCACAGAATTGCTGGGTAGATTTGAACCACCCACCTGTGATTAGCAGCTATGATCTGTTTTGGTTCCTCCTTCCCATTGTGATGATGGTGGTGGTGGGGGTTAAGTGCCTTAAGTCCCATCTGACTCATAGTGACCCTGTATAGACATTTCAAGGAATGGCTGCTGGTTTGGACTACCAGCTTTGTGGTTAGCAGTCTGGTGCTTATTCTAGAGCACCACACCAGGTAGGGCTCATCTTATTTTGTTTCCTTTTCTCAAGGGTGGCATTATTCCATTGCTTAATACCATTGTTGGAAAATCCAAGGGTACTTCAAAAATCTAGATCTCTTATCTTTTCATTCCATTTTCCACTAAGTTTTTGAAACTGCTTTGTATGTAGAGAGATTAAAATTGAGATTAATTTACTTAAAGGGATAGTTTCACGCATCTGTGGTGGCTTGCAATTCCAAAATCCGTATGTTAACAAGCTGCACACTTTTGCTGGCTCATGGAATCATGGGAGAAGAGGGGACTAGCAAATTCAAAATCTGTAGGTTAGTTGGCAGATCGGAGACTTTGGCTCACAGGATTGTGGGGTGGAGTTAGTGCTATCAAGTTCAAAATATGTAGGTTAGGTCAGAGGACAGAAAGAATTTAGAATGGAGAGAGAGACTGAGTTCTGCCATAATGCACACAGTAAATGGCATTATCATTTACTTAGTTACTTTAACAACTGTTATTGTTAAGTTCTGGTTGAGCCCATTGCTGTTGCCTCTGTGTCAGTTCATCTCCTTGGGGTCTTAGTCTTTTTCACTGACCCAGCACTTTACCCAGCATGCTATTCTTCTCCAGGGACTGTCTGTCGTCCTTATGCGCCATCATCGAGTCAGATCTGACTCATAGCGATCCTACATAATAGGGTTTCCGAGGAGTGGCTGGTGAGATTGCACTGCTCCCCGTGTGGTTCAAACCAACCTTATGGTCAAGTGCTTATTCTACTGCATCACGTCAGGACTCCTTCAGGGACTGGATCCTCCTATTAACATGTCCTAAGTATGAGAGATGATGTCTCACCATTCTGGCTTCTAAGGAACATTCTGACTGTACTTCTTATAACACAGATTTGTTTATTTTTCTGCCAGTCTGTGGTACTTTTAATAATCTCCTGTTGTTGTGTTGTGAAGTGCCATCAAGTCTGTTCTGACCCATAGTGACCCTGTATAGGGTTTCCGAGGAGCAGCTGGTGAGTTTGAACCGCCGAACTTGCAGTTCAAACGGCTTTGCAATCTGGTGCATTTACTCACAGTGCCACACCAGGACTCCTGAAACACCATAAATCAAATGTATCTGTTTTTCTATGGCCTTCCTTATTCACTGTCCAATATTCACATGCATATGAGTCGATTGAAAATACCATGGCTTGGATCAGGCGCACTGTAGTCTTCAGACTGATAATCTTTGACTGCTTCTTCCATGAGTGTTAATAGTGGATCCAAGCAAAATGAAGTCTTTGACAACTTCAGTCTTATCTCCATTTGTTGTTAAATGTTGTTGTCGAGTCAGTTCTGACTCATAGTGGCCTTATGTAGGGTTTCCGAGGAGCAGCTGCTGGGCTTGAACTGCTGACCTTGTGGTTTGCAGTCCAATGCTGATCCTACAGTGTCACACCAGGAGTCCAATTCTCCATTTACCATAATTTTATTTATTTGTCCAGTTGTGAGGATTTTTGTTTTCTTAACATTGCAGTCCAGTGCTTATCCCACAGTGCCACACCAAGACACTATTTTTTGCCCATAGAATCCTTCAGTATTGCAAAGTTGAGGTTTTGAATTTTTTCTTCAGTTCTTTTAACTTGAGAAATGCTGAGCATGTTTTCCCTTTTGGTTTTATACCTCCAGGTCTTTGCACATTTCTTTATAATACTCTGTCTTCAGCTGACCTTTAAAATCTTCTTTTCAGCTCTTTTACATCCTCATTTCTTCCATTTGCTTAAGCTTCTCTATGCTCCAGGGCAAGTTTCAGAGTCTTCTGATATCGCTTTGGTCTTTTCTTTGTGTCCTGTCTTTTTAATGACAATTATGCTTACTTCTGTATGATGTTCTTGATGTCATACCATACCTCTACTGGTTTGGGTCAATATTGTCTACTGCATTATATCTGTTCTTAAGAGAGTCTCTAAATTCAAGTAGGATGGATATATTCAAGGTCATATTTTGGTGCTTGTAAACTTGTTTTAATTTTCTTTAGCTTCAGCCTGAGCTTGCTTATAAGCAATTGATGGTCTGTTCCACAGCCTTCCCTAGTCTTGTTTTAACTGATGATATTGAGCTTTTCCACTGTCTCTTCCCACTCTCAATTCCATGTGTGTGTATAATCACTTTTTAATGTTGTTTAAAAGTGGTATTTTCAGTAAAAAGTCATTGTTTTTGCAAAATTCTGTCATGTGATCTCCAGCATCATTTCTATCACCAAGGCTATGTTTTCCAACTACTGATCCTTTCTGTTTCCAACTTTGCGTTCCAACCATTAGTAATCGCCAGTACATTTTGATTGCGTGTTTGATCATTTTAAGCCTGAAGAAGTTGGTAAAATTCTTCAATTTAACATTCACTGGCTTTAGTGGTTGATGTGTAAATTTGAATAATAGTGGCATTAACTGGTCTTCTTGTAGGTGAATGGATATTTTCCTATTACAGAGAGCATTATACTTCAAGATCTTGAAAAATTGAAAAACTCTTTTTGAAAATGAATGCAGCGCCATTTCTCTTGAATTTGTTGTTCCTGGCATGATAAACCATATGATTTGTCAGATTCAAAATGGCCAGTGGCTAGTACCACAGATCTTTTTGCATTCCATGTAGTTTTTGACAGCTTCAAAACTTCCTAGATTCATACTTTGTACATTCTATGTTTTGATGATTATTGGATGTTTGCAGCTCCCTCTTCTCATTTTGAGTTGGACTCCATCTGCAAATGAAGGTCCTGCAAGCTCTGCTCCATTCACATCATTTTGGTCAATTCTACTTTGAGGAG
>NW_006408549.1:2454537-2467246 GCF_000296735.1 Chrysochloris asiatica
GTCTACCATGGGTGACACTGCTGGGATTTCAAATACCAGTGGCAACACTTCCACCATGCCATACATGACGACAATTAAAAAAAAACAAAAGCACTAAGAGTCTTCTCTATGGCAGATAATCAGAAAGACCACAAAAATATTCCATGCCTTGGAGTCGGCTTGATGGCAACTAACAACAACAATAAATACATACTGATGTTTGTAAATGACCTTCAGAATGGGCTGTATGCTGTGAAAAGCTCAAAATATTTTGTATAAATGCTAGTTTGTGTGTTAAAAAGCAGGTGTGGAAGGGAAAAAGAGTATGTGGAGTTGCATGAAGGTTTTACAGGAAGTTAACAAAAGTGGTTATTTGGGATGGAGTTTGGTAGATGAGGAACAGGGTTTGCAATGGGACTATTTTGTATTGTTTGATTTATTTTAGCCATGTATATCTATCTATATATATACTATTTAAAAATAAAAAATTTATTTTTGTGAAAGGACTAAAGAATTGTTTTTCTCTTTTTTCATTATCAGTAAACTAAAAAAGCTGAGTGAAGACAGTTTGACTAAACAGCCTGAAGAAGTCTTTGATGTGCTAGAGAAACTTGGAGAAGGGTAAGTACAAACTGGTTATCTAGATAATGACAAAATTGTTAAAAAACATTAATCCTTCAGTTAGAGCACATTTACTTGAATTGAATAGTTTCATATTTTGATGTAAATAACATGCAACATTTGTGTATCAACCACTCCTTCCCCTTATTTCCCCGAGGTAGTTGTTTTTTACATTTTACTCTTAAAAAGATAAAAAAAAATATCATAGTATGTTTACAAAAATACTTCCTGGTGGTAGGGAGACATTGGTAAACAAATGTTGGGTCCCTGTAAGTCTTATTTTTTTCCCTACTATTCCTGTTAATTTCTGAGAGAAATATAAGTAAATCCCTCATATCATTATACTGTTGGATCTCCTGACATTACTCTTCTTCATGAATTTAGCTGCCACGATGTCTGATATGTATATATATACACACAGTCCTGGTGTGGTACTATAGGATCAGCACTGGACTGCAAACCATGAAGTCAGCAGTTCAAGCCCACCATCTGCTCCTTGGAAAGCCTATACAGGGTTGCTATGAGTCAGAACCAACTCAGTGATACTTTATATATATGTTGTGAAGTACCATCGAGTTGGTTCCGACTCATAGCAACCCTGTATAGGGTTTCCGAGGAGCAACTGGTGAGCTTGAACTGCTGACCTTGCAGTTCAAATAGCTTTGCAGTCTGGCACATTAACCCACAGCGCCACACTGGAACTCCTTTATATATGTATATATACATATTGTTGTTAAGTGCCGTCTAGTTGGTACTGACTCATAATGACCCTGTATAGGATTTCTGAGGAGTGGCTGGTGAGCTGGAACCAACGATCTTGTGGTCCAAACCAACTTGGCAGTCCAGTGCATTAACCCACAGCGCCACACCAGGACTCCATTCCATTAAATGCTCCTTACCATTTCTTGTGCTCAAAATGAGATGTTCCTTAACTACTGTATTGAAAGCATATCAACTATTCCTCTACCAGTACACACTGCTGTTCTCACTAGATACTCTATTTCTACCTATTAATCACATTTCCCAAATAAAATGAGGTCCAAGATCTGAAAAAGTATATTGAAAATGGTCTTACGTTCAATAGCTTGACAAAATTAGCAGCTTTCAAAGTTACAAATTCTTATAAAAATGTCATATGGGATGCATCAATTAATAAACCTCTTGGAGTCATTTTATATCATGTTTCTTGCTTTTCCCTTACCTATATGGCCTACTTCTCTGAGAAGCAAGATTACTATGTTGTTGTTAAGTGCCGTCGAGTCGATTCCGACCCATAGCGACCCTGCATAGGGAGCTTGAACCACCGACCTTGCAGTTCAAACGACTTTGCAGTCTGACGCATTGGCCCACAGTGCCACACCAGGACTCCTATTTGTCGTTGTTGTTGTAAGATGCCATCAAGTCGGTACCAACTCATAGCGACCTTATGCACAGCAGAACGTAACACTGCCCGATCCTGGGCCAGTCTCACTACTGTTGCCAAGCTTGAGTCCATCGATGCTGCAACTTGGCCAATCCATCTCGTTGGGGGTCTTCCTCTACTCTTGACTCTCCACCTTACCAGACATGATATCCTTCTTCAGCAACTGCTATGGAATACCTTAAATATAACTGCTGTTACTTTATTTTTATGCAAATAACATACACCACCAACTTTGTAATCTACTGCATTATTTATGCAAATAACACACACACACCAACTTTGCAGTCCAGTGCATTACAGTAGCAGAGTCCTTGGGTGGTTCTGTCAGATAAGCATTGATTGGACTGCTAACTGCAAGGTCAGTGGTGCATACCCACCAGCCACTCCTCTTAGACTCTGTACGTGCAGGGTCGCAATGACTCGTCACTGACTCCATGGCACTTAACACCAAGAGCTCATAGTAGTAGCATTTACAGTATACAAAAGGAGAAAATAATCTAGATGTCCATCAGCTGATGAATGGATAAACAAAATGTGGCATTTTTATACAATGGCATATTACTGAAAAGGAATGAAGTGTAATACTAGTTCATGTTACAATGTGGACGAGCCTGAAAATATATTGAGAAAGAAACGAGAGACAGACATTCATATATTGTATGACCTCATTTATTTGAGGTATATGAATTAGTAAATCCATAGAGACAGCAGTTTGGTGGTTGCCATAGGCTAGAAAGAGGGAGGAATGGGGAGTATGGAGCTGTAGGATAAGCACTGAATTGTTAACCACGAGGTTATGAGTTGTAACCAACTCGACAACACTTATTAACGATAACAACACCAGATGGGTATTGGGGTCTTTTTGGTGTGATGGAAAGCTTTTGGAACTAGATGGTGGTAATATTGTTGTTAAGTGGTTCCAACTCAGCTACCCTATATTGAGTTTCCAAGGAGCAGCTGGTGGGTTTGAGCTGCAGACGTGTGATTAGTAGTCCAGTGCTTATCATACAGTGCCACACCAATATTGTGAATGTATTAAATTCCACTGAATCATGTATTTCAAAATGATGAATTTTGTTATGTGTACCTTACCACAGTGAAAAAGAAAGAAAGAAACCAGCTCGGCTTACTATAGCTGAGTTTTACTCAGTCTTAAAAGGACAAATATTTGCAGCTATTTTCATGAAGACAGTTTAACTTTAATGTCAAAACCAAGATATGCACTACCAGAAAACTGTAGTCTAGTATTAATTTGGTAACCATTATGATAACCTTGTCTCAGGTGGCTGTGTGTTGGTACATGTCTTCCTTTTTTTCTGGAGTCCATCAATTCTTGAATTCAGTGAACCCATTTCAATGTTGGCATCTCCTGTTATAGTCCTGGCTTGCACTGTAGAACTGAGTCTTCCCTCATCTTGGTGAATGGAATAGTCTCAGGATTTCTTTAGGAACATAATTTGTGGGTGGGTGTGCAAATCACTTTTAGTGCATCCCAACATTTCATCTCCTTGAGCCTTTAGAGTGTTACTGAGGGTTGACTGCCAGCTCACTTAGTGTAGGTTACTGTGGTTACCAGAAACCCTGCTGGTTCGGTGGGCTAACTGAAAGCTTGGCTGTTTGAATCCACCAGCTTCTCCTCAGGAGAAAGATGAGGCAGTCTAGTTCTATAAAGGTTTCCAGCCTTGGAGACCCCATGGAGCAGTTCTGTTCTGTCTTACAGGGTCACTTTGAGTCAAAATGGATGGCAGTGGGTTTGGTTTGGTACTGCTGACACCAGTTTCAGATCAGTAGCCAAGTCAGTGTTTAGGGCCACTCCCAGCTGTTTAGCTAACATGCTAAGTTTGGAATTTCTGGTCTCTGTATCCGTATCAGTAAATTCCTTTATCTTTTAGATCTATTCCCACACATATTTTTTAGGATTCTGCTGATAAAACTGGACAGAATCTTTCAATTTTTTTGGTATGAATAGAGGTGCTTTTGGGCCGGGTGTTATACTCATCCCTTAGATGTCGGCCGGAATATGAGTGTAATTATGAGTCTGGAGACAATGAGAAGTGGTAGGGGAGGAGACTGTTAACATTCCTTGAAAGGTGAGGCCTTTATAAAGTCTTTGCGCTTTATGAGGCTAATCTGATGCTTTGCTGATTTGATAGGTTTGGTGGGGGTTGCAACTTCAGGATACACAGATTAACAAGCATCTCCCTAATTGTCTCTGAGTCCTGATGTGGCACTGTAGGATAAGCACTGAAATGCTAACCAAAAGGTTGATGTTGTGCACCAGAGGGTCCATTCTGACTCACTGTGACCCCAAGTGGCAAAGCAGAACTGCACCCACACGCTTTTGTGTGGCACTGCTGGTGCCACCTGCTGCTTCTTGGAAACCTTATAGAGGGTCACTGTAAGTCAGAACCCACTCTAGGGGTTAATACTACCACTGCCAGAGAACAGCCCCAGAGTTTTGGGTTCCTCTCTTCACTGTTGGCGCTTGAATTTTAACACAGTGGACTGGTGGTGTGGTTAATTCAATTTGCAGTGTAATTCAGCTTCTAGTAAGGTGAAGCTTGCAGAATTATCAGCCGTGTGTCCACAAGAACTAAGTAATACTCTTGGCGTTTTTAAAAATAATCAAAGCACCAAGAAATTAAAACGTAAGTTTTATTTCAAGCTGTCATTTTGTATGTAAACAGGGAGATAATTTTGTTTTTAAATCCAAGTGGTTAAAAGTAGGCTAGTTACAGATGTTAAAAAAATAAAGTTTTGAATTAGTTCAAAACAATTATATGATACTTGTTTCATGATTTAGTAAACAGTCTGCAAATCAGGGAAGCATCTGTCTCCCTGCAAAATGAGAAGACGCTTTTGAAGATTGGAGGGTTTACATAGCTTTAACGGCAGCAAGGCATTCTGGTTATTGAGTTAGCATTAAAAAAAGTAACTCCTAAAAATTTGTCTTCTAATTTGTACATATAAAAATTTTTGAAATTAAAATGAAGGAAGCACACAGACTTTTTATGAAATCATGATTTTGTTATTGATGAACTTAAAGGTTACAGTTGAAACCCACCCAGCAGCATCACAGGAAAGGCTTGGTGATCTGCTTTTGTAAACACTGTTGTTAAGTACTGTTGAGTCGGTTCTGACCCATAGTGACCCTGCATACAGTTTCTGAGGAGCGGCTGGTGGGTTTGAACTGCCAACCTTGGGGTTTAAATTGACCTTGCTGACTGGCATTGCCACACAAAAACGTGTGGATGCAGTTCTGCTTTGCCACTTGGGGTCACAGTGAGTCAGAATGGACCCTCTGGTGCACAACATCAACCCTTTGTAGCTGGTAAAGACAGATTTATAGTGTTGTGGAGCAATTCCTTGTGAAAAAAATGAACAATAGAAACAAGTTAACAGTTTCGCTGTTTGGGTCGGGTATTTTATGGATAATTGTTGTTCTCGTGGTTAAGAGAAACCCCTTAAATCAAAGTAAGGTGCCTGTTAAGTCCCCCACACCCCCCACAGGACATTCAGAAGTTTTCTGTTTCTTTCAGTCTTGAGGTGGGAGTTTAAGCCTTGAGCTTGTTCTCTTTGTTCTATAGATTTTCCAGGACAGGCGGAGGCAGCCAGCCCACTCTTTAGTTCTTGTATTTACTCTATTTTCACCGGAGTATTCTGTTGTTGCAGCTCTTTGGTCTCCTAAAGATTTGCTTAGACTCCAGGGAGCAATGAGTGATACTTTAAGCAACTGTTGTTACAGATGCCATGGGCTGTTAGTGCTGTATTTGCCACTAGCATTGAAGTCATTATTGTCTTCAAATCTAATGAGAGAGACCTAATTCAAGATTTTCAACTTTAAAATTCTTTCCATTGAAGTCACTTTTCTTACCCCAAACTGTATTGGTATTAGGGTTTGGTCAGGAAAATATAAGCTACTCTATTCAGGCTACATATAAAGAGTTTAATTTATATACAATTTGGAGTGCAAATAGCTGTGGAAGGGCCAGGGATGCAAGGCCATGAAGCTGCTGCTGAAGATCAGGGAAGCCAGCTTCGGAGAGCTCAGCGTGATGCTCGGAAATGTGTGATGTTCAATAGCTACAATGTGAGAAGCTCCTACCAACTATTTCAGTCTGCATAGCAGTGTTGTTAAGTGCATTTGAGTTGGCTCTGATTCATAGTATCCCTGTTGTGTAGGGTTTCTGAGGAGCAGCTGGCAGGTTGGCATTACCAACCTTGCAGTTAGCAATATAGTACTTTTCCTACAGTGCCACACCAGAACCTCACATAGTGGTGTGGTAGTTATGAAAAGCTGATCCAGGAAGCCCTGTGCATCTTAAATCTGCCAATGTATCTACTGCAGCAGCATCTGGAGAATCATGGTTTTCCACTTACCTTTTTGCCAGTGACGTTTCATGTACTTTCTAAACTTTAACTGGTAGCCACTCAGGGAAGGTGGTTCTGGGAAGTGTGATTCTCAGCTTCTCTTTTGCAGTGCTGAGGAGACCTTGGAAAGGAGTGATTCTGTTGCTTGTTAGTAGATAATTTAGGACAGAATTTTATTTAGCTTTTGAGGAAGCACTCTTTCTGTCTTCTCTCTCTGTATGTTGTTGTTGTTAACTGCTGTCGAGTGGGTTCAGACCCATAGTGACCCTGCAGAGGGTTTACAAAGAGCTACTGATTAGCTTGAACCATCAACCTTGCAGTGCAAACCAACTTTGCAGTCTAGTGCATTAACCCACAGCAGCACACTAGGACTCCCTCTCTCTGTATATTCATTTGTTATTGTTAATTGTTGTCCAGTCAGTTTTGACTCATAGTGACCCTACATAGGGTTTCCAAGGAGCGGCTGGTGCATTTGAACCACCAACCTTGTGGTTAGCAGTCCAGTGCTGATCCTACAGCACTACATCAGTACTCCACACATACACTTGGGTAAGTAAAAATAAAAAATAAAAAATAAATGCTACGGGGGTTTCAATTCATTTGTTGTTGCTGTTGTTAGGTGACCTTATATACAACAGAATGAAACACTGCCTGGTCCTGTGTCATTCCCACAATAATTGTTCAATTTGAGCCTAATGCTGCTGCCACTGTGCCAGTCCATCTTGTTGGAGTCTTCCTCTTTTTTGCTATCCCTCCACATAATTAAGCATGATGTCCTTCTCTAGGGAGTGGTCACTTCTGATGATATATCCGAAGTGTAAGAGATGAAGTCCCACCATCCTGGCTTCTATGGAACATTCTGGCTATACTTCTTCCAACACAGATTACCCTGTGCAGGGTCACTATGAGTCGGAACCGACTCCACGGTACTTAACAACAACAACAATCATGATGTTATTTATTGTTCCAGTGGTGAGGATTTTTGTTTTCTTTACATTGAGGTGCAACCCATACTTAAGGCACAGGTTTATTTCAAACAAAACATGTTTACATATGTCTCAGAGATCAGCGGGTGGCTGCAGATAAGTTTTCTTAGTAATATACTTGTTAGTTTTACTAGGGGCCTTAAAAAAAAATAGTCTAACCAAAACAGTGTGTTCACAGGGGATCTGTTGGGTCAGTTAGATTCAAGGCAGCTTGTAGGTTATGGTGACTGTTTTTTTGGGGTTCAAAGGGGTACTTTTGATAGACTGTCTTGAAGGACAGGATGATCACAGGGGCTTATTATGAAGATGTTTCAAGCAATTGAAAAACAACACTGTTGAGAAAAAGACCAGAAAAGGTGTGTCAAAGAATTTTTTACTATAATGACAATGTGTCTGCTCATCCTTCAAGGGTAGCAAGGGCTGTCCTACAAGAATTTTGTTGGAAAACTTTATCCTGTCTAGTCTCTGGGTTTTGTTTTGTTCCCCAATCTAAAGAACATTGAAAGGAACACGATTTGCGCATATAACTGTTGTTTTGGTGTAGTGTAAATTGACAGAAGTCTATTGAATGCAGATAGACTTAGCTCACAACTTAATTGCTGTTTTTCATCTACTTCCCCTTATTGGTGACCATTGTGGTCAGCAGCAAGCCCACATGCCTGCTCCTGTATTCCCCTTGCATCTTAGTCTTGGAAGGGGGTTTGCCCTGAGGGGATCTGAAGATCTGAACACTTCCCTTGATAGCTCCCGGGAAACAACTTGCTTGTTCTTGTAGTAGTCAGAATGCCATTTTTTATTTTTCCTGTTGGTCTTTCTTTCAAGAAGTATCTTCTGTTCTTCTAGTTGTTCCAGGCTGGTCTGCTTGTCCTTTCAGTGGAAATTTCCCACCTCAAAAGGTTCTGGATGAGGATCAGGATTCCACCTATGGTCTTATGCAATGAAAAGGCTCTGCAGGAAGCCTCCGTCACTGGACACGTTGTAGTCCCATTTTAGGTATTCCAATTAGGTATAGACTGAAGATGGACTTACAAGCTTTCTATGGTGATGTTTCTGGCAATTCCTTTCTATCCCCCTCAAGAGTCTATTTTATAATATTAGATAAGGAAAACCAAGATTCAAAACACAGCCAAGCATCTTGACATCATTCCCTTCGTTTATCCCTTCAAACCATGCTTCCATTCTTGTATCCCAGAGCCCTGTTGTTCCAAGGTTGTGAATGCATTATTGTTTACCTCTGCCCCACTTATCTGCATCGTCTTGTGTGTGTGTGTATGTGTGTTATGGGGTCCTCCAGGTGAGGGTTTCAGCTGCACTTGAATGCTCTAAACAGATACGGGTCTTTGATATGTTGAGGGTGTCTTTGCTTAGGGTGAAGACAGCCTTTTCTTCTACTGGAGATTCTGGCTATTATTAATCTATATTTCATTCTTTTAATTTCCTTTTATATCTTCTTAGTGCTGTGTTTAAGGAGCTTTGGAAGCATAATGGTTACGAATCGGGCTGTGAACCTTAAGGTTAGCAGTTCGAAACTACCAGCCGCTCTGTGAAAGAAAGATGAGGCTTTCTGCTCCCGTAAAGATTTATAGCTTCAGAAACCCTGTACAGGGTCGCTATGGGTTGGAACTGACTCGATGGCACTTAACAACAATGCTGTGTTTGTTTGAGTTGACAAACCCATAAATATGTTCTTTCATAAGTATGCAAATAAATCATTATTTATTCATTTGATGATTTTAGTAGATTTTAAGTTTATCATTGAAGCACTGAAGCTAGAAGTAATGAACTTCTCCTGTGTTATTGATTTACTTTCAATATTTACTACTAAATCGTGTATTCAACTACAAAGAAGACCTGATGGGTTGGTGGTTCCTATTTGCCCAGAATCTCCTTGGAAGAAAGACTTGGCTTTCTGCTTCTGAGAGAGCACAGCCTTGCAAACCCTGTGGGCTGCAGTTATCTGCAACACATGGGGCCACCAGGAAGTGGAATTGACTGGACAGCAATTGGTGGTGGTGGTTCAACTAGAAAAGATCACAGACAAAAACTCATACTAGAATGATTTCTTCTAACACTTACGATATTTGAAAGAAACTAATGGTTTGGTTTCTTTTAGGTCTTATGGGAGTGTATTTAAAGCAATCCATAAGGAATCTGGTCAAGTTGTGGCCATTAAGCAAGTGCCGGTTGAATCGGATCTTCAGGAAATCATCAAGGAAATTTCCATAATGCAGCAGTGTGACAGGTATATAGACATTTTATTTCTTTTCTATTTTCATTTGGATGAGTGTTGCTAATAATGTGTAAGAAAATGTAATCTTTGGTTATCTGTTTTTGTTTTTTTCTTTCTGATTTCCCATTGGAAATAAGGCCTAATCCTTTAAGGAAGGTGAAAAAACTGTTTAGGGATGCCTTTAGGACTTAAAGATCTTTGCTAATAACCAAAATTATGTTATAACATCAATAAACATGTGATGATAGAAAATACCCCAGCATTTTTCTTGTTTTTAGGGTTAATTTACAGGTGAGAATAGTTTTTTGATTTTAGGGGGTTATTTAATAATCTTGACCTCAAGATCGATTTGAACCACATGGTTGGCATTTCAAACTCATCTGCCACTCCTCAGAAACCCTGTACAGGGTTGCTATGAGTCTGAACAGACTGGCTGGCACATAACAACAACAACAACAATTAAGTGCTTGGCTGCTAAACAAAAGATTGATGGCATATACCTGTCTTGCTGTGGGAGAAAGAAAAGGTGATCTGCTCCCATAAAGATTGCAGCCTAGAAGATTGTATGGGCAGTGGTACTCTGTCCTATGGCGCCGCTGTGAGTCAAAATGGACTACATTAGGTAACAGATTTTACTAGTTAAACAGGCATTTTTTTTTTTTTTTTAAATTTTTATTGTGAACTGAGTGATAGTTTACATGGGAGAACATCAGTTTTATACCATCATTTCATTGCAATGATTACAATCTTCTCTGTGCATCATCATTCGACAGTATTTGCCTGTATTACCTCTGTTTTTCTTAGGGGTGGGGGTGGTAAACAGTCATGTTTAATGTAAATCTAATTCAACAAACATTGTCTGAACACCCCTAGAGGACCTGGTACTTTGCCTGGATCTAGGAATAGCAACACAACTAAGATAATGTTATATTTGTTTTGAGAAACTGCCAAGCTTGTTGGGGAAAAAGATGTATAAGCAAATGGTTATAATGCAGCACTGATACTGTATTGACTGGTATGTGGAGTGATGTGAGAAGGAGGAGTCAGGGCCCCCACTTTAGTCGGAGGCATCAGTAGCTTGGAAATGCTGAGGAGGGGATAATTGCGGAATAAGAGCTCACTGGTATGTGTTATTTTATTATTATTTTTTTTAATTTAAGGTTTTTATTGTGGATTGAGTGAAAGTTTACAGGGCACATCATCAGTTTCACATTCAACAATTCATATAACTTGTTTCATTACATTGATTATAATCCCCTCCATATACCATCAGTTAAAAGTATTTCTCTTTATCCACTTTAGCTTTTTTTAAAAATGGTATGTGTTATTTTTAAATGATTTAGAGTTGCTGGTGTAGAAAGTATAAGTACTTCATTTATGTAAATACAGTATATAATTGTTTCATTTATGAGTTTCACTGGGTCAGTGAAACTGATCACCAACAGTGTTGTATGCCATGCTAGGAAGCCTTGTGTTTGTTCTATAAGGAATGTGGTTGGTGGTTGTTGTGTGTTGTTGAGACGGTCCTAACTCATCGCTACCCTGTATAGTGTTTCCGAGGCTGTAAATCTTTACGGGAGCAGAAAGCCTCATCTTTCCCCCCAGGACTTACTGGTAGATTTGAATTGTTGAACTAGCGCTTAGCAGCCCAGCTCATAATGCACTGTGTTACCAGGATTCATTAAGGTGTGTATTGTTGTTGTTAAGTGTCATTGAGTCAGTTCTGACTCATAGTAACTCTGTGTAGGGTTTCCAAGGAGTGACTGGTATGTTTGAACAGCCAACCTTACAGTTAGCAGTCCAGTGCTTATCCTCTGTGCCACACCAGAACTTCTTAAGGGATGTAGAGTGTGTTTGTTGTTGTTGTTAAGTGCCGTAGAGTGTGTAAAGCTTATTAAATCAATGTGTAGCATATAGTTACTTAATCAAGAGGAAGTTACTATTTTCATTTCACAAAAAGTCTAGAGGAACTGCTGGTATAGCTACATCAAAGTAACATCTGTGTCTCAGGCTTCTTCTTTATACTCTGTCATCCTTAGCATGGGGTCTGTGTCAATGATATAGTGTTACTATAACAGAGTATCACAAGTGGATAGCTTCAACAAACAGAAATTTATTCTCTCACAATTCGTTGTTGTTAGGGGCCATTGAGTTGTTTCTGACTCATAGTGACCCTATGCACAATAGAATGACATCCTCACAATTGTTGTGATGCTTGAGTCCATTGCTGCTGCCACTGTGCCAATCCATCTTGTTGGGGCCTTCCTCTTTTTGCTGACCCTCCACTTTACCAAGCATGATGTTCTTGTGTAGGGACTGTTCCCTCCTGATAACATGTCTGAAATATGAGAAACAAAAGTCTCATTATTTTGGCTTCTAAAGAGCTTTGAGATTTTGTACTTCTTCCAAGACAGATTTGTTTGTTCTCTGGCAACCCATGGTACTTTCAGTATTCTTCTCTAACATCATACTCAAATGCATTCATTCTTTTATATGGGCTTCCTTATTTCTTGTCTCACTTTCACATGCATCTGAGGTTATTAAATATACCGTGGCTAGAGTCAGGCTCACCTTAGCCCTCAAACTGTTGTCTTTGCTCTTGGGCACTTTAAAGAGGTCTTGTACAGCAGATTTGCCAAATCCAATATATTGTTTGATTTCTTGTCTGCTGTTTCCATGAGTCTTTTTTTAAATAAATATTTTATTGTGAATTATGTGATAGTTTACATGGGAGAACATTAGCTTTACATTCATCCTGTCATATATCATTTCATTGCCATAGTTACAATCCCCTCCATGCATCATCAGCCAACCAAAGTGTATACCCCGCAAGCCTTCCCCTGGTCATCAGCACACAGCCCCTCTTCCATGAGTCTTGATCCAAACAAAATGAAATATTTGATAACTTCAAACATTTCTCCATTTATCATGATAGTTATTGGTGCATTTGTAAGAATTTTTGTTTTCTTTACATTGAGGTGCAATCCATATTGACATCTGTAGTCTTTGATCTTCATCAAAGTTAGTATTTCAAGTCTTCTTCACTTGCAGCAATTAAGGTTGTATCATTTGTACATCACTTAATGAGCCTTCTTCCAA
>NW_006408549.1:2468226-2473448 GCF_000296735.1 Chrysochloris asiatica
CTGCTATCACACCATAAGTTCTGTCTACCTGTGCTATCCTAGGCTTGAATGTTTTTCTTCAATTCTTTCAGCTTGAGAAATGCTGAGCATGTTCTTGGTTTTTGGTTTGCTAATTCCAGGTCTTTGCATATTTCATTATAATCATTGGCTTTGGCTTCTCCAATTGCCCTTTGAAATTTTCTGTTGAGCTCTTTTACTTCCTCATTTTTAAAATTCACTTTAGCATTTCTACCTTGGAGGGCAAGTTTCGGAGTCTCTTCTGACATCCTTTTTTTGCCCCTGTCTTTGTAATGACCTTTCGCTTGATGTTCTTGATGTCACTCCACAGCTCCTCAGATCTTCAGCCATTAGTGTCTGATGCATCAAGTCTGTTCTTGAGATGGTCTCTATATTCAGATGGGATATAGTCAAGGTCATATTTTGTTTCTTGTGGACTTGTTTTAATTTTCTTCAGCTTCAGCCTGCGTATGAGCATTGATTGTGTACTCCACATTTGGCCCTTTGCTTTGTTTTGGTTGATGATATAGAGCTTTTCCACTTTGTCTTCCCACAGATGTAGTCCATTTGATTCCTGTATATTCTATCTGGCGAAGTCTAGGTGTATAGTTTCCTTTTTTGTTGTGGAAAAAAAATATTCGCAATTAAGAAGTCATTGATTTTGCAAAATTTTATCATGAGATTTCCAACATCATTTCTATTGTCAAGGTCATATTTTCCAACTACTACTGATCCTTCCTATTTTTTTCCCAACCTTTGCATTCCAATCCCAAGTAATTTCAATATATCTTGTTTGCATGTTTGACTCTTTTCAAACTCAAGAAGTTGGTAAAATTTTTCAGTGTCATCATCAATGGCTTTAGTGGTTGCTGTATAAATTTGAACATGGTATAAACTGTTCTCCTTTGTAAGGCTTGTTGTGAAGTGCCGTTGAGTCGGTTCCGACCCATAGCAACCCTGTATAGGGTTTCCGAGGAGCAGCTGATGAGCTTAAACTGCTGACCTTGCAGTTCAAACGGCTTTGCAGTCTGGCACATTAACCCACAGCGCCACACCAGGACTCCTCTTTGTAAGGTATATGGATATTATTCTCCTATCATAGACAGCATTGCCCTTCAAGATAGATTTTGAAATATTTTTTTTGAAGATGAATGCACTGCCATCCCTCTTGAATTTGTCATTCCCGGCATAGTCACCTGATTGTCTGTTTCAAAGTGGCCAGTACCAGTCCATTTGAACTCATTACTACCTATGATTCATGTCCAAATGAATTCCATTTCATTTTTGACAACTTTAATTTTCCTAGAATGCATACTTCCTACATTCTAGGTTATGATTTTTAGTGGATGTTTGTAGTTGTTTCTCCTCATTTTGAATTGGTCCTATCAGCAAATGAAGGTCATGAAAGCTTTACTCCATTTCACTGCCGACTCATAGTGACCTTAGGCACAGCAGAATGAAACACTGCCCAATTCTGGGCCAACCTCACTATTGTTGCTACACTTAAACCCATCGATGCCAGCACTTAGCCAATCCATCTCGCTGGGGGTCTTTCTCTTTTTCTCTGACCTCCACCTTACCAAACATTACCACCTTACCTCCATCCTTCTCCAGCGACTGGTCCCTCCTGACAATATGTCCGAAGTGTGAGAGATGAAGTTTGGCCATCCTTGCCTCCAAGGATCACTCTGGTTGGACTTCTTCCAGCATAAGGGACGACTATACACATGGATCTTGCCAAATGGAATACATAGAAATCAAATTGACTACATCTGAGGAAAGAGATGATGGAAAAGCTCCATATCATCAGTCAAAACAAGGCCAGGGGCAGACTGTGGAACAGACCATCAGTTGCTCATATGCAAATTGAAACTGAAGCTGAAGAAAATGAAAACAAATCCATGAGAGCCAAAATATGACCTTGACTATATCCTACCTGAATTTAGAGATAACTATCAAGGAGCTCTGGTAGTGTAGTGGTTACGAATTGGGCTGCTAACCTCAAGGTCAGTAGTTTGAAACCACCATCAGTTCTGTAGAGAAAGATGAGGTGTTTTGCTCCTGCAAATATTTACAGCCTCAGAAACCCTGTGCAGGGTCACTATGAGTTGGAACCGACTCCACGGTACTTAGCAACAACAACATCAAGAGAGAGGTTTATTTTGAGGCCATGGCTCACACAAGTTTCAAGTCCATGGTTTATAAGTTAGGCTAGAGGCTTCCTCTAACTTATGCAGCTGTAGGGACTGATGAACTCAAGATCTGCAGGTCAGATGGCAGGCTCTGGCTTCAGAGGTGAATTGAATACAAAGTTGGCAAGATGGCAGGCTGCTGATGTCTCCCAGGATCAGTAGGGAACATAGCAAGTCACTGGCTCAAGTCCAAAGACCTGGAGCTCAGATAATGAGCCAGGTGCAGGATCCAGAGCCATCAAAACACAAACCATCTTTTCCACAGCATCCACATGTGTTGTAAACAGGCCACAACCCTGAGACAACCTCCTTTCAGTTGATCTGCTACTCATAGCAGATCTCACGATTGAGATGATTTAATTATAATAGATCTCATTTTGGGGATTACTACATCTGATTTAACTACCAAACCACTGGAAATTCTGGCCCAGCCAAGTTGACACAGACCTTAACCATCACAATAGTAGTGTCTGAATTATGTCTGCTAAGACTACTTATTTACTTATTTATCATAATTGATTTAGAAACTTTGTCTACTATGGCAGCTGAGAGCCAGTGATCTGCTTTTATTGATATTTCAGAGATTAAATCTCAAGAGGGCTGTGTGCTGTTTGTTCTTAAAGGAAAATCTTTTTATTCCAGAATATACTCTTGTTCACTTTACTACTAGGGCCGATATATCTTAACAACTGTGAACGGTCTGGTATTTTACCCTATACTGTTTTATAGTTGTTGGCGGAGGACACTAGACTCCTAAGTCAGAGAGAAAGGACACTCTTATTTATGGCCCAGCAAGTAGTCTGATTTCCTCTTGCTCTCAAATTCCATGGGGTGAAGGGGAAGGTCTAGATGGGTACTGTTCATATACTGCGTTTGTACTTCAGTTGACAAATACTGAGCTTGGAGAGCCTAGTAAGCAGGCCTGCTCTTCTTTGTCCCAGAGGGAGACATTACTTCATCCCTTAAGGTTGTTCACTACAAACACAACCCTAAGAAATGACCCAGGTCAAGAGCGATGTGGGTCTTGTATTCTTAGCCTATCTAGCAAGATGTGTAGGATTGTGTGCCAGAGACTTGTAGAGGAACTTCTTTTCCAACAGTGTGTAAATTCTGTGTATTATAGTCTCTTTGGCTAATGAAGTGACCAAATAATCCTAGGTGAACTTTGCTGCTTGGATTTCTTCAATTTTGCTTTTCTTTAGTGTATACCATATATTGTGTTACATATTTTCCATAAAGGAGCCGTAGTTTACAATTCAAGTGGTTATATATATAAAAAAAATTCCTTGGCCCCAGATCAAAGTATATAATTTGGAAGGTTTTCCAGACCTTGCTATTAACTTGGTAAATTGATGAGAATGTGGTTCCCACATTTGATGTGGAAAAGGAAAGATTGAACTGAGCCTAATGTTAGACTCATGAGGTACTCAGTTCATGTTTGTTGCTATTATTGTTCTGTCTTGGGTTAAAAATAATTCAGAGACTAGTTCTGTGCTTTAGAGGTGTAAATTGAGCATGCTCTAGGAAAGGCAGGGTGTTAAACATTACCTGTCATGTGAGGGGGCTTCAAAAAGGTCATGGAAATTTTAATTTTCTCTTTAATTCCATTTTTTCACGAAACTTTGAAGCCCCTCGTATATCTGTTCTTACTTTTGTGAGTGTTAGAACCTATCGACTCTTGATCTTATTTCTGCAACAGCTTCCTATTTTTTCACTTTTGTTTTAAATTTTTGCTGTGTCTATCTATTTTTCTTTCTGAAGTTAGAGTCATCTTTTAAAATATAAACCTACTCAAGCCATTCTCCTTTTAAAGCTCTGGAAGGGGGTCCCTTGTTGTTGTTGTTAAGTGCCATCCAGTTGGTTCCCACTCATAGTGACCCTGTATAGGGTTTCCAAGGAGTGGCTGGTGGGTTTGAACTGCTTATGTTGTGGTTCAAACAGACCTTGCAGTCCAGTGTTTTACCCTACAGCACCATATGAGAACTCCAGGTGACTTCCTCTTCCTGTTGCCTAGATAAATCCAGTGTCCTAGGGATGACGTGGAGTCTTGTTGTGGCGCTGTGGGCTAATGCATCAGATTGCAAAGTTGCAAGGTCGGTGGTTCAAGCTCACCAGCTGTCAGTTGACTTGATAGCACTTCACAGCAACAACAACAAGGGATGACATGCAAAGTCATGTGCTGTGCACAAGAGACAGAACAATGAATGAGTCTCACACAGACTTTCTATAAAGTGACATTTGGTCAAATGGAAGAGACAGATAGATAAGGTTGTTACAGTGCATTCTGATAAGAGATGTGATGGAGTAGATATGAAGAAATATGCAGGTTAGAGGGGCTTTCTAACAGCTCACCATTGGAGAGTCAGGAAAATCTTCCCAGGGAAGTCATATCCACGCTTAATCATGACACATGAGTTACCAGAGTTAATGGAAAAGGAGGAGAGGTTAGCCATGGGGTGGGAATAGAGTATTTCTCTGGCCTCATGAAAGTGGCACTGTATGTGCCTGGCCTCTGCCTCCTCAGCAGCCCTTTTATCTGTTTGGTGATGTGTCTGGGTAAGGTTCCATTTGAACACTTGTTTTAAGGTTAGAAAAAAAAAAAAAGCTTGCAAAGCACTCTAGGTAGGAACCTTGGTGATTTGTATCAACTCTTACTCATTTTTTTCAGTGGGACAAGAAATAATTTTCCATGATTTAGATTTATGTTTGAAACAGTTCAATTCTCATAGGAGAACATTCACATTGCCTTTGTAAGATATTTATCTTACGCCTATTAAGTTGTGGGAAACTATTAAAATTGCAGCAGAATGTTGATGAAAATTACACCATTTCGTTAGTGTTTTAATTACCATATGCTTTAGTGATGTTGTTGTTAAGTGCCATCAAGTCTGTTTTGAGTCATAGCAACCCTGCATAGGATTTCTGAGGAGTGGCTGGTGGGTTTGAACCACTGACCTTGTGGTTAGCAGTCCAGTGCTTTATCCTACAGCATCACAACAGGACTCTGAAAGACTTTATAAAATAATGCCATAA
>NW_006408549.1:2475738-2477068 GCF_000296735.1 Chrysochloris asiatica
AGTAGAGGAATTGCTGGATCATAAGGTATTTCTATGTCCAACTTTCTGAGGAAGCGCCATATTGCTTTCCAGAGAGGTTGGACCATTTTGCAATCCCAACAACAATTTAGTAGGGTCGCAGTCTCTCTGCCTCCTTGCCATCATTTATTGTCCTCCTTTTTTGATCTTTGCTGTTATTGCTGGTGTGAGATGATATCTCATTGTAGTTTAAGTATCTCTCTGATGGCTAGTGATTGTGAACATTGCTTGATATGTTTGTTGGCTGCCTGGATCTCCTCCTTGGTAAAGTGTCTGTTTATGTCCTGTGCCCATTTTTTAATTGGGTTATTTATCTTTTTCTTGTAAAAGTGTTGTGGTTTCCTATATATTTTAGAAATAAGTCCCTTATCCGATGTGTCGTTGCAAAAGATTTTTTTCCCATTCTGTGGGTTCCTTTTTTACTCTTTTGGTGACGTCTTTTGATGCACATAAGTTTTTAATTTTTAGTATGTCCCAATCATCTATTTTGTCTGCTTTTGTTTGTGTAGTTTTCAAAATGCTTGGTAGTCTGTGTATGTCCTGAATTAACCCCCTCACATTTGTCCTTACTTTTTCACTAATGACCTTTATAATTTTGGGGTTCACATTTAGGTCTTTAATCCATGCTGAGTTGGTTTTTGTATAGGGCGTGAGATAAAGGTCTTGTTTCAATCTTTTCATATTGCTTTCTGGTTCTGCTAGCACCATCTGTTAAAGAGACTGTCTCCTCCCCATGCAATATGCTTAGGCACTTTGTCGAAAATCAGTTGGTTTTATGTGGATGGATTAATTTCTGGAATCTCAAATCTGATCCATTGATCAATGTATCGTTCATTGTACCAGTACCAGGCTGTTTTGACCACTGTAGCCGTGTAGTAAATTTTGAAATCAGGAAGTGAGAGGCCTCCAACCTTCTTTTTCTTCTTAAGCAGTACTTTGCTTATCCTGGGTCTCTTTCCTTTCCATGTAAAGTTTGTAATTGTTTTTTCCATCTCTTTGAAGAATGTCATTGGAATCTGGATTGGGATTGCATTATATGTGTAAATTGCTTTGGGAAGTATTGACATTTTCACAATGTTAAGTCTTCCTATCCAATAGCATGGTATGTTCTTCCACTTCTGGAAGTCTCTTTTGTTTTCTTGTAGTAGTATTTTGTAATTTTCTTGTATAGGTCCTTTGTTTCTCTGGTTACATTTATTCCTAAATATTTCATCCTATGGGTGGCTATTGTAAATGGTATTGCTTGCCTAATGTCCTCTTCAGCGCTCTCATTGTTACTATAGAGGAATCCAACTGATTTTTGTATGTTGAT
>NW_006408549.1:2478661-2480310 GCF_000296735.1 Chrysochloris asiatica
TGGTCAATTCTGGAGAATGTTCCATGTGCACTGGAGAAAAATGTACATTGTGCGGTTGTTGGGTTGAATGCTCTGTACACATCTGTGAGGTCAGGTTGGTTGATTGTGTTGTTTAGTTTCTCTGTAACTTTTTCTAGTTTCTTTCTGGTTGTTCTGTCCCTTTTCAAAAGTGACGTATTAAAATCTTCCACTATAATTGTAGATTTCTTTCTTTCTTTCTTCAATTCTAGTAAGGTTTCCTTTATACATCTTTGTGCTCTTTCATTGGGAATGTAGATATTTATTATGGTTATGTTGTCCTGCTCAACTGATCCTTTGATCATGAGATAATGTCCTTCTGTATCTTCTATGCTGGTTTTTGTCTTAAAGTTTACTTTATTGGAGATTAGTGTTGCCACTCCTGTTTGTTTATTGTTGCAGTTAGCTTGGTATATTTTTTCCCATACTTTTAACTTTTAGTTTGTTTTTGTTTTTGTGTGTAAGGTGTGTCTCTTGCAGGCAACATATTGAAGGATCTTGTTTTCTTATCCATTCTGCCACTCTCTGTCTCTTCACTGGTACATTGACATTCAATGTAATTATTGATAGGCATAAATTAATTGCTGCCATTATGTTAATTTTTGATAGTGCTGGTTGTTCATTTGTTCTGCATGCCTTCTTGTGCTGAGTTGGTGTTTTTTGTGCTGTTTCTTATCGGTTTCTTCTTAGTTTTCATGTTTGCTTGTTCTGCTTGAAAGTTCCTTTTCATGGTAAGTTGTGAAGCATTAACTTTCTTTGTGGTTGCCTTATAGTCTATTAACTTTTCTCTCCAGTTTAGACAATCTATTGTATCTTGATACAATCAAGATGGTGGATCAGGTACACGTGCAGTGAAGAGCTCCGTCAGCAACAACAGAGAATACCAGGCCAAGCAGGATCAGGGAATGGTGGTAGAAGTCTGAACCACATATAAAGGAATATTTAGAAGATTGGAAGGCTTACAGCTAGAGGAATTTGTAGCAGAATTAAGAAATCCATTGCTTTCTAATTCAAGATGCTCGGGTATTACCAGAGCCACCATCTTGGGCCAGACCAAGTGGGGGAAGGATTAGAACAGTCACGAATGCCTGACGGAACCGCAGAGATACAGATGTGGACATTCAATTTTGGAATCTGTTCGTTGGTCTCTTGCTGTCTGCGCACCTCCATTCTGGTGACTAGAGGGGATGCCTGAGAGAATGGACACCCCACCCTAACCCCTGAAGGGTTCTACTACAAATGCGCACAGATCTCCTCTAAATTTAAAGTGACAGTTTCCACGTAAAACCAAGTGGTCACCGCTTGTCTATCAGTTTGTCGTACTGTGGTGGCTTGTGAGTTGCTGTGATTCTGGAAGCTATGCCATCGATATTTTAAATGACCAGCACGGTCACCCCTGGTGGACAGGTTTCAGATGAGTTTCCAGATGAAGACAGACTAGGAAGAAAGAGTGACGAACTACTTCCGAATATTTAGTCACTGAAAACCTTATGAATAGCAGAAAAACAATGTCAGATACAGTGCCAGAAAATGAGTCCCTCAGGTTGGAAGGCACTCAAAATGCGACTGGGGAAGAGCTGCCTCCTCAAAGGAGAGTTGACTGTGATAACGCAAATGGAATAAAGCTCGTG
>NW_006408549.1:2482426-2494058 GCF_000296735.1 Chrysochloris asiatica
CAAGGACTTCATTCTTCCTGGATCAATTATCAACACTCAACGGAAGCAGCAGTCAAAAAATCAAATGACGGTATTGCATTAGGCAAATCTGCTGCACAAGCCCTTTTTAAAGTGTTGAAGAGCAAAGATGTCAGCTTGAGAACTAAGGTGCGCCTACCCAAGCCATGGTATTTTGAATAACCTCATATGCATGCGAAAGCTGGATAATAAGGAAGACCATAGAATAATTAATGCCTTTGAGTTAGTGGTGTTGGAGGAGAATACTGAAAGTGCCATGGACTGCCAAAAGAACCAATAGGTCCGTTTTGGAAGAAGTGCAGACAGAATGCTCCTTAGAGGCCAATATGACCAAACTTTGTCTTTCATACTTTGGACATATTGTCAGGAGGGATCAGTAGCTGGAGAAGGATATCATGTTTGGTAAGGTGGAGAGTGAGAGGAACAGAGGAAGACCCCCAATGAGATGGATTGGCCAAATGACAGCATCGATAGACTTGTCAAGCGTGGCAACAATCGTGAGGCTGGCCCAGGATCTGGCAGTGTTTCATTCTGCTGTGCATAATGTCACTATGGGTCAGTACTGATTCGATGGTACCTAACAACAACAACACTGTATCCTGCAATCTACCTGACCTCCTCACCACCTGGATATCTGTTCCTACATTTTCCCCTTCTGTGACATTGTTATTATTTTGATCTTCTGTTGACTTCCCAGTTCCTTTGAATTCATTAGTGTAATTTTGTTCTGAACTGGATTCTGCTATTAATCGTCTGAGTTTCAGGTGGTGTTGCCACCCCTGTCAGTCTCTGGTTGTTGTCTGTTCTTGTTGGTTTTCATTCCAAGGAACTTCCTTTAAAATGTTTTGAAGTGCTGGTTTGGCTTTGACAAAATCTCTTAGCTTCTGTTTATCCTGGAATGTTTTGATTGCACCACTGTATTTGATTGACAGTTTTGCTGGCTAGACAATTCTTGGTTGGTAGTTTTTTTCTTTTAGGATTTTATATATGTCTCCTAATTGCCTTCTTGCCTGCATGGTTTCTGGTGAATAGTCAGAGCTTAATCTGATTTGCTTGCCTTTGTAAGTAAGATTTCTGTTTTCCCTGGCTGCTTTTGGATTCTGTGCTTTTCTTTGATTTTGGAGAGCTCGATTATTATATGTCTTGGTGATTTTCTTTTGGAGTCTATCTTTCCTGAGGTAAGTTAGGCTTCTTGAATGTTTATTTTCTCATGTTTCAAGATGTTAGGAAATTTTCTTCCAGAATCTCTTCCACAATCTCCTTTGTAGTTTTTTCTGATTCTTCCTGTTCCAGAATGCCAATATTTCATAAGTTGCCCCTCTTCATGTTATCCATCATGAATCTTAGACTCTCTTTAGATATTTTTATCCTTTTTTCTACTTGTCCGTCTATCTTATCAGTATTGAGAGATTTGTTTTCCAGCTTACTGATTCTGACTTCCATCTCTTCAATTCTGCTCCTTTTCCCTTTCAATGTATTGTCCATTTCTCATATTTTATTATTAATCATCTGGACCTCTTTTTGCAGCTTTTGAATTGTTTCCAATGCTTTATCGATCTTGTTTGATTGCTCTCGTAGTACTTTCCTTACTTCTTCCTTGTTTTCCTCCACCCCTTTTCAGAGCATTTGAATTTGTTTCTATATCATTCTTCTGAATTCCTTCTCAGGCAAATCCAAAACCTGCTCTTCCTGTCTACAAAGTCTTTGTCTGTCTGCAGCTCATTTGTCTGAGTACTCTTTTCTGGTTTTGGACATGTTTTGATATCTTTAGTTGTTTCTTTGTTCATCATTTCCAGTAGTTGTGTGGGTTTTTAATCTTTAAATCAATGTTTGTTGCTGTGTTGTTTAGCTTACTGGACGTCTCCTGGTGGATATTATCAGGATATAGGCTTCCCTTTTTGCATGTGATGCTTAGCAACTGTAATTGGCTCATGTCTCAATGGTGGGATATTTTGGGGGTATGCTTGTAGTTTGGCTATATGGCCACGATTGCTGACTCCTTTGGGTAACATAGGGAGAAAAAGCTCTCACCTCCAGAAAAAATATGTGATCAAAGGGCCCAAAAGCAGAAACAATATAAAAGCAGAGACAAAAACCAGCACTTTTTCTGAAAGAAAAGTAAAACTGTGACCAAGTGGTCAGTCACCATGCTATAGCGGCAGTGTTTGTGCACCATAGAAGCCTCCAGTAGTTTGTGGGGGTGTCCACTTGTTCAGGCCCCTCCTCTAGTCACCACTGTAGAGGTGCGAAGCAGATAGATATTAAGAAATTTAATAGGCTAAAGAATGTTTACTGTTCTTGTCTCTGAAGGTCAGTTAGGTATCTGTGTGTACAAAGCATAATACTTGAAATAGTTGTGTCTTTTTATGTTTGGGTTTTACAGATTGTTCATATGGATTGTCTGTCAGGCCAAACCTGCCTTTTTTCTTGTTGAATGTTGTTGCTGTTGAGTACCGTGGAGTTGGTTCTAACTCATATTTTGCTGGATGGTGGTGTTGTTGTTAAGTACTGTGGAGTTGGTTCCGATTCATAGTGGCCCTGCACAGGGTTTCCAAGGCTGTAAATATTTACGGGAGCAGAGTGCCTCATCGTTATCCCGCGGAATTGCTGGTAGTTTTGAACTGCTGACCTTGAGGTTGGCAGCCCAACTCGTAACCACTGTGCTACCAGAGCAACTATTTTTCTGGATAGGCAGGAGTAAAAGGTCCCGTACAAGTTAACTTTAGGACTGGGACCCATAGGCAGAAATCAAAAGCAGCAGCCAAAGTATTTGCCCTTGGACTGATGGGGCTCATTCTCTCTGTGCCATAGGAAAGCTGTGGTCTCAATGCTAGACTTTTTTTGGGGTGCATACCCAACCAACTGAAGGCGTCTGGGCTGGGCAAAGAAGGCACAGGGAAGAGGAGGGAAAAAATGTGTAGAATTCCCCCACACCTCCTTTTGCAAATGTCACTGTGCCACTTTTAGTGCCTGTTCCCTGTGTTGATCTGGCTGTAGCCCCGCCCTCTGACCTCCACCCAGGAGGGATGGCTGTAGAGGGAGTCCTGTGTCTTGACCTATTTCTAAATTGCAATATTTCCCTTTGTACCCTGAGTTGTCCACTGGTGGTTGCGGGCAACTGACGCCCTGACCCTTATGCTAGATCCAGAGCTCTAGTGCTGTTCCCTGAGAGCAGAGTCTCTGGGTGAAGTTTTCAGCCCCTCCTCCACGGAGCCAGGCCTACCTGATTCTGTTCTGCTGCCGCCAAACCGGAAGTCCTCATTTCACTTTTATTTTTATACTATTTTGGGTTATGCTATGGGCAGTCACTGGTTACAAATGAGATCAGTTCCTAAGTAAGTCTTTAAGTTGAATTTGTAGGTAAATTGCAACAGATGCAGTGGTTCTTATTTCGTTCTAATTGCAAGGGCAGTGGTTTGAAGCCATCAGCTGCTCTGTGGGAG
This sequence comes from Chrysochloris asiatica, assembly GCF_000296735.1. Lineage (NCBI taxonomy): Eukaryota > Metazoa > Chordata > Mammalia > Afrosoricida > Chrysochloridae > Chrysochloris > Chrysochloris asiatica. The sequence goes on from NW_006408549.1 coordinate 2,485,888, forward strand.
ATAGATGAGGCTGTCTGCTCCTCTAAGTATTTACAACCTCAGAAACCCTAAGGAACAATTCTGCTCTGTAGCATCGCTATGAGTTGGAATTGACTTGATGCTAATGGATTTTTTATTTTCCTTTTGCAGGAAAAGGCTTGTAACCTTTTTAATGATTTAAAAGCTGCAGGTGCAGCCTGTGAAGGTGATGATTGTCTTGAGTAGGGCTTGATTCCATTGTTTCACAGTGAGGGCAAATTTCATAATATTAATGGGCAACATCTGGTGTGGCTCTGTAGTAACGGCAATGGATTGCAAACAAGAAGATCGAAAGTTCAAACCCACCAGCTACTCCTCGGAAAACCCTATACAGTATTGCTATGAGTTTTAACCACCTCGATGGCACTTTAGGACAACAACAAAAAGGGCAACTAGGAGTTGTCTAGGAGCCCTGGTAGTGGTTGCCTGTTGGGCTGCTAATAATACCAAGATGAGCAGTTTGAATCTGCCAGGCACTGTGTAGGAGAGAGATGTGATTTTTCTGCTTCTATAAAGATTTATAGCCTTGAAAATCCTATACAGGGTCACTGTGAGTTGGAATCCACTCCATAGCCCTCCACCACTACTGCCAGGAGTTGTCCATAAATTGGAGGTTTGTAACCTGGGTACTTCCTATACTAAAGAAACACTATTATAATGGGAGAAAGAGTGTAGGGAATCCCAGAGATGCAAGGATGGTCCAGCATAAAAACAGTGTAGTAGACCACATGAATAGAACAAGAGGAACAAAAACATAGTTATCTCAGTTGATGCAGAAAAAGCATTTGACAAAATCTTAACACTGTCTCATGATAAAAACACACAACTAACTAGGAACAGAAAATTTTCAACATCATAAAGGTCAGTAGTGAAAAATCCACAGCTAACAGTGTGTTCAACTTTTTTGTTGTTCAGTTGTAGCAATTCCTTATGCAACCTATATATTAAATCCTCTTCAGTTGTTGTTAGGTACCATTGAGTCGGTACTGACTCATAGCAACCCTATGCCCAACAAAATGAAACACTGCCTGGTCCTGGGCCAACGTCATAAGTGTTGCTATGCCTCTTCAGTTAGATGGTTTTTTTTGTTATTACTAGGTGCTGTTGAGTCGATTCCGACTCATAAGGATCCTATGCACAAAACACAAAACACTGCCCAGTCCTGCAGCAAGCCCATTGCTGCTGACACTGTGTCAATCCATCTTGCTTGGGGTCTTCCTCTTTTTCATTGACCCTCCAGTTTACCAAATTTTTGTTTTTTTAAAAGAGAATTTTACCTTTTCCAGAGACAGTGAGTACATTTTCAGGTAGCTGAAAAGTATGTTGTTAAGTGCTGTCTACTCGGTTCCAACTCATAATGATCTGGTATAAGATTTCCTAGGAGCGGCTGGTCGGTTTGAACAGCCAAACTGTGGCTAACGTTCCTGTGTTTATCTACAGAACCGCAGCAAACTAGGAATCTAACCTTTACTTTTGGGTCCCAGTGACACATGACAAAGTGAAATATCCATTTTATACTTACTTTTCGGTCAACATAATTTTTATCACACTGTTACTTAATACCGTCAAAAATTTGATTGAGCAATTTAATATTTAAAGTTTTTATTTTTGTCCCCTAGAGGATCTGCAATCTTTGTTTTGGAGTGAAGCTAAACTCTGGGTCTGTAGTAGTTACCTGTAGAGCTTTAAATAGTGAATAAGAACTTCTAAGATGTGGAGCCTGGTAATAGGTACTTTTCACAGGTGTAAGAATACTGCTGCCTATAAAGATTCTTATACAGGTACATATATCCCAAAGCCTTGTATACAATGAAAGCGTTTTTATGTTTTCTCTAAGTGAAAGTTCTGACTGTAGATTAGTTTTATTTGCTTGTAACAAGTATTTTCTTAATGGTTCACTATGATGCTATAGCATAACAACTGGACTGCTAACCTCAAGCAGTCCATTTCAAACCCAGGAATCGTGCCCCAGAATCCTCTACAGGATTGCTGTGAGGCTGCGCCAGCTTGATGGCACTTAACAACAACATTTGCAGTGGGTTGCCGTGAGTTGGAATCTACTTGACAGAAATGAGTTTTGATATGTATTTTTACTGTGCACATTCTCAACACCTAGCAAAGTTAAATGGTGTAGAAATTCAGTGTATGAGATGGGGTGAGGGAAATGAGAGCTATGGGTGGAGAGTGGGACTGTGAAAGGTCATTTTTGTGGTAGGAAGCAGTTAAGACTTTTTCCTTCAGAAGGGACATGGAATTTTTCAATCAGGAGAACAATATGACCAAGTTATTGTTTTAAAGGAAGGTAATCTTGTCAGCTGTGTGGGGCAGAGATTCGCATGGAGGAGAACACTATGTCAGGGAGAACATTTGGGAAGTAAGTCAGTGCAAGAAGCAATGAGGAAGGAGCAGTAGAGATAGAGTAGGGTTGAATAGCCTTTCAGTTCACCCCATAAGTCAAAATGACCCCTTATTTCAAGAATCAACTCAAATTGTAAAGGCTCTACTGAGAGAAGCGTTCCCTGACAGTTTTCTTTTTCTTTTAGCTTCTTCTTCTGATGAGCTTGATAGTATGATCTTTTATAGTACGTTCCTTTTTTTTTTTGGTCTTTCATTCTATGTCTTATTTATCTTATGTTGATATGTCACAAAGTAGTTTTGAACAGTTGTCCCTTAGACATGCCATACTTGGTTTTTCCCTTTGGATTTTTGTGTCTTTGCTCTTGGTCTTTCTCTTTTTTGGAATGTTTTCATTTCTCTTCTCTACATACATTTTGAATTTTTAACCTTTTTTTCTTAGCTCAGTCCAAATTCCATCTCTTCCATGATGCTCTCTGTGATGGCTCCACTATGGTCATTTCTCCCTTTGAACTGTGTAAGCTGTGTACTGCTTAGTTTCTGTTAACTAGTGGTTTATATCTTTATTTTTTATGTGAATATGGATACTTTGCCTCTCTGAGTTGGGCAGGGTGTTTTATACATCAGTGCATGTGTTGTTGTTAAGTGTTGCCAAATCAGTTCCGATTCACAGCAACCCTGTACAAGATTTCCAAGGAGCAGTTGGTGGATTTGAACCACTTACCATGTAGTGCACAGTCCGGTGTTGATCCTGCTGCACCACACCAGGAGTTCCTATGTAGCAGGCCCTTAATAAGTATCAATAATCGTAGTCATTTGCCTCTTTATAAGTCTTCCTAGAAAAAAACTTAGGTTATATTTATAGTTTATTTTGCTTTTGAGAACATAGTACTTTGGTTTAAAAATAACATACATATTTAGTAATTTTAATTATTTGAAGTTAGAACAAAACAACTTATTGTTATGCATAATTTACACAGGCCAAAAGGAAGAGAAAGTGAAAGAATCAGATCTCATTGAAATAACATATTTTAAAGTTGACAGTTAATATTTCACTGTAAACTCCCCTAGAAGAGTTATATTGAAAATGCTTTTGTTAAGAAATATATATTTTCATTTTTCCTTTATGTTAGATTTGGGAGTCACTCAGAACAAATGGACCTTCTTTAGTTTGTAATCCTGTTAAATTTCATCCATGGATTAAAGCCTAATCATATATATTTGGTGAGCCTTAGATAAACACAGTTTGACCTCCAACAGATGTTTACTTACTAAGTTTACTTATTAGAACATTATGAAATGCAGTAAACACTTTGTATTGAGGTTAAGAAAAAGTTATTTAGGGATTAACTACATTTAATTGTGTTTGTGTTTTTTATTTTTATTTTTTTAGCCCATATGTTGTGAAGTACTATGGCAGTTACTTTAAAAACACAGACCTCTGGATTGTCATGGAGTACTGTGGAGCTGGCTCTGTCTCAGACATAATTAGGTTACGAAATAAAACAGTAAGTATTTACAAATTATTTGGTTAATCTCATTTCTAAAGACTCAAGTTTAGAATATGAGTGAGTAGTTTTTGTTACAAAGGAAATATTAGTGTGAAAAAGAAAAGTTTTTACAGAGGATTGTGTATGAAATATGAAAGTCTACTACGTTATCTTTTTATTTGTGACAAATTTAGAAGCCACATGATAGTTTATTGTATTTATTAGGATAAATTTTAGGAAATCATCGAGAAACTCCCTTTGTTGGCATCAGTATGTATGTAGTGCTTATGACTGTGAGTTCAAGAAATTGCATTTGAAATCTTACTTAAATTAGTAATATTCATGGTTATTTCTTCATCTTAAATTTTCTGTGACTTGTAAACAATTGAAGAAAATTACACACTTTTAGTTTTAAAAAGAACAAAAATTTTTTTGTACTTATTTTTGCAAATATTACAAGAAAATATATGATACAGCTAGATTATATATATTTGTGTGGGTATGTATGTACATTGCTGTTGTTATTATGTTATTAAGTGCCATCAAGTTGGTTCCAACTCATAGCAATCCTTTATAGGGTTTCTGAGGAGCGAATGGTGAGTTTGAACCACCGACCTTGTGGTTCAAACTGACCTTGCAGTCTTGCACTTATCCTACAGTGCCACACCACGATTCCATGTATGTGCGCATATATATATATATATGTGTGTGTGTGTGTATGTTTATATATGTCAGCTTAGTAAATGTTATTTAACCTAAAGCTTTTTTATCGGTTATGTTATAATCCCAAATAAAAGAGTCATTTATAAAATTGTTACTTTAGATTAATAATGGTAGTGGTGCTGTTTATATGCCGTGGAATCGGTTCCAAGTCATAGCGACCCTGTATAGGTTTTCTGGGGCTGTAAATCTTTACAGGAACAGAAAGCCTCATCTATTTCCTGGGGAATGACTGGTAGTTTCAAACTGCTGACTTTGAGGTTAGCAGCTCACTTATAACCACTATGCTGCATCTAGTTTATGTGATTTATAGGGACAAAATTCATCTTTTTGTATGTTAACTACTAAAAAGAATAATCAGGGAAGTAATTTGTAATTCTGTAGAACACTAGCACAATTACTATATGGCATTATTATATGTTGTCAGACATGTTTCAGTAAAATACATTCAGAAAAACACTTAACTACTTGAGTCAAATTTGTGGTTAACCGGAATCACTTTAAAGTTTGATTGGGGAAGTACATTGTAAGTCTATCCTACTAATTTTTTTTTTTTTTTTCTGTTAGAGGAATTAAAGTAAATAAGATTGCTTTGCAAGGAAGTGAAACAAAATAATCTTTGTTTTGACAGAATGGATTAAGTTATCTGTGACATTCTAATTATATATTTTAGAGTTTTTATGGTGCTTAACTAGCATTTATGTAAATAAGATGACTCTTTGAGTGGCTGAAGAATGCTTAATTGAAAATAATTATATGCTAGTTTGAAAAATGTTTAAACACCCTGTTGGTGGGAGACTCAGTGCAGTTGTACTTTATATATGAAAGGAAAAATTTAAATATATCTCCATGTAAAAAAAAAATTCAATGTTATATTTTGAGTGAGTGGTGGTGTTGTTAAGTGCTATTCAGTTTCCAGAAAACAAAACAAACCTGTTAATCTTCATGTGGATTTTGACTCATAGCGACCCTAAAGATAGAATAACCCTCATAGTTATAAAAAATTAATGTTGGTAAGTGCTTTCGAGTCGGTTTGACTCATAGCGACCCTATGTAGGGCTTCGAAGGAGCGACTGGTGAGTTTGAACTGCCAACCTTGCAGTTTAAACCGACCTTGTGGTCCAGTGCTTATCCTACCATACCTCACCAGGACTCCAAAAAAATAGTGTAAAAATATGACTAATAAAATTTATTTTTTGGTGGCTATTTTGAAATTGCTGCTAAAAATAGTAAAATATAGGCTGAGAACAACCACATTAGTGCTCAAGTAGACTCCGAGATAGATTTTTCCTCACAAAGAAGTCCTGTTAGGACCTGAGAATTTCAGCTTAGTTCACTTGATTTAAACATCTATCACAAGCATTTAAAAGTTTTCTTTCTCAAAAGAATAGACAGATCTGATTATATTATTAGGAACATTCCTTGTTTTTTTTTAATGTTTTATTGTGAATTATGTGATAGTTTACATGGGAGAACATTAGTTTTACATTCATTCTATTGTATATCGTTTCACTGCCATGGTTACAATCCCCTCCATGCAATCCTTCCCCGAGCCCCCCAGGTCTTCAGCACACAGTCGCTCTTCCTCTCTAGATCTAAAGTCCCCAGCTGCTCCATCTCTCCACGTTATCATCACTGCTTTTCTGGGTAGGGTCCTGCTCTCCGCTCTTCTCCGTTGATGGTCCTAGGGACCTCTGCTCCTAGACTGGAAAGTTAATCACTCCCCTCCTTGCTATAAGACGTCTACCTTTACATTTCCAACCCTCACAATCAGTCCTGATTACAATCATTCACTACTGTATCACAAGAGACCCATCCACATTTCATTTCATCAGCCCCACCTAGACAGATTGGCTACTACTCATTGGAGATTCTACCTTCCTCCAGGCCCTCTGGATCTAGGGAACATTCCTTTTTGAATTTTGATTTGCTTAGTATCATTTACGTATGTTGAACCTGTCACCACTTTAGAAAGGAAACAAAATGAGGTGATGGTTGAGAGAGTTGACAAATGGGTCTCTTAGATTTTATGCTAGTTGTGAGAAAAAGGAATATTTGGAAACCTATCTGATTAACATACTTTTTTTGTGGAATTATGCTTCCATTTGAAAGAAGTCTCATTAGGCATGAAGGGTTGTTGATTTTCAGTTATTAACTGCTGTCTGTTTTTAATCACAAGTTCCTAAAATTAAAGGTACAGTAACAAACAAATCTGATGGTTAAATACTTGTTATATCTGACCTCCCTTCTGCCTGTACAGTTTCACAATTTGTCACTGCTTCATCATGCACTTTAGACTCCAGTCTCACAGTAAGAACTGACTCCCAGATTAAGAGCTGAATTTATGATTGGGTATTTTCACCCATACATTATTGCATTGCCCTTTCTCCTATATTGGAGTGCTCCCCTACCCCATTCTTTGTGTAGACTGTTGTCTATTAAGTAGCTGGTTGATTTATTAGTAAGGTAAGTCTTTATTGCATTTTCACTGACATAAAGAAAGAGCACAATAAATGTTAGCTGCTACTACTATTATTAATATTATTATTTTGCTTATTTTGACTGCTGGGGAGGCTTTTCATTTTTGTTTTGTGTCTTGGCTTTTTTGTGAGTTGCCTGTTATATATATAATTTGCCTTTTTTCTTGTTCTTGGCCTGTTCCTTATCACTTTGCAGGATACTTGAGAGTCTACTAATAGTTATATGAACACTTCCCATAATTTAAATTTCTCAAACTAAAGATCTGATTGTCAGCATAGCTATTAAAGGTGATTGAAGACCCTCTTAGAGGTTTATACCCTGAGTTGTATGATGACAGAGAACTAAGTTTGGGGTTTAATTAGGAGTTTTCCAGTGAGATGAACCAGGAAGGTGAACATCTAAAGGTAGGAATATTGAGCTGCTTAACATTGGACAGATTTCAGGGTCGGCAGTTGAAATGGTGATGATTGATAATGTGGTGATGGTAGTTATTCTAGAGGGACCAGTGGATCAAGGTGAAACTCTTCTGTATGTCAGTGGGTGATAATATTTTCTACTGAGTTTCTTGGTTGCATTATGAGTAAAAATCATGATTCAGTTAATATTAATTGAGCCGTTTGGATTTATAAGTATTTGGGGAAACTGTAGAGAAGTATGTGAGTTGATTCCTGATTCCATAGTCAGTCCTGGTGACATAAAAATGCAGTAACTGGCTTTTGGTAGTATTTTGAACCACTTTTTAGTTTGATGATGTTTCTTTGTAGATAACCCAGTTACAGTATTCAGTACTCAGAAAATCATGTTTAATTTTATTAGTCACTTTTTAGTGTTCGGGAGAAGAGTGGTTGCCTTGGTCAGCTGTAATCTTTTCGATGCCAGGGATTTGTATATATTCATTTTGGGCATGTTCCAAATGCTAGAACAGCTCCTGGCACATAGCAAGCCTGTGAATATATAATGACTTATCCATCTATTTAGTATAACATTTTTGTGGATGAGTTGTAAGTTGCATGGCTACTATTATTTGGAATTAACAAGGTGTATTGAAAGGAGCTCTGGTAGCGTAGTGGTTACGAATCGGGCTGCGAACCTTAAGGCCAGCAGTTC
>NW_006408549.1:2494158-2500434 GCF_000296735.1 Chrysochloris asiatica
TTCTGCTCCCGTAAAGATTTACAGCCTCGGAAACCCTGTACAGGGTCGCTATGGGTCGGAACCGACTCGACGGCACTTAGCAACAAGCAACAACAATTGAACAGATATGGTCATATACCAGAGAAAGACCATAACAATTGTGTTTGCTATTAACTTTGAAATGTGTGAAGTACCAGTATCTGTTCTATTAGTTGCTTGATTTTTATAGGAGTTATGTTTGAAGGTAAGTAAAAAAGTATTGCTGCTGGGGTTCCAGTTCATATCTGCACAGGTGTATTCCCAGCAAGATGTGTTTAAACGTGTCACTGTGTTCAATCAGTAATATGTCTGTCTTGGTCTCTTTAGGGTTCCTTCATAAATAAGGTCCACTCAAAACACTGGCTTCTGAGAGGATTGTATGGGCCAGTTAAGGTCAAGGCAGAGAAGTCAACTTAGAAAGTCATGATGACTGTTTTTTGGAAACCCAAAAAGGGGTGGTGGTTGATAATCTTGGTTGATTTTTCTAGATGGATGAAAGATGACCACGGGGCTTATTTTTAAGGAGTTTCAAGAAAATTGAAGACTGCATTAGTTAGAAAATACAAGGAAACTTGTGCTGAGGAATTTTTTTCTATCATGACAATGCACCTGTTCATTCTTTGAGGGTTGTCATATGAGAATTTTGTTGGGAAACCTTACCCTATCCAGTTTATAGGCCTGGTCTTGCTTCTTCAGACTTCCTTTTGTTTCCTAAGCTAAAAAAAAAAACAAAAAACATTGAAAAGAAACATGATTTGAGTTCTTTGAGGATGCCAGAACTGCTGCTTTGATGTGGTATAAATCAAAGAATGTAGAATTCTTTGGGGATGGGTAAGAGAAATGGAAATGCTGCCTTGAGAAGCACATAGACCTAGATGGAGGATATGTTGAGAATAAATAACTTCACTTTTTTGTTTTTTAATAACTATATTTTGATGTTTTTATTTAATAAAGGTTTTTGTGATTTTGTAGCAGTGTTTTTGTCCTTACTCTGGTGATTTGAGTGTTAGAATATTTCTTGTTTATCTTCACAAATGTTATCTTGATTAACTTTAGCCATGGGCTTCCTTTGGGTGATGAAAAATAAACCTGCATTTTTGTTATTGTTAATGGATGCTAATAAAGCATTTTTATTTTTGCTCATTAAATGTTTTTGCATTAAAAAATAAATAAATAAACCCAGAGTTGCTGATGTCAGATGGACCTTAGCTGAAGGCAGAGAATGCCGAGGATGTTTGCTTGTTTATTGACTGCACAAAGGCATTCGTCCAGGTTGATCATAACAACCTATGGATAACATTGCAAAGAATGAGAATTCTAGAACATTCAGTTGTGCTCATGTGGAACCTGTACATAGACCCAGAAACAGTGGTTCAGACAGAACAAGGGGATTTTGAATGGTTTAAAACCAGGAAAAGTGTGCCAGGATTGTGTCCTTTCACCGTAATAGTTGTCTGTATATTGAGCAAATACTTTGAGAAGGGGACTATACGAAGAAGAACAGGTCATCAGGATTCATGTATAACATGAGATATACTGATGACACAATTTTATTTGCTGAAAGTAAGGATAACTTTAAGGACTTTATGATGAAGACCAAGAATACAGACTTCAGTATAAATTATGCTCAGTGCAAAGAAAACAAAAATCCTCACAACTAGACCAATAGACAAATTCATGATCAACAGAGAAAATATTAAAGTTGTCTTTAATGTGTTTTCATTTTGTTTGGATCCATAATCAATACTAATGGAGAGCAGCAGTCAAGAAATCAAATAATGGGAAAATCTACTGTAAAAGACCCTTTAAAGTGTTAGAGAATGAAGATGTCACTTTGAAGACTAGGGTGAGCCTGACTCATGTGGTGCTGTTTCAGTCACTTTGTGAAAGCTAACCAGTAAATAAGGAAGGCAGAAGAATTTATGCATTTGAATTACAATATTGGTGAAGAATACTGAAATTATAATGCACTACTAGAAGAACCAACAAATTTGTCTTATAAGAAGTACAGCCAGAATGCTCTTTAGAAGTGAGGTTGTGGAGACTGTCTCATGTACTTTGGGCATGTTATCAGGAGGGACCAGTCTCTGGAGAAGGACATCGTGTTTAGTAAAGTGGAGGGTCAGCGAAAAAGAGGAAGACCCCCAAGGAGATATTGACACAGTGGCTTCAACAGGTTCACACATAATAACATTTGTGAGGATGGCACAGGACTGGGCAGTGTTTCATTCTGTTTTGCATAGGGTTGCTATAAGTTGCAACCGACTGGATGGCACCCAATAACAACAGCAACAATTTTACATGTTTGTTTCCTGAGGAAATTAAGTGGTAGGAAAAGTAATTAGTTTTTTATAAACAAATTTATATTATTAGATACTGAACATCACTTAACATCTCTAAGCATTTACACTGGCACTTAATAAGAATATAACATTTATACAATTCAGATATTCTGTACTGCAAAGTACATGTGCACAACTCTGTGAAACTGAAAATCTTTGTAATGATAGGTTATATTTTTGATAAGTTCAAAAATGATGTCTTATGTAATTTAAAAATACCTAAAATTATTCTGTTTAGGCTTATGTTTTGTTTGATTGGACCACTTTTTCTAATTCAGCCTGTTGTATAATGTGTTGTTGAGTTGGTTCCAACCCATAGCTCTCCATGTACAACAGAAGAAATCACTGCCTGGTCTCGTGTCACCCTCACCATCAGTGCTGTGATTGAACCCATTGTTGAAGCAGCTGTGTCAGTCCGTCTCTCTGGGGGCTTTCTTCTTTTTCACCCTCTACTTTACCAAGCATAATGTCTTTTTCCACAGATTGGTTCCTCTTGATAATGTGTCCAAAGTACGAGAGGCACAGTCTCATCTTCCTTGCTTCTAAGGGGCATTCTGGCTGTACTTTTCCCAAGAAAAAATTGCCCATTCTGGCAATCCATGGTGTATTCAGTATACTTCCGTAATTCAAATACATCAGTTCTTCTTCAGTCTTCCTATTCATTGTCCAGTGTTTGCATGCATATGAAGCAGTTGAAAATATCATGTCTTGATCCTGGCACATCTTTGCTTTTTAAGACTTCAAGAGGTCTTTTGCAGCAGATTTCTATGAAATACTTGGCTTGATTTGTTAATTCCTGTTTTCGTGGACATTGATTGAGTATCCAAGCAAAATAAAATCCTTGACAACTTCAACTTTTTCTCCATTTTTCACGATACTGTTCATTGCTCTACTTACCAGGATTTTTATTTTCTTTGTGTTGCAGTCGTATGGAAGGCTGTTGTTGTCTTTGATTTTCATTAGTAAGTGCTTCAAGTCCACTTCACTTTCAGCAAGCAGAGTTGTGTCATTTGCACGTCACAAGTTATTGAAAGGTCATCCTCTCATCCTGTTGCCGCATTCTTCTTTATAGAGTCTAGCTTCTTGGATTATTTGCTCAGTAGAGAGATTAAATAAGTATGATACAACCCCGATGCACATGTTACCTGATGTTCAAACATGTTGTGTTTGAACAACTGCCTTTTGGTGTATGTACAGGATCTGTGTGAGCACAATTAAGTGTTATGGAATTGCTGCTCTTTACAGTGTTATTCATACTTTGTTGTCATCCACACAGTCAGATGCTTCTGCATAGTCAATAAAACACAGGTAAGCATCTTTCTGGTATTTTGTACTTTCAGCCAATATCCAGCTGACATCAGTGGTGATAACTCATTCTATGTCCTGTTCTGATTCTTGTTTGAATTTTTGGCAGTTCTCTGTTAATATAATGTTACAACCATTTTTTAAAATTTTATGTTTTATTGTGAATTATGTGATAGTTTACATGGGAGAACATTAGTTTTACATTCATCTTATCGTATATTTTTTCATTGCCATGGTTACAATACCCTCCATGCATCATCAACCAACCAAAGGGTATACCCGGCAAGCCTGCCCCCCTGGTTGTCAGCATACAGCCCCTCTCCCTCTCTGGGTCTTAAGTCCCCAGCCGTTCCATCTTTGCACGTCTTCTCTACCTCCAACTCTGGCATCATTGCTTCTCTGGGTAGGGTCCCGCTCTCTGCTCTTCTCCCTTGATGGTCCCAGGGACCTCTGCTGTAACCATTTTTGAAATATCTTCAGTAAAATTTTACTTGTATATATTAATGGAGTCCTGATGTGGTGCTGTAGGATCAGCACTGGACTGCTAATCACAGGTTGGCAGTTCAAACTCACCAGCCCCTTCTTGGAAACCCTCTACGGGGTTGCTATGAGTTGGTACCCACTCAACAGCACTTAACAACAAATGACATTAATGAAATTATTAGTTATTTTCTGCATTCCATTGGATTACCTTTCCTTGAAATAGGCACAAATACGAAAATTTCTTCTAGTTGGATGGTCCAGTACAGAATCCGTGACATGCACTAGTGAGTACTTTCAGTGTTGTATTCATTTGTTGAAACATTTGAATTGGTATTTCATTAATTCTTGCTATTGTAACTTTTGTTTTCCTTCCATCTTCATTTGACGTTTCCTGTGTTGGTGAACATTTTGTGCACTGTTGTTGTTAGGTGCCTTTGAGTCCCTTCCGACTCATTATGACCTTAAATACAACAGAATGAAGCACTATCTGGTCCTATACCATTATCATTGTTAACGTTTGAAGCCATTGTTCTGCCACTGTGCCACTTCATTTAGTTGGGGTTTCATCTTTTTCACTGACCCTCCATCTTACCAAGCATGATGTTCTTATCCAGGGATTGTCCTTCTTGGTAACATGTCTGAAGTATGAGAGACTAAGTCTTGCCATGCTGGCTTCTAAGGAGCATTCTGGCTGTACTTCTTCCAACACAGACCTGTTTATTCTTCTGGCAGTGCATAATGCCTTCAATGTTCTTCTCCAAGACCACAACTCAGATGTATCTATTCTTCTACAGTCATCCTTGTCCTTATTCATTGTCCAGCTTTTCATATGCATATAATGTGATTTAAAATACCCTGGCTTGGTCACGCCTACCAGAGTCCTAAAACTGATATCTTTGCTCTTGAATACTTTAAGAAGTCTTGTGCAGCAGATTTGCTTAATGTAATATGCCATTTGATTTCTTGACTGCTGCTCCCTTGAGTGTTGATTATGTATCCAAGCAAAATGAAGTATTCAGCAACTTCAATCAGTTCTTCATTTATCATACTATTTATTGGCCCAATTTTGAGGATTTTTTTTTTTTTTTTTTTTTTCACATTGAAGTGCTGTAATCCGTCTTTGATCATCAGTAAGGATTTTAAGCCCTCTTGTTTCCAGCAAGCAGGGTTTTATCATCTGCATATTGCAGGTTGTTAATGAGTCTTCTTCCAGTCCTGATGCCACATTCTCTTTAATATAATCCAGCTTCTCAGATTATTAGTTCAGCGTACAGATTTATTAAGGATGGTGAAGAGATAAAACTCTGGCCACACCTTTTCTGATTTTAAATCATTCAGTATGTGCTTGTTATGTTGCAACAACTGCCTCTTGGTCTGTGTACAAGTTCCTCATGAGGACAATTAAGTGTTGTGGAATACCCAATCTTCTCAGTGCTCATAGTTTGTATGATTACACTATTGCAAATGTTTTTTTATTTATCTTTAGCAAAATTTCATTTGCTTGTGATATTAATGATTATGTTCAATGATCTCTGCATTCTATTGGGTCATCTCACGAATGGGCAGAAGTATGGATCTCTTTCAATTGTTTGGCCAGGTAGTGGTCTTAAGATTTCTTGGCAAAGATGATTTTTTGCCTATAGGATCCTTCAATATTGTGATTCAATGACTGACCTTTTTCTTCAGTTCTTTTAACATGAGAAATGCTGAGCATGTTCTTTTCTTTTGGTTTTCTAACTCTACATCTTTGCCCATTTCATTGCGATACTTTACTTTGTCTTCTTGAGCTACCCTCTGAAGTCTTCTGTTTAACTGTTTTAATAATTTATTTTTCATATTCTGTATTCAGAAGCCATCAGTGTCCTTCTAGCACCCATTTTGTCCTTATCTTTCTTTCCTGTCTTTTAAATGACCATTTGCTTTCTCCATGTGTGATGTCCTTGATGTGTTCCCATAGCTTCTCTCATTAGTGTTCAGTGCCAAAAATGAATTCTTGAGATGGTCTCTAAACAAGGTTGTAATTTATTAATTGTAAACTTGTTTTTCATTTTCTTTATCTTCAAGTTGGACTTGCATATAAGATGTTGTTGGGTTCCAGGCCTTGTTTTTACTGGTATTGAGGAGTTCC
>NW_006408549.1:2500709-2504255 GCF_000296735.1 Chrysochloris asiatica
ATTCACTATTGTACCACAAGAGACCCATCTGCATTTCATTTCATCAGCTCCACCTAGACAGATTGGATAGTACTCACTGGAGATTCTGCCTTCCTCCAGGCCCCCTGGCTCTAGTTTCCCTCTTGGCATTTTTAATAATCTCATATGCATTCAAAAGTTGGACAGTGAATAAGGAAGACCGTAGCAGAATTGATGCATTTGAGTTATGGTGTCGGAGCATATTAAAAGTACCATGGACCGCCAAAAGAACAAATAGATGTGTGTTGGAAGAAGTAAAGCCAGAGTGCTCCTTGGCAGCCAGGATGGCCAGATTTTGTCTCTTATACTTTTTCCTGTCAATTTCTTCATAGTTTTAATATTTATCAAATCGTCATGGGTTTTCCTTTTCTTGTTTTGATGTGAATGTGTATTATACTTCTTTGAGTTTATCCTGTTGCTTATTAATTTCTTTCCCAAATTTAAACATCAGAAATTTTCTTGAAATCTACTTGACTTCATCACCATTTGATGTTCTGTACCTATGGTTTCTCTTTTTGCTCTGTAGTTGTCTTCATTATAGATGGATATCTCTGAGTTTCTATCTTCAATCTTGTAGTTTTGTTTTATTCTGGATATTTCTATATTTGGATTGTATTTTGGGTAGTGCTGCTGTGTGTATCAGTCTAAGTTTGTTGTCTTTTGTTGTTTAAGACAAAGGACTCCCTTTAGTATTTTATGTAAAGTTGGCTTGGGTTTTACAAATTCCTATCATTTCTGTTTATTTGGAAATTGTTTAATTTTTCAGTCATATTGGAAGGATGGTTTTTCTGGGTATATAATTCTTTGCTGGCAGTTGTTTTCTTTCAGATTTTTGTATGTATTGCCTTCTTGCCTGCATGGATTATGTTGAGAAGTCAGAACTTATTCTTACTCGTTTTCCTTTGTAGGTAACATTTTGTTTTTCCTGAACTGCTTTCAGGATTTTTTCTTTGTTTTTCATTTTAGAGAATTTGATTATCCAAACCAATTGTGATTTTGTTTTTGGATGTATCCTGTTTGGGCTTCATTCAGCTTCATGAATACTTACCTTTCATGATGTTAGGGAAATTTTCTTGCAGCAGCTCTTCAGATACTTTTTCTGTGATTTTCTTTGTCTTTTTCTCTTCTGGAATTCTGATCACCCATAGGTCACTCCTCTTCATGTTGCCCTACATGAATCTTGGGCTTTCTTCATATTTTTCATTCTTTTTTCCCTGATTGTTCTGCCATCTTACCAGTAATGAGAGATTTATGTTCAAGCTCGCCAATTTTTGATTTCATTGATTCTGTTCTCCTTTCTTGCCTCTCAGTGTATTATATGTTCCTGATATCTTAGTATTGATCTTCTGGATTTCTGTTTGCAGGTTTTGTGTTGTCTCTAATGCTGTATCTGTTTTGTTTGATTATTCCTGTAGCACTTTCTGAATTCTTCCTTGTTTGCCTCCACCTTTCTATGAAATGTTTGGATATCATTCTCCTGAATTATTTTTCAGGTAGTTTCAGTGCTTCTTCTTCCTCAGAAGCATTTTTTAGCACTGCCTCTTGGTCATTTGTTTGAGCTACTCTATCTTGTTTCTTCTTGTGAACAGAAATTCTCTGCTGTTTTCTAGGCATTGTGTTCTATTTGTATTAAGATATATAGGTATATTTTTAGGTCCTCACTAATTGCCTCCTCGTTGCTGTGATCAGGAAACAAGCTTATCTGTTCACTGTACAGTTCCCTTGAGAGTGGATTTAGCCATTATTGGTTGTAGTTGCTGATCTGGTGTATTGTAGCTGGTATTGTTTTTTGCCCCATTAATGGGGTTGTAGAGGGTACATCATTGGCTTAGTTGTATAGCCACAGTTGCTATATCCTGTTGTATGTTGCAAGAAGAAGGAAAAAGAACCCAAAACAGCCCACACAGCAAAAAATGAAACTCAGTGATTTTCTTTCTGCCAATAAGTGATACATTGTTGTTGTTGAGTGCCGTCGAGTCGGTTCCGACCCATAGCGACCCTGTACAGGGTTTCCGAGGGTGTAAATCCTTACGGGAGTAGAAAGCCTCATCTTTCTCCCGCAGAGCGGCTGGTAGTTTCGAACCGCCGACCTTAAGGTTTGCAGCCCGATTCGTAACCACTACGCTACCAGAGCTCCTATTTGTCTCCTGCCTTCACAGCCACCTGAGAAAGTTCAGAATTGCCATGCTGAGTCTGATGGGCCCACACAGATTGCCTTCTTTCCCTTCCCCCCCCCACTTTTTCTGTAGCCCTTGGGTCCATTCAACCCCCTCTCCTAGTGAGAACTCATCCAGGGCTCTTCAGGACTGACTTTGCAGATTTGGACCAGAGCCTGTGCTAGTTGGATTACTGTATATTGCTCTTCCCTAAGCTCACAACCTCTGAGTGGCTCCAACCGCCTGGAAAGTGGGAGATTTCCTGGGGTTGTATGCTAGTTGGAAAAAAAGGAGAAAAGTAAATAAAAGAGTTGTCTTCTTAATCCACAGGTTGGTTTCTTCATTGTGAATATGTTTTCCTGTCTATAAAACTGTTCACAAACTCTCAAGATGCCTGCATCAGGTTTTGTCAGCTGCCGCTATTCGTCAGTCACCTCCTCTCTGGTCTTGTCTATTCAACTCTCTTTCGCAGTAAGCACTTGATCCACTTTTCTTTGCCTTCTTCTGTTGCTTAGAGTTTTAGGTCCATCCTCTGTATCTGTCTTGCCTGATTTTCTGTATCCTTGATGCAGAGAGTCCACACAGCCTTTCTGCCTAGTCTGCCATCTTTTTCCTCCTCTCCCATTTCATAGCATTTTGATGCTGATAAATGTATGCAAAAGATTTCCAAATTGCTCCACGGCTAATACGCATTTTAAAAGTTATTTTCTTTCCTCTTGTTTTATTGTTTCACCTGTTTACTTTATCTTGGTCTGCAATATGTGGTTTGATTTCTTGACTAGCTGCTTCCATGAGTGCTGATAGTTGATCCAAGAAGAATGAAGTCCTTGACAACTTCAGTCTTTCCTCTGTTGATAAGAATGTTGTTTATTAGTCCAGTGTTGAGGATTTTTGTTTTCTTAACATTGAGATGCAATCCATACCAAATAGTAGATTACCAGCTGGGCTGTTAACTGCAAGGTCAGCAGTTCATATCTATCAGTTATCCTTGGGAAAAAGATGAGAGATTCTGCTCACGTGATTCAGGGTACCTATGAGTCAGAACTGGCATGATGGCAAATTGTTTCATAGGGGTTTCTTCTCTGTACACTGTATAGAAGCAGATTACCAGGCCATTCTACAGCACCATTGGGCGGATTCAAGCTGCCAACCATTAGGTTAGTAGACAAGAACAAAGTCTTCGTGGTACTCAGGGACTTTTGATGCACAAAAATCCTCTCTTTTGATGAAATCAAATGAAATTGTTTGGCCTTTTGGTGTCATATCTTAGAATCCTTTATTGAAAACTAACATTTCTATGTTTTGTTGTAAGCATTTTATGGTTTTAGTTTTTTGTATTTAAGTGTTTGATCCATTTTGAGATTTTTTTTTT
>NW_006408549.1:2504930-2506543 GCF_000296735.1 Chrysochloris asiatica
TGTATGAGAATACTTTTTTTTTCTCTTCTTTTTACTTCTGGTTGAGCTCTGATCATCCAGTCACTGAAGCCAGGATAAGTGGGTATTACCTGCAAGTGTGGGTGTTCTTATGCATATGCCCTCTCTTCTTATCAGCTGGACGCTTCACTCTCCACTCTAGTCTTGAGATGTTTTTTTATGTTGTGTGAGATAAGGGTCCAACTTCATTCTTTTGTATGTAGAGATCCAATTGTGCTAGCAGCACTTGGTGAAGTGATGATTCTTTTCCCATTGGATGGACTTGACTCCTAGTTGAAAATCAGTTAACTATAGATGTATGGGTTTATTTCTGGATTCTCAATTCAATTTCATTAGTCTATATGTCTACCATTGTAATGATGAGACAATTTTGATTACTATAGCTTTAATAGTATATATTGAAATTGTGAAGTGGGATCTTTCTACTTTGGTCTTCATGTTAAAGATTGCTTTGCCCATTTGGGGTTCTTTGCATTCCCTTTCATTCTTTTTATATACTTTATAAGCTTTCATATTCTTAGGGATTTAAATAAGTACAGCTATTTTTAGGACTAATCTGATAATCTCTTACAAGTTTGAATCCTATGGTCCAGTTAGCAGTATTCCTCATACATCAGAGAAATTTTAGCATAATTTTAGATCATTAAAACTGAAAATGAGAAGCAAACCTAGTGAACAGCACTAGTCCCTAGACTAAAAGAGAGCTGTGACTCTTTTATTCTCCATAATTTTGTGCTTCTGATGAAGCTGTGTTCTGAGAACAGTATTCTGGTCAACCTAGTACCCAGTTGTCCATATAAAACTTACATTAAATTTCCTAATAGATTGTGTGTCTTAAACTTCTGTTCATATTCAGCTTGATATAAATGAAAAAAAGATACTAAGATTTGCCTCTATCAGAATAGTATATAGTTCTTTGATATTGGATTAAGATGAGGGAATATAGAGTAATTGAGATGAAATTCTGGACATAAGAGACCAACTAACTCCTAAGTAATATGTTTGTGTTTTCCTGAAGGTTGTTGCGTACTTGGTATTGTATATTGAAACAACTGGAAAAGTTGAGTTCATTTTAGGTGCCATTTCTTTATAAAACCACATTAAGACCTTTCTGCATAATAAATTCTCACTGATAGTTAGTGCTTGAAAAGTGATTTCCAGTTCCAGTAACAGACATTTTTTTTAGACATTATAAGCACATTATATATATTATTATATTTCATCTTTATCTGAAGAGATTAGGTAAGAACTATTATTGTCTCCATTTCCAGATTAGAAATGGAATAAGAGAGAGATAAAGTAGATTATAGGGAAAGAAAAGTTTTAAAATTATAGCTGCTAGGTTTGAATTAGAGTGGATAAGAGCATAGATTCTTAACTGTCTCATTTTGAATCCTGGTCTTTTACATATGAACTATGTGAACTTGAACAAATTTCTTAACTTCTCTGCAACTCAGTTTCCTTATCTATTAAATGGGAAAAGACTACCCTATTACTTGAGTTGTTACATGTATGTAAAGAGATAGTGGTGGTGGTGGTGATGGTGGTGTTGGAGTCGGTTCCCACTCATAGTCAATGCTATATAGGGTTTCCGA
>NW_006408549.1:2507133-2536059 GCF_000296735.1 Chrysochloris asiatica
GCTGGTAGTTTTGAACTGCTGTCCTTAAGGTTTGCAGCCCAATTCGTAACCACTACGCTACCAAAGCTCCTTATAGTGGGTGGTTTGGGTTTTTTTTCCCCCTGTATTTCAAAAATATATTTGCCTTAATGTTATATGCTTCTTGAAGCTAACAATTTTTTTTTCATGGTTTATTTGGAATTTGAAAGTTTAATATTATCTTATTCTTAATAGGCATCTTTTTGATATATTTGAATTCTTATTCCATAAAGTGCCTTTGGAGTTTCTATTTGCCTTTGTGTTATTAGACTAATTCATGTTTGACTTTCTCAGTCACTTTGTTGCATGTTTCCCCTTTGTGTAATAGATACTAGTTCATTCAGGATTTATAACTCCATATATATTGAGGGCTTTTCTGTTGTCTTCTGATCTCTTTTTCAGGAATCTTTTAATGTGGGAACGGATTTGAAATGTCTACCCACCAACCATTTTCACAGTAGAGTATCAGTTCTCTTTTTCTGCAGATCAAGGGATAAGCAGCTTGTATATATGTATATTTACATATGGTGTAAGTAGTGAAAGCTT
Source organism: Chrysochloris asiatica (assembly GCF_000296735.1). NCBI lineage: Eukaryota > Metazoa > Chordata > Mammalia > Afrosoricida > Chrysochloridae > Chrysochloris > Chrysochloris asiatica. Next base: position 2,507,698 of record NW_006408549.1, read on the forward strand.
TCATTTTAAATCACTAGTTATGGGGTTTTGTGATAGATTATTAATCTTTTTTTTTTTTTGCCAGACATGTGCAATCCAGATTTCATGAAAGACAACCTCTCTCTGCCCCCTTTGTATATAATAATGGCTAAAGTATTCTAGTTTTGTTTCCTAATTTATGTACTTTGTGTGTGTGAAGATTTGTGTGTTTTTATATTTTGGAAGAATCCCATAAAGTTTTTATTGTTTAAAACCTTGGATATATTATACTTTCAATCCTCTCTTTTAGAGGTGGGTGGAATGAGTTACTGAGTTGCTGTTGATTTTTCCAGATAATTTCCCCCTCATTCTGAATACCTGAGAACCCCATTAAATGTATGCATTCTTTTTCCATAGAGAGAGGGACTGGGGGTATTCAGGCTGTAAAGCTGTAAAGTGGTTGGAATATGACGCTTGATAAATGCTCAGTAAAAGCCTTACATGTAAGCTTCAGTATTACTTCTGAGATTTAAATATTTCAGAGATTGCTACTTATTTCTCAGGTTTCTCCAAACCATTGATTTTTAGCAAGGGTTTTGGTCATAAAAAGGACTGGAAATGGAAACATCTGTAAAATGATCAATCTAAACTCAGTATTAATACAATTTGAAGTGAGTGTTAACTATGGGGAAGTAGTACTAAGAAAATGAAGCAAAAATGGAGACTTTTTGTTTTTTAAGTGTGTAAGCTTCTTTTAAAAGACATATTTATCCTACTTCCCTTTCTCTTTATCATCCCTTTTAGTTGGGGATGCAAAAAAGAGCTTTAGAATTGTCACGCTTTTATATGTATGGAATAACCTCTAGCTTTTCTAGAGTTGGTCAGTAGTTTATGCTTGATATGTACCTCATTTTCAGTAGCTTCCCTTCTCCTTGATAGTTGGCTTCAAGTTTATTGCATGAATTTCAACTCTTGGTGTTATGAGTTACAGAAAATTCCTTTTTAGCTGACTTCAGTCAAAAAGGGAATTTATTGCTCATATAACTGAAAAGATTTTGCAGAGTTGGTTTTATGTGTGGCTTGTTTCAGGGTAAAAGGTATTACTTGAATTCATTTCTAGGCTTGCTTCCTTTATGTTGATTTCTTTTTCATATAAACTCTCCCAGCAACTCTCTGGGTTATTACACCATTTCTGAAGTCCACTGGAAAAGAGTCATAGTCTGGCCAGAGTCTTGTGTCTGTCTGTATAAATGATTGTGAAAAGTCAAAGTTGTGGGGTCCACAATCTTTCTTTCTTCTGTCACAGTGAAAGAATTTAGATAAAGACCAAGTGTCCCATGGATTTTCCTGTGGTATCATGTCGGTAGTGAAAGTTTGCTGTAAGAATTCTCCTGGAAAGTACTTACTGGGACCATAGATGCATAGTTCCCCTTTGGACTAGGATGGTTGATGTCTGCCATCTCCCTTCTCTCACAAGTTTCTTACACTGAGCAGGTACTGCTGATCACTGCTATACCTAGAATTCTGGGAAAGTGAATTATGTAGAAAGTGGTATTTGCATCTCTTTGGTGTCTTCTAAGGTCTATGAGTTGGTACTGGTACTGACTCAGTGGCACCTATCAACAACAACAACAATGAGGTGAGATTGAGTTCTGTGTCCTTCACACTTGCTTCTTAATAATGCAGCTGTCACATGTTCATGCATTATAGAATTTTCATAGCAATCATGTGTTACATCTTAATCTCTGATTAAGTACTTTATGCTTCATTACATCCTTTCTAAATATTTTGATTGGATTATAAACACTTTTCTTTATGATTTTTCCACATTACAATATATCCTCCCAAAATAGACTTTCCCTTCTACCTTAACTAAGTCAGTTAAGCTTACAAAGGCATTTCCTTGGCTTCCATTATTGGTAAGTTGCCCAGTCCTCACCTTAGTTGGTATTCTTCTTGGCATGTCTCCCAGTTCTGTTTCCTTTTCGTCAGTCAGACCCACCTTCAGATGCTTTATTTTTATATTGGCACATTCTGTCAAGGCAGACCACCTGTCACATAGTGCTGCCTGCCCTCCCTGTCTGTCATAATTTGACCCAGAGCACATCTTAACAGTGGTTATTCGTAGTAATGTGGTTTAATGTAAGAATCCCTGAATGTGGAGTCAGAAAACCAAGGATTCCGGGCCTGGGTTGTTACTTATTGGCTCAGTGACCCTAGCTAGGTACATTGTGTAACTCCTTTATACTTCAGATTCTTAATCCTAAAATGGGTCTTATATTGTATTACTTGCCTTACCTACCTCAGTGTTTTATTCTGAAGAACAAAAGGAGGTGACAAATATTAGAGCATTTTGTAAGCTGTAAAGATCTATATAATTATAAATTGCTATTTAATTACTTACAGGAAAAAAGATTTTAAATGATATTTAGTTTTTAATTACTAATGATTTAAGAATTTTATGATTTATTAAAATAATTATTATACATTCTTTAGCATTAGAAAAACATATAGAGATCATTGTGTCTTTTTTTTTAAAGTTTTTATTGTGAATTGAAAGAAAGTTTACAGGGCAGATTATCAGTTTTACATTCAATAAATCATATACTTTATTTCATTTCAATGATTATAATCCGCTCCATGTAAGGAGCTTTAGTAGCATAGTGGTTACGAGTCGGGCTGCTAACCTCAAGGTCAGCTGGTTTGTAACTACCAGCTGTTCCATGGGAGAAAGATGAGGCTTTCTGCTCCCATAAAGATTTACAGCCTCGGAAACCCTATGCAGGGTCACTATGAGTCGGAACTGACTCCACAGCACACCACCACCATGTACCATCAGTTAACAGTATTTCTCTCCATTTGTTTTCTCTCTCTCTCTTTTTTTAAACACTCAGGCATATATAATAATTTGCACCACCAAAGGGCACATTCTGCAAGTCTGCCTCCTGGCCACCACCTCTCAGCCCCTCTCCTTCCATGAATCTAGAGTCCCCAGCTGCTCCCTGTCTCCATGTCCCCATCTCTGCATCCATCTCTTGTGGAAACAGATCCTCTGTTTCTGGACTGTAAGATTACTCCCCAGGTTTTGTTATAAAACTTCTACCTTTACAATTGTGAAAGTTGCAATTAGTCATGGTAACAGTTACTCACTATTGAATCATAAGAATCTTATCCTCATCTCTTTTTACCAGACTCCTCTAGACTAGATGAAAACTATTCAGTGGGAACTCTATCTTCCCCCACACACTATTAAACTAAACTCCCTCTTGAAGCCTTGTAAGCCAGTCACTTCATGCCTTTATGGCCCCCTCATTTTAGGTGGACAATGTTGCCCGTCTCTGTCTACCCTTTACACAGAGGGGATAGCATTGATAATTGGTGTGAAAACTCCTTCCCTCTCTGTTGATAACATTTTTTTTTTTTTAAAGTTTTTATTGTGAATTGAGTGAAAGTTTACAGGGCAGATCATCAGTTTTACATTCAACAAGTCATATACTTTGTTTAATTACAAAGATTATAATCCCCACCATGTACCATCAGTTATCTGTTGGTATTTTGAACTACTACTTTTGAGCTATTATGTCCATGAATGTAGGTCAAGTTTATCAAATTGTAGCAATTTACCCTCCTTTCTTTTATCAAAAACTGTTTTGTTTTTCTTCCTCTAATTGAGTTCTGATTATCAAGCCATCGAAGCTAGGTACTATTTGCAAGCTTAGGTGTTCTTGTGCGTCTCCTCTCACTTCATATTAGCTGGATGCTTCCCTCTCAGCTCTAGCCCTCTGTAGCTATGGCCTTGTCCATGGGCTCAGGTGTCTTACCCACTAAAGTCTTGTTTAATCTAGTTGTTGTTAAGTGCTGTGGAGTCAGTTCTGACTCATAGCAACTCCTATATAAGGTTACTGAGGCGTTAAATCTTTTGTGGGAACAGAAAGCACCTCATCTTTCTCCCAGAGTGACTGGTATGCTCCAACTGCCAATCTTATGGTTCAGTTCAGCACTTATGCTGTGAAGTCACTGCGCTGTTTAATTTTAGGAAATACAAAATGTACGAGTTACTTTTCCAGAAATGGAAGTTTAGTTTTGGGGGGCAAATCTCTAATTTTAGCAGTTTTAGATGGAGATATTTTAAAATCAGATTGCATAATTCTTTGTGTTTCATACCAAAGTTTGTGGACTCCCCTCCTCCTACTTTTAATTACATAAATTAAAAAAAGAGAATAAAAGTAATATGTGCACATGGCAAAAACTCCAAACAGTGCAAAAGGGTAAAGAGGACATTATTGTCTCCACACCTCACCCTTAATTTTACTTCCCTGAGGTAATGTCAGTTAAATTTCTTGTGGGTTCTTTCAGCACATGTGTATATCTGTATCTTGTTTATGTAAGAGGTTCGCACTTTATTTGGTGTTCTATACTTTGCCTGTTTTCTTTTTTAACTACTGATATATCTTATAAGTATTCCCATACCAGTGCATACAGCTCGTATGTTTATGTAACAGAAGTTTTCTTTTTTCCAGTCCTTTACATAAAATGATCCCAACTTTTCAGTTTTTTTTTTTGTTGTTGTTGTTATATATAAAGCTGCAGAAAACTTTTGTATGTATGTATTAGTATACTTCTATTGTTATGGTTATTGGGTACATTTTAAGAACTGGAGTTACTCGATCAAAGTCCATTTTTAATAACCTTTATTTTGCGGCGGGGAAGCTGTGGGAGGGTGCTACCTAACCCATATATGAACTTTTATTGCTAAGACAATTTCAGTTGTGGAAAAAGACTGTAAGTAGGCTTCAGGGCTGTTAGTTGCCGCCAAGTTGACTCTGACTGCTGGTGACCTTAAATGTACAACAGAACAAAATGTATCTGGTCTGAGTCTACCTAAAGTATGGAAGAGGTATGGATTTTGCTTTCCTCCTTTTCTGTATCTGCTGACTCTTATTTATCCTTTTTAAATTTTCTGTAAGGTATCCATTGTTAATTCCACCATAGACATTTCCCTTGCAAATTTAAGCAAGGTTATATGACTGCTCAGACTCCTTGATGTGGCACTGTAGGTAGGATAAGCACTGGACTGCTAACCACAAGGTCCATAGTTCAAGCCTACCAGCAACTCCTTGGAAACCCTATACAAGGTCACTATGAATCAGAACTAACTCAATGGCACTAAACAACAACAAAGGAGCCTTGGTGGTGCAGCGGTTAAGTGCTCTGTTGCTAACTGAAAAATTGATGGTGCCAAGCCATCCAGCAGGTCTGTGAGAGACAGACCTGGTGATCTGCTTCTGTAAAGTTTATGGCCTAGACAACCCTATGGGCCAATTCTCCTCTGTCACGTGGGGTTGCTGTGAGTTGGAACCAACTCGACGGCTCTTAACAACAACAGGTTCTGATGCTGTGCTCTCAGAATTTTCTTTCTGAAAGTTCAGATATGATCATGCCATATTTCACTTAAAATTTTGTAGGCAAATAAGACTTACCTTCCAATTGCATTTAAAATGGTATTTCAATTACATCACACAACATAAAGAACTGTCCCTAAGTACTGGGCTTCATATATTTGCATGCCTCATTGCCTTTGACATACCTAGTGTTTCCTTCCTTCTTTGGTCACCTGACAAGTTTTGTTTATTCTTTGAGCATTATTTCAAAAGCTGCCTTCTCTGTAAGCTTGCCCTGAGTGAAGAGAATGGTGAGGTTATTATGGATGCAGGTAGTGACCACATAAGTCAAGGCAGTCAAATTCTCTTCGGCGGGTTGGATTTTATTTCAGGAGTACTGGCTGGGATGCCTGATCACTGTTGCGAACTGCTCTCCTGGTGTATTCCTTTGGCTGTTGCTGTTCTTATAGGCATTGATTGGTATGGTGAATATTTGTTTCTGTGACTTTCCTTTTCCACTGCATTCTGAGCATTATGAAGAACTGTGTAACAGGCTTTCAGTAAACTCTTGTTAGTGTCTTCCTTCTGTGGCTGTTTTGGATATTAAATGATACTTGCAGAGTGATTGGCATAGAGCTGTTGGTAGTTGTGGTCGAGTCTATTCCAACTCATGTTGAACTGATGTGTGTAGAGTAGAGCTACTCCATAACGTTTTCAAATCTGTGACCTTTACAAGCAGACTACCAGGTCTGTCTTCTGAGATATCTCTGGGTGGGTTCGACTGTCAGCCTTCTGGCTAGTGCTTCACCATTTATACTATTCAGGGACCTCAGTAAATGTAAGCTTCTGTTGTCACCATCATTATCACTGAACAGATAAATCCTGGTGTGGGAAATCAAGGGTGATGTCTTTAAAAAGGTAGGATTTGATTCAGAATTATCTTGTTGAGTCTTGGTCAAATGGTTTCCAAGACCTTATGTAAAGCCTCCGTGAAAAGTGGAAACTTAACATTTTATAACAAAAATTTACAGTTCTCTGTCTAGATGAGTATTAAAGACTACAGCTTTCAGTATGAATTGCTCCTCACAACTGAACCAATAAATAACATGAAAAGGATTGAAGTGGTCAAGCCTTCATTTTGTTTGGATGCACAATCAACACTCGAGGAAGCAGCGGTCAGGAAATCATATGATGTACTACATTAAGCAAATCTGCTGCAAAAGACCTCTTGAAGGTGCTAAAAATCAAAAGATGCCAGTTTAAGAACTAAAATGTGCCTGACTTAAGCCATGGAAATTTCAATAATATGTGAAATTTGAACAGTGAGTAAGGAAGACCGTTAAAGAATTGATGCATGGAGTTATGGTGTTGGCAAAGAATGTTGAAATTAACCATGGCCTGCCAGAAGAGCAAACAAATCTATCTTAAAAAAGTACAGCCAGAATGCCCCTTAGAAGCGAGGATGGTGTGACATCATTTCTCTTACTTTGGACATGTTATCAGGAAGGACCAGAACCTAGAGAAATGACATCATGATTGGTAGACTGGAGGGTAGTGAAAAAGAACACCCCAGTGATATGGATTGACTCAGTAGCAGTAGCAATGGGTTCAAATATTAACAGCAGTTGTGAGGATGGTGCACAACCAGGCAGAGTTTCATTCACAGGGTCGCTATGAGTCGGAACTGACTCGTTGGCACCTAACAAAAATATCTCTTTGTTTGGTGCTTGAGAAGGGAAGTAGTGTCTTTCTCTCTTTCTTTTTGTATTGTTAAAATCTGCTAGATGTGTACAAGGGTGAGTCAAAAATTATCCTCACTCTGCTTATATGAAAACTTCTGTTGACTGCACTGTCTTATCAGTGCTTTCCGTTCAAGGTCACTGCTGTGTAGGTGTGAACGTGGACATCTGCAAACAAAATTTGGACTGACACTTGAAGGAAGGTAACAAGTTTCCCTAAAATCATTGCTACTGGTGATGAGACATGAATTCATCACTATGAGCTTGAGAGTAAAGGGCAGTCTGGAATGGAAACATCCTCAATTGCCAACCAAGAAAAAGTTCAGAAGTCAACCATCAGCTGGAAAATTGATGCTTTTAGTTTCTGGGCTTCTCAAGGGCCAGTATTGGAACAGCATCAAGGAAAAGGTTCAACAGTCAACAGTTCTCATCACAGTGAGACACTCACTAAAGAGCTGAAGCCTAAATTTTGGATGAAACACAGAAGACTGCTTTCCAGGGGTGTTGTGATCTTGTATGATAATGCACGTCCCCATACCTGTGACCATTCTGTTGACAGTCTGCAAAAACTACATTTTGAGGTGCTAACGCATCCTCCCTTTAGTCCTGATCTTGCTCCATGGGACTTTTACCTGTTGGGGTCCCTAAAAGCAGTCCTTTGAAGTAAAAAATTCGCCTTTGATGAAGTGAAGACAGCAGTGCATTTGTGATTTGCAGTTCAGCCTAGAACATTTTTTAATAAGGGAATAGGAAAGCTTGTTGACAACTGGACAAAGGGTATTGAAAAGCAAGGAGATTATGTTAAAAAATGATATATTTGTCTTTTCTAAAAGTTGATTAAAGTAAATTCTGCAGCCAGAGTATGGATAATTGTTGACTCACTCTCGAACTAAAGAACCCCTGGTGGTGTTGTAGGATAAGCACTGAACTGTTAATCACACGGTCGGCAGTTTGAATCCACAAGCCACTCCTTGGAAGAAAGATGAGGCTTTCTGCTCCTGTAAAGATATATAGTCTTGGAAATTCTATATAGGGCCCCTGTGAGTTGGAATCGACTTGATGGCAGTGAGCTTGGTTACAGTTTTAAAAATAAATACAAAATATAAGATTGAATGCATTGTTTTATATGCATTAATAATTATGCCAAAAAGGTGGAGCTTAGCTAAGATGGCCAAAGATTCATCTTTAGACAATTAAAATTCTTAATTTTGTATGAACTTAGAAAAACCTCATTTGAATTCATTTTTACTGACATAAAAACATTAAAGCAATGTGTGTATTTTAAAACGGTTTGTTCATGTGCCCCGGAGACAAGTTGGTGGGTGTAGTTTTATCAAAACCATATACTCAGTGACATATTAAATGTATCATATTATTATACTAATCATATGACTCTAGAAACAAAAGCAACCAGAGGACTAAAGCCTATCAAAACCATCTTTTTGTTTTTGTACAATGAGATTCTTTTTAAATTTGCCAGTGAATTCATACCAATATTGAAACCAGATGTAGACTTCCGTCTTTTAATGTATTAGCTCAGCTATAAAAGTCTTGTTTCCTTCCTTGATTGCTGAGTATTTCATTCATGGTTTATTCTCTCCTGCCGTCCTTTTTTGGTTTTGTTTTTGCTTTGTTAAATAGATGATAAAATGTGATACTAATGATTTTCAAGTGACATTGTCCCATTTGCATAGTGACAAATGAAATTAAATCTGTAATGCATTGAAGATAACCTAATGAAATCCACAAATACTCTGTCGATAGAATTTTAGTTTAAAGGGATTCTTGACAAATATTGCTAAAAGCAATGTTGGGTTGTAGTTTGAGAATGCATCTAAGAGTTTTTCATCAACTGTATAAAGCAAATATTCTCTTCTGTATTCCCCCCCCCCTTACACATTTCCAGTATAAACCTAATCATTTTGAAATAGCTGGGTAAGAGCTTATCTGAACTGTTGAAAAGTCTTAATTACAGAAATTATAGGAAAAAAATGCTTTTGATTTTAAATAGTAATGGAAAGAAATGCTGCTGTTACCCAATAAAGATCTAGCTACTTTTGGTAATTGTTGTTGTTGTTGTTAAGTGCTGTCAAGTGGGTTCCTACTCATAGTGACACTGTACAGGGTTTCTGAGGAGAAGCTGGTGGGTTTGAACTACTGACATTGTGATTCACAGTCCAGTGCTGATCCCCACAGCACAACACCAGAAGTCCTAATTACTTTTGTCAGGAGGGACCAGTCGCTGGAGAAGTATGATATCATGTTTGGTAAGGTGGAGGGTCAGAGAAAAAGAGGAGTCAGAGAAAAAGAGGAAGACCCCCAGTGAGATGGATTGGCAAAATGGCAGCATCAGTGGGTTCAAGCATGGCAACAATTATGAGGTTGGCCCAGGACCGGGCAGCGTTTCATAGAGTCGCTATGAGTCAGTACCGACTCGATGTCACCTAACAACAACATAAGTAAACTTTTAAAATGTTTAAAAGTTTGGAAACAAAAATTCATCTATTCAGGAAAATGACTTTAAAAGTTTTTTTTTTAAATAATAAAATGTCAAAGTGTGTTTAAAGGACTTGAAATAAACATGATACAGATATCCAAATCAGAGTCAGTAAATACTGTATGCACTTCCCATTCCCGTCTTTCCCTTCCTCTCCACAGTACTTATAGTGAGTGAACTCTAGAAATAGATGTGTTGCCCTTGTCCAAAGTTTATTTGATACCATTGAGATTGAAAAGAGATACGGTGAATATTTATTCCTCCAAATTTGCGAAGATTCATCTGCATTTCACCACAGAGCTGAAATTTGGTTCTTTACTTTTCCTTCTTTCCTGATAGAAAAAAAAAATAATTTGGACGTTAACTAGTTTCCCATTGCTGTTTCAGAACTGTTGTTGTTAAGTGTCCTCAACTCATAGCCACCCTGTAAATTTTTGTGAGAGCAAAAAGGCTCATCTTTCTCCCAAGAAGCAGCTGGTGGGCTTGAACCACCAACCTTGTGGTTTACAGTCCTGTGTTTATTGTATGGTGGTGTTGGTGGTGATTGTGTGCTGTGGAGTCAGTTCTGACTCACAGCAACCCTGTATAGAGTTTCTAAGCCTGTGAATGTTTCTGGGAGCAGAAAGCTGTCTAGTTCTAACCCACTAGTCTATCAGGGTTCTTTACATTTATATTCCTAAGATCATTACTCTATTGATAGTGCCCTTTCTTTTCTCTGGTTGATGAACTATTTTTCTTATTCAAAGTCTAGTTTTAATACTACTTTCTCTTTTCCTTCCGTACTTAATTCCTCTTCCTTTATGTTTCCACTTCACTTTGAAAATGCATTTTGCAGTAGTTTGTAAGTCTGTCTGTCAGGCTAGGTTGGAACTGCATTAAGTTAGGTTAGAAATCCTTTTATTTAACATACAGCATATGTTCAATCAGTGTTTTCTCAGTGGATGAATGTTAGCTAGGAAATTTGGAAAATGCTTATGCTTTCTTAGAATACTTTTATACTTAATACCGTTCTTGTCTGCCACACATGTGCTGTTTACCCTTCGCATCAGTGTGAACATATGGGATGCTTTTATAATTGGTACCTCATTGTTTCAATTTGCTTTTTTTAGTACAGTTTAATACTTTCCATGTATGCTAACCGACTCTATTTTTAGTTTCATAAATTGTATATTAATTTCTTTTGCCTATTTATTGGGGATTTTTCTGAAGGATTTTTTGGCACTCTTTATGTTTTAAATGCTTTTATACACCAAATATCTTACTGTGTTTGATGTAGGTAGTTTCGTAAGTTTTCTAAGTCGATAGTTTTTATGTAGACACAATTAATTGTTGACGTTGTTGTTGTTGTTGTTGTTAGTTGCCCGTGAGTCTGCCCCTGACTATCATGGTAGCTCTATGCCTGATGGGAGTGGGCTACTATATCCCATAGAGTTTCCTGGGACTGAATTTTGGAAATCCATCACCAGGCTTTTCTTCCTAGTCTGTGAAGCTAACTAGAGTCTTGTAATTCTTTGGTTACTTTGTTTACTTAAAATTATTCCTCCCACCTAATTATGGTGTGGTACTACTATAGGATAAGCACTGGGCTGTTGACCCACATAGAAGTTCAAACCAAAGCTGCTTCTTAGAAATCCTATATCGTGTCAGTGTGAATTAGAACCAACTCAACAACACTTAACAACAAAAGCTATTTGATAACCATCCTGATTATTTTAGTTTTTATTTAAATATTTAAAAATATTTATCTTAATGGATTAAGCATCTAAAATACTCATAAAACCACCAGTCCCTGGAAAAGGGCTTGGTAAAGTTAGAGGGTCAATGGAAAAGAAGGAGGCACCAGTGAGCTTGATGGACACAGTGACTGCAATAGTGGGAACAAACGTAGCAGTGATTGTGAGGACGGTGCAGGGCCACGCAGGTTTCTGGTCTCTTGGGCATAGGGTAAAATCCTACGACAATATTGTGTTAATAGTCTTGCTTTTAGAATCATGTGACTCAGCTTACTTGCAGAGGTCACTAACATGTATACTTTTTTTTTTTTTTTAAGTTTTTATTGTGAATTGAGTGTTAGTTTACACAGGAGAACATCAGCTTTACATTCATCCTATGTATTTCGTTTCATTGCTATGATTACAATCCCCTCCATGAATCATCAAACAACCAAAGGGCACACCCCGCAATCCTGCTCCTCCTGCTGTCAGCACACAGCCCCTCTCCCTCCTTGAGTCTAGAGCCCCCAGCCTCTCCATCTCTCTGTCTCTGCCTCCATCTCTGGCATCCATGCTTCTCTGGGTAGGGTCCCACACTCTGCTCTTCTTCTTTGATGGTCCTAGGGTCTTCCGTTCCTAGACTGCAAAATCAATTACTCCTCTCCTTTTATTACAAAACGTTTACCTTTACATTTGCAACAGTCACAGTCAGTCCTGATAGCAATTATTCACTACTGAACCACTATTGAACCACAATAACCACAAGTCTTATCCCATTTCCTTTCTTCAGCCTTGTCCAGACTGGTTGGAAACCACTCAGTGGAGATTCTACCTTTCCCCGCACCCTCTGGTATATACTTGTTTAATTTGGGGGACACACCACTTGAAATGACTTATATTTGAATGCTGAAGATAGGGCAGGTCCTCTACAAATGACACCAAAGAAGTCCAGACCCATTGCTGTCAAGGTAGTTGCAACTCTTAGTGATCCTAGGGCTGGTATTTAGATGTATTGTTTGTTTATGGGTGATATTTGCTCTGCTGGTGGCTGTTCTGACTGGTTGATATTGTGGCTAGTGACAGTTTTGATTAGCCATTATCTTTACTTACTGTCAAATATTTTGAATATTATCTTTGGGACAAACTGTGCAACCTATTTTCTTATATTCAGACATTCGCGTTTATGACATCTGACACTGGTGTGACAGAAGCAAGTATTGATTGTAAAGCCAGAAGACATGAATTCACATATGGACTGTAGCTCTTAATAGTTTTGTAACATTCAGCAGATTAGTTAATGTCTCTGGATTTGTTTACTGATTCCTAAAGTGGGGATATTATATGTGTTTCTGCTTAATTGTGTTCTGATGATCTCATAAAATACTCTATATATACTTTAAAATAATACAGTAACCTAAGACAACATTTAGCCTCTATATTCTAGAAAATGTTTCTTTCTTCACTATAGTTTAAAATTCTTTTATTGAAGAATAGAAACTTCTAATTTCATAATTGAAGTTGCAAGGCTTAAATGCAAATCCTTCATTTGGGCCTCAACTTACAAATGGTTGTTAACATAATGCTACACCACAAATAATTTGAAATTCAGGCTTGTCTGTGTACTAGTAGAAGAGCTAGTACATTGTACCTTATTTGATTAGGGGATGCTATAAAGTGAATAAGAGGACATTAACCCCTTGAGGTAGGGGTAGGTATTTACTACTAAATGGAGGAAAGTATGATGCAATTTGTTAAGTGCCCAAGTGTGGTTCCGACTCATGTGACCTGTATCAAGTTTCTTCTTCTTTTTCTTCTCTCTCTCTTTCTCTCTATGAATATGTACATGTATGTGTATATATATATATAGGAGCTCTGGTAGCATAGTGGTTACGAATCGGGCTGCAAACTGCAAGTTCAGCAGTTGGAAACTACCAGCTGTTTCATGGGAGAAAGATGAGGATTTCTGCTCCTGTAAAGATTTACAGCCTTGGAAATCCTGTACAGGGTCATTATGAGTTGGAACCGACTCCACGGCACACTGTATATATATATATATATACTACAAAATAATAGAAAATGTTATTAAACAAGAATTTCAAATGTGAAGCTATTTGTTAACATATTGACATCAAAGTAAATAAATACACTCTGAGGGCATGTTTCCATCTCTAACCCATCCCTGAAGAATATTCAACACTGCCCACTCGTACACCATCTTCACAGTTGTTTTGTGTGAGATCATTGTTACTTTCCCTGTCAGTGTACCTCGTTGTATTTGTGTGGGGGTGTCTCCCTCTTTTTCAGTGGCCCTGTATCAAACATGTCCTTTTCCAAAAATTAGTCCCTCCTGATGACATGTCCAAACTATGTGAACCCAAGTCTTCTCAACATCATTTCTAAGGAGCATTCAGACAGTACTTCTGAGATGGATTTGTTTGTTCTCCTGGGAGCCCATCGTATTTTCAGTATTCTTTGCCAACACTATAATTCAAATACATTAATTCTTCTCCCTTCTTTCTTATTCATTGTCCAGCTTTCACATGCACATAAGACCACTGAAAATACCATGGTTTGGTCAAGCACAATTTAGTACTGAAAAAGTTCTTTAATACTCTCAAGAGGACATTTGCAGCAGATTTGTCCAGTGCATTATGTCCTTTGGTTTCTTGATTGCTGCTGCCATGAGCTTTGATTCTGTATTCAAGTAAGATAAAATTCTTAGCAACTTCAAACTTTTCTCCATTTATCATGATGCTGCTTATTGGTCCAGTTTTATGGAAGTTTATTTTCTTTACATTGAGTTGTAATCCTTTCGGAAGGCTGTATTACTTGACCTTGACTGTATAGGTTTCCAGGGAATGGCCTGTGAGTTTGAACCGCTGACCTTGTAGCTCAAACCAACCTTGAGGACCAGTGCATTATCCTGAAAGAGGGGCTTTAAAACCTAGACATTTGCTTCATGTCTGTGCTCTCCATCGTTCGGATTTGGGGACAAATACAAGCTATGACTTGAGGTGTTCTTGTGTGTAAGCTTTGTGAGGACTGGGACTTTGCACCATTTAGCGCTCTGCGCCCAGCACCCTGTGCAGAATCTGTTGTATGGTAGAGCCAATCAAGTAGTTGCTGAATGAATTAATAGATGGATGTCCAAATTAGTGTGAATTTATTTGTTGTTGTTAAGTGCTGTCAAGTCAGATCTGACTCAGAGTGACCCTGTATATGATTTCCAAGGAACAGCTGGTGTGTTTGAACTGCTGACTCTGTGGATTTATTTAGTTACTAAGAAAAGACTACTTTCATGTGAAAATCTTGCTAGTGTATAAAATCATTGTTGTTGTTAAGTACTGTTGTTGTTAAGATCTGCTTTCATTAGGTTATTAGGTGATCTCTGTGAGGAAGGAGAGAACCCATTATTTGCCAAAACTTCAGGTGTAGTCTGGAGGTTTTTAAAATGATAAAAGGTTTCTCATCTCTCAGGAAGCAAGGGAAATTATATAAGTTACCTTAAATTTTTTTTTTTTTTTTTTACATTAGATAAATTCTGAAATAGTTTATGGTTAACAGATGTCATTGTAACCAAGGGGTTTGCAAAGAAAGATTTAATTACTGTGTTAAGCGGGACCTCACTTTCCTTATTATTAAACTCCTTAAGCTTGAAAAAAATTCTGCAAAGTAGTTTAACAGTTCCTGGTTGGAAAAAAAAAAAAGTAGTATCACTTTTTTTTTTTTTTTCTTCTTTCTTTTCGCTCAGAGTTTTATTATTAATTTTGGGTTTATGAGTAAGAGAAACCCTTTGAAATTAAAGTAAGTGTGAACGTATTCTAGGCATTGTTCCAGGCATTCTGGACAGCCCAGTGAACAAAACAAACATCCCTTCTCACTGTCATTAGTGTGGCCCGAAAGTCAGTCCATTCTGACTCACAGACACACGATGGGATAGAGTAGAATATGGGAGCAGATCGCCAGTTCCTTTCTTCTGTGGAGCAAGCAGTTGGTGAGTTTGAACCACTGCCCTTTTAGTTACCAGTTGAGTGCTTGACCACTGCACCGCCTGGTCTTCTAACACAGCACTGCCTAGCAGACACCCGTAACGTGAGCTACAGGTAGATGCACTTTTCAGTGTTCTAGTAGCGACATTAGAAAGTAAAACAAAACCAGGGGAAGCTAATTTTAGAAACATTCTTAACCCAGGACATAAAAAATAAATTTCAACATGTAATCATTATAAAAATGATTACTGAGATATTTTATGTTCTCCTTTTTTGGGGCTACTAAATCTTGAACCTTGGTATATATTTTACATTTATGGCATATCTCAATTTTGTGTGGCCATGGCTGCTATATTGGATAACTTCGCTTTAGACCATAGTGTTTTATTTTCTGTGGATCGTGAAGTCAGACCATTGGTCCAAAATAGAGAACAAGTTCTTTGAAGTCCCAGAGATACTTCAGATAACCAACACTCGTTTCCTTGTTGTTGTTGTAAAGTGCTGTCGAGTTGGTCTGACCCATAGCAATCCTGTATAGGGTTTCTGAGGAGCGGCTGGTGAGCTTAAACTGCTGACCTTGCAGTCCAATTGGCTTTGCAGTCTGGCACATTAGCCCACAGCACCACACCAGGACTCCACACTCGTTTCCTATTACCTGTAAAATCTTCCATGAATGTCACTTTCCTGTCTCTTAGGTGTCATATAGAAATAGGAGCACTGGTGTGCTGAAGGATAAGCACTGGGCTGCTAATCTCAGTGTTGGCATTTCAAACCCATCAGCCACTCCAGGGGAGAGGTGAGAATTTCTGTTTCTATTAAGATTTACGGCCTTGGAAACCATATACAGGCTTGCTATGAGTCGGAATCACGTTGATGGCAGTGGGTGTTTTATATTGGGTGGCACTGTGGGCTAGGCATTGTGCTGCTAACTTCAAGGTTGGCAGTTCAAACCCGGCAGCCACTCTGTGGGAAAAACATGAGGCTGTATTCTCCTATAGATTTGCAGTCTTGGTAGCCCAGTATAGGAGTTGACTGTGAGTTGTAATTGACTTGATGGCAATGAATTTGATTTGGGGTGTGGCTTACTAAACTTTAACCTTTTACCCACCTCACATGTGTCAAAAGTGTGTTCCCTAGTTTTCTATTTAATTGTTAAAATTATCTTTCACTGTAGACTGTAAGCTCAATGAGAGCAAGCACATTGCCTATCTTGTTCATTGCTGTATTCCCAGCAAATAGTTGGTGCAGGGTAATTTTTGGTTGGTTGACTAAGTGGCATTTGGGATCAGGTATCTGGTAGTGTAGTGGTTACGAATCGGGCTGCGAACCTTAAGTTCAGCGGTTCGAAACTACCAGTCGCTCCGCGGGAGAAAGATGAGGCTTTCTACTCCCGTAAGGATTTACACCCTCGGAAACCCTGTACAGGGTCGCTATGGGTCGGAACCGACTCGACGGCACTTAACAACAACAACATCTTACACTGGCTTGAATTTAACAAGTAAGAAAGATTCTTATACCCTCTAAGGAGTGTAGTGTGGAGAGATGGCTTAGAGTGGTACGAGTGTTTTAAAATCTGCATTGGGCAAGGGAAAGGAGGCTCAAAGAGTTTTATATGAGTCAGGAACCAGTGTCCCTTTAGAGCAAGGAGATCCAAACAAAATTCTTATGGGACAAACTTGATGAAGTCAAGAATATTGCTCCTGGATCTAAGCACAAAAAGTTATTTAGCTCAGCTTTCTGGAATTTTCACCTCTTGGTACTGCATAGTTTTCCTGGGGGGCTCTGGCTAGAAAATCGAGAATGGCCTTTAGCCATACTCCTGTGCCCAAGAACAGTTTTGGTACTGGTGGCAGTGAAAATAAACTTTTAATTGTAGTTACTTTCCCATTTCTGTAGTCTTTCTGTTTTCAGTTTCTACCATATTGATGGACTGTAACCTTATTATTCTACCTCTGTGGGGTATTTGAATTGTCTGGTTTTTTTTGGGACGTTCCTCTTCCCTCTAATTTTTTTGGGGTGCATTTAATACTTGTGCTTACAGTGAGAGGTGAGTTTTATTGCAGTGAATTAACCCACAGCACCACATCAGGACTCCTGGTATAGCATGTTGTTGTTTTTTTGATGTTAAGTGCCTTTGAGTCAATTCTGGCTCATAGCAACCTTGTATAGTGTTTCCGAGGAGTAACTGGTGAATTTGAACTGCCAATTTTGCAGCTTAAACTGAACTTGCAGTCCAGTGTTATCCCACAGCGCCACATCAGGACTCCTGGTATAGCATTGTTGTTGTTGTTAAGTGCCGTCAGGTTGGTTCCGACCCATAGTGACCCTTTATAGGGTTTCTAAGGAGCAGCTGGTGAGCTTGAACCACCAACCATGTGGTTCAAACCAACTTTGCAATCCAGTGCATTAACCCAGTTTCTCCATGCCTTTTCTAGTGCCTATTATTTTTCGTTCTTTTGGGTTGAGAGTAATAGCCATCTTATTATATGTGTCAAGAGGTATTTTATTGTGATTTTGATTTGCATTTCTCTAGTGGTGTGATGCTGTCAAATAATGCGCTGAAACACAAGGTCAGTTGGAACTCAAGGTCGTTGGTTCAAATTCATCAGCTGCTCTGTGGAAACACTATACAGGGCCGCTTTGAGTTGGAACTGACTCAGTGGCACTTAGTTTAGCAACAACAACAAAGTGACTTATGTTGGAAGGTCAGCGAAAAAGAGGGAGACCCTCAATGTGATGGATTGACACAGTGGCAGCAACAGTGGGCTCACATATAACAACAATCGTGAGGATGCCACAGGACCAGGCAGCATCTCGTTTTGTTGTACATAGGGTCGTTGTGAATTGGAACTGACTAGATGGTACCTAGCAACAACAGTGACTTAATGCCGAGTATTTTCACATACTTACTGGTCATCTTTTGGAGTCCTGGTGTGGTGCTGTGGGTAAATGCGCTGGACTGCAAAGTTGGCTGGAACCACAGGTTGGCAATTCAAGCTCACCAGCCATTACTTGGAACCCTATACAGGGTCTCTGTGGGTCAGAATTGACGTGACAGCACTGGTTACCAACAACAAGAACATTGGCATTTCTTAGGAAATTTGTACTTTGCTCATTATTTAGACATGGACAGTTTTTAAAAAGGAGAAATTTAATGGTCTTTTTATTAGTAAAATTTGTAATAAAAGTGATAAAAAGTATGACAAAAAAGTATAATATTTATGGGGTGAAAAGATCTTTGGTAAATTTCCCTTTAGCATTTTCTTAGAGGCTTACTAGTCATTAGGGAAACTACTTGTTACCAGTGTTCTCTTGTTAGAATTTATCCAACATAGTGTTACAATATGGTTTTTCAATATTACTTTACAGTTAACAGAAGATGAAATTGCAACCATTCTTAAATCTACATTGAAAGGACTAGAATATTTGCACTTTATGAGGAAAATACACAGAGATATAAAAGCTGGGAATATTCTCCTTAATACAGAAGGACATGCCAAATTGGCAGATTTTGGAGTGGCTGGTCAGTTAACAGTAAGTATAATACTTTTAGAAACATTTTTTGGCTTATTTGTCTAATTATGATTGTAACTAAACTTTAATAGCTTTTTTGTGTGTGAAAGAAATGGACAGCTGCATTGTTCTTGTGGAGAAATAATCATAATTTCAGTATTATTTGTTTCATTTATAGATAACATAAGAGACATGGAATCCATATGAAAATGTATCTAGTCATTCATATACTTAAATCCTTTATAAGGGAAATTACACCAGTTAGTTTTTATAGCTTTTATTGGAATTTGTTAGCAATTGCTTTTGAGTTGGTTCCAACTCATAGAGACCTAGTATAGAATTTCCAAGGAGCCACTGATGGATTTGAACTGCCAGCCTTGTGGTTAGCAGTTCAGGGCTTATCCAACAGTGCCACACCAGGTATGTTGTTGTTGTTGTTAAGTACTGTGGAGTCGGTTCTGACTCATCGTGACTCTACACAGGGTTTCTGAGGCTGCAAATCTTTACGGGAGCAGAAAGCCTCATCTTTCTCCCGTAGAACAGCTGGTAGTTTCGAACTGCTGACCTTGACGTTAGCAGCCCAATTCGTAACACTGTGCTATAGTACCATCTTTAATGACGTTAATGGAGGTATGAAGATAAGTTAGATGTGGACTTGGTTATTTCAGAATTCCTAAATGTTCTGTCATACCTAGTTGACATTTTAGGAAAAGCATTAATTTCAGATATCATCTGTTGTATTTGAGTGTTAACATAGGTTTTAAAGAAAATGTTAACGTGTGTGGCACGCTGTATGTACGATAAGCACTGGACCACAGAGTAAACAGTTTGAACTGCAAGGTCGGTGGTTCAAATCCACCAGCAGCTCCTTGGAAACCCTATTCAGGGTTGCTATGAATTGGAACCGATAAGATGACACTTCACACAACAACAGTGAAGAATATTTTGGCATAAAGCTTTTCATAGTGTTCCTGAAGTTATAATTATGTCTGTGTTATGCTATTGCAGGATACAATGGCAAAACGCAATACTGTGATAGGTACTCCATTTTGGATGGCTCCTGAAGTAATACAAGAAATAGGCTATAACTGTGTGGCAGATATCTGGTCTCTTGGCATCACTTCTATAGAAATGGCTGAAGGAAAACCTCCGTATGCTGATATACATCCGATGAGGGTAAGAAAATGACAGTTGTTAAAAATGATGTTATATGTGTTGTAGTTTTGTAATGTCAGTATAAACAAATATAAAGTAACTTAAATTCATTTCAATTTGGATTCTTTGCAAAAGGTAGAACAAAGATGAACAATTATCCCATTTCTTTTCCTTTCATATATTTAATTGTGAGGAAAAAAATGTTATGTTCATCTCTATATTCTTTCTCTTTCCAAAAAAGAAAGAAGTAATTTTTTCTTTGCTTTTCAGTAGAAGAAAGAATTGGTAAATCTTTGTGTTCTTCCTTTCTCATTGTGGTAGTTGATGAGCTGAAGGACAGTAGTTCTCATTTTTCTACCCACCCAGCACATGCTCTCTTTTTGTGTTTTTGTTTGCCCCTTTTAGCTTTTCTTGCTGAAAGTGATATTAAAAAAAAAAAAATCTTCATTTCTAACATTCCTACTTACCTGTAAAGTAATTGGGCTTATTTATTTTGTTTGTGTTTTTCAAGAAAATGGAAACATTTTTTGAGTATTATTACTATACTTCTGTATAGGCCATTTATGGGGTAATTTTTGAGTTTGAAGCATATATTTTCATGTTCAAATCTAATTGCTTATGCTTTAGGGTTTGTGATGCTACAGTTTTGAGGCTTTCTAGTGTGTGAATCTCAGTCATAAGTGTTATATACATTTATCTTTGTAAATTTATTGCCCTCTAGTGGCTGTAGTCACCTCACAGAGAAAAGACAGTAATTTTGAAGGGTGAAGGAAGTCTGGGTGTTTGTGTCCAGGAGAGAAGATGGTGTCAAGGTGACTAGACAGAT
This sequence comes from Chrysochloris asiatica, assembly GCF_000296735.1. NCBI lineage: Eukaryota > Metazoa > Chordata > Mammalia > Afrosoricida > Chrysochloridae > Chrysochloris > Chrysochloris asiatica. The sequence continues at coordinate 2,528,468 of NW_006408549.1, forward strand.
GACTGACTTTGTGAAAGAAATTGATGTGAAGAAAAGAAGGAAGGACTGCAATTTTAGATATCTGAAGTGGAATAAATTGGAATTACATAATTCCAATTTATTTTGCTAATTTGGATTGAAATTCACTAAGAAAGACCACAGTGTACCTATATTGAAAGTGTTTGAAAACCTGTCTTGTTGAGAAACTTGAAAGACAATTCTTTGACTAATTCAGTGGTACACAATGTTCCTTATAAATAAAGAATATAAAATCTGGTTAAGTGAAGAATAAAAATATGAATTGCTATTTGTTTGAAAATAACATATAAATAAACATGATTAGCATAAAATTAGGAGTGCAGATTTTCATACCTCCTCTGATTATTAGTTATCTGTAGTATTTTTAATTAGGATTTTTTAAGGTGACTCTCAAACTAGGTATATTTGAGTTTGAGTTAATCAAGTGTTAACTAAATTATCCAAAGCAACCTAGGTAAATCCAGCACTGATATTTAACTCTGATCTTGGATTATTTGTGCTCTGCTTCCTCCTTTTGTAAAACTTATTTTTAAACTAAATAATTTAACAATTTAGCCCTTTGCTAATCTCTCTAAGGGATTGCTGGTGTGGCGCTGTAGGATAAGTACTGGGCTGCTAACCACAATGTTTGCAGTTAGACCCTCCTCTCCTTGGAAAACTTAAACAGGATCGCTATGAGTTGAAACTGACTCAACACCACTTAATAACAACAACAACAACAACCTCTTTAATGGACAGCAAATAATGATAAAATATGGCTCCTAAGTTCAATGATCTTAAAATCTTACTTGAAAGTTTGAATTAACATTTATGAAATAGTAGAAATACATTATCTTTCCTTAAAAACAAACAAAACAAAACAGCATCACAAACTTCCTAGGATGCTACAAGTTTAAATTGTCCTCTTTTTTTCTAAGTTCCATCCCTGATTTTCTTCCTTTGTAGAGCCTTCTTTGATAGCTACTATCTTAGTCGAGTTCTTTTTCCCTATAACTTAATACGAGAGAAATTTAAAACATTTATAGGAAAATTTTGTTATCTTTTAATTCCATTTTTACCACAAACTTTTTGAAGTTTCTTCATATCTGAGGGTAAGTCAAAAAGTGATACTCCTAGGATTTCAGTTCATACATCCACGGCTTTATTCCAGACAAAATGAGTTTAGGTTAGTGGATGACTCCAGACGGGTTTTCTCTTAGACTTATTAGGGTACCTTCTAAACATAAGATTCAATCAAAACAGCGGCTTCAGAGGAAGATATGCTAGAATAGTTAAGTTCAAGGCAGAGAGGTCAGTTGAGAACATTATGGTGTCTGATTTTTGGGATTTCAAAGGGGTAATAGTGATAGGTTTTCTTGACAAATACAGGATGATCAAGGGCTTATTTGGAAGAAGAATTAAGAAAATTTAAAACTGCATTGGTGAGAAAAAGCCAGGAAAGTTGCACCAAGGAATTTTTTTCTATCATGATATAGTACCTCTGCTAATTTTTTGAGGGCATCAAGGCCTGTCCTGTAAGATTTCCCTGGGAAACCTTATTCCATTCACCCTCCATCCTTGATCTTTCTCTTTCAGACTTTTTTTGTTTCCTAAATTCATTTAAAAGGAACAAGATTTGAGTCCCTTGAAAATTCCCAAACTGCTGTTTGATGTGGTGTAAATGAAAGAGTGCAGAAATACTGCCTTCAGAAGTAGTACATGCACGTGGGTGGAGGCTATGTTAACAAATAATACCTTCACAACTTGATAGTTTTATTCAATAAAGGTATCTGCTTGTGTACAATACTGTTGACTTACTCTCATAGAAGACCAGTCCTGACTCTACAGTACTTTGGATAGCTTAGCAAATATTGACTTGTATATTTCCAAACACCGTTTAATGTTAACTTGCTATTTAAATTAAATGATCATCGTTGAGATTTTTCTGATGTTTGTGAATTATCTCATAGAGTATGAACTGTATGTATGGGAATCTGTCTGGGTCAGTTATGTTGCAGATACAAGGTTTCCAAAATGTGAAGTTTGACTTGAAAGCTTGAATTTCTATCATTGTCAACAATGTTGTTTTCCTTAAAATGACAGGTTAACTTGGTTCATTTTCCAAAACCTGTCTGGTAGACATTCAAGTGTGAATAACCACAGTTTTTCTGTCAGTTATTCTGTCAAGTAAAGAATGACACTCAGTGATAAAAGCAGGTAGTTTAGCTCTTCTTTAGTCACACCATTGCCTTTTCTCATGTTAATCCGTGTTCTCTGAGGGCAACAGAAATGCTTTATTTCTGATGACATCCCTCTGGTCACACAGAATATTTAAAAAGTATGTATGTACTCAAGGTTGGACATTTTATAAAATGAATGATCTTTATGACTTCATTAAGGTTTAGAAATACTTTGGTAGAAGATGGGGTGGGAGCATAAAAGAAAAGGCTGTCTAAGAGAGAAACAAGATGATGCAGGCCTAGTTAAAGTTAGAAAGTGACTATATGCGGTCTTCAGCCCTGACTTGTGGGCTTTCTTCTAGCAATGCTTAGCAGTGGGGTGGAGTACAAACTCAAACCCTGAGTCAGGGGTTTGGATTTAATGAAAGAGTGTCTGAGAAAGGTGTGACCACAGGGACCGTAAGAATGCTGGTGAACTTGTCATGATGTGCACGGTCAAAAGCCTTTGCGTAGTTAATAAAGCAAAAGTAAACATCTTTCTGGTATTTTCTACTTTCAGCCAAGATCCATCTGACATCAGCAATGGTATTCTTAGTTCTACATCCTCTTCTGAATCTGGCTTGAATTTCTGGCAGTTTCCTGTTGATGTTCTGTTGCAGCCACTTTTGAATTATCTTCAGCAAAATTTGACTTTTGATGATTTCCACATTCCATTGGGTCACCTCTCTTTGGAATGAGCACAACTATGGATCTTTTCCAATTGTTTGGCCAGGTAGCTGCCTTTTAAATTTCTTGGCATAGATAGGTGTGTGCCTTCAATGCTGCATCAGTTTGTTGAAAGATTTCAGTTTGTGTTCCATCAGTTCCTGGAGCCCTTTCACCAGTGCTTACAATGCACCTTGACGTCTTCCTTCGGTAGCACATGATTGGCATGTGATCATATGCCTTCTCTTGAAATGGTTGAACATTGACCTTTTCTTTTTGGTACAGTGACTCTGTATATACCTTCCCTCTTCTTTTGATGCTTTTTGCATCATTCAGTATTTTGCCCAGAGAATCCTTCAATATTGCAAGTTGAGGTTTGAATTTTGTCTTCAGTTCTTTCAGTTTGAGAACATGATGAGCATGTTCTTCCCTTTTGGTTTTTTAACTCCAGGTGTGAGCACAATTCATTATAAAACTTTATCTTCTCAGCTGGCTTTGAAATTTTCAGTTCAGCTCTTTTACTTTCTCATTTCCTGGAGGGCAAGTTTCAGCATCTCTTCTAACATACAACATACTCCTTTTTTTTAAACTTCTTAATGTGAATTGAGAGAACACAAGATCATCAACTTTACTGTCAACCAATCATATGTTTTGCTTCATCTCAATGATTACACACTCCTCCCTGCAACAACTTATCCTGCTTCCTTCCTGTGGCCTCCTTTTATACCTTATTTTTCACAAATCAACAAAGCAAAAATATTTCATGTACACATATAAAACAAAAAATATATATTCATTTAAATGTCCAAGGGCACATTTTGCAACCCAGCCTCCTGCCCGCAGGCACACAGCCTTTCTTAGTCCATGTACGTAGAGTCTTCAGCTGCTCTGTCCTCTCCACACCAACACTTCTGCCACCATCTCTGCTGTAGCTGCTTTTCTAAGTATGATCTCATGCTCCACTCATACTCTCTCTTCTTGATGGTCTTGGGATCATCTGTTCCTGAAATAAAAGATTAACTACTTCCACTTGTAGTTACACATCTACAATTACAGTTGTGACACTCTCAATTAATCCTGCTAACTGTTACTCACAATTGAATCATAAAATCCTATCACCATCACCCCCCGTTTTCTGAAACTAAGCACACTCATGAAAGCTGGTAAGCCAACTGCTTCGTGCCTTGATAACCCCCCATTTTTGATAGCCAGTGGCTGTATCCCCCAGTGGCTAGGTCAGTGCCCATAGGCTCGGGAGTTTAAACATCTCCCTAAACTTTAGACCAACCGGCCCTTCCTCTTCTCTCACTCTTCCCAAGGTCAACAGGTGTCAGTGGAACATGGCCAAACTCAGCTCATTGTTTATTGTTGTGTTTCCCCCACTTCCACTCACAGGTAGATCAGGGTGGTCAGTAGCAAGCATGCAAGACTGCTTGCTGGTTTCCTTTGAGTTTCAGTCTTAGAAAGAGGATTTCCTAATGGGATGACTTTTTTTGCTTTGATACCTCCAAAGCAAACTGCATGCTTGATGTTCTCATAGCTAAACAGTCTGCTTTTGTCTGCTGGTCTTTCAATAAAAGTCTTCTGTTCACCCAGCTGTACTGGGTTGGTCTGCCTGTCTTTTGAAGGGTTCTGGGTGGGGCTCAGGATTCCTCCAAAGGCCCCATAGTCCACAAAGGCTTAACAAGAAGCTTATTTCCCTGGGCAAATTCTAATTCCCCTTTCAACTAATCCAATCAGTTATAGAATAAAGACAGGTTTACATGCATTCTGTAATCATAATTTCCAATATTCATTTCCATCACACTTAAATGTCTATGTTAGGTGAGTAGGCAGATGAAATCAATATCCATAAGACAGTGTGGCATATAAACATTTTTCCTCCTTTACCCATTCGGATTACTGATAAAACCGTTTTTGTCTTTTTCTTTCTTGTTTTCTTTAATGACCTTTTGCGTTCTTTTGTATGATGTTCTTGATGTTGTTTTCTCACAGCTCTCTTGTGTTCAGTGACTGTGTCTAATGCATAAAATTTGTGCTTGAGATGGTCTCTAAATTCAAGTTGGATATGTTCAAGGTCATTATTTAACTCTTGTGGACTTGTTTTCATTTCCTTTAGGTTCAGTGTGAACTTGTATATAAGCAATTGATGATCTTTTCTACAGTCTGCCCCTCACCTTGTTTTGGCTGATGATATTGAGCTTTTCCACCGTCTCTTCCCACAGATTTACCATCTGGTAAAGTCTATGTGTATAGCCACCTTTTATGTTGTTTAAAAGGTGTTTGCAATGAAGAAGTCATTAGTCTTACAAAATTTTATCATGTGATCTCCAGCCTCATTTCTAACACCAAGGTCATTATTTTCCAACTACTGATTCTTCCTCTTTGTTTCCAGTTTTGGCATTCCAATAACCAGTAACTATCAGTACATCTTGACTGCATGCCTGATAAATTTCAGACTGAAGAAGTTGGGAGAATTCTTCAATTTCATCATCACTGGCTTTAGTGCTTGAAGAATACATTTGAACAGCAGTGGTGTTAACTTGTCTTCCCTGTTGTCTGGATATTATCCTATTGCTGGACTTTCAGATAGATCTTGAAATGTTCTTTTTGAGCATGAATGAGACACCATTCCTCTGCAATTTTTGATCCTCGGCATAGTAAGGCACATGAAAGCTTTACTCCTTTCCCGTCACCATGGACAGCTTCAAGGAGACAGCTCTTTCTCAGTCACATTTAAGTGCCTTCCAACCTGAGGGGGTCATCTTTCGTCTCTATAGTTGATGATATTCTAGTGCTATTCATAATGTTTTCATCTTCTAGCACTATATATGATCATGCTCTATTTCTATTCATAAGATTTTCAGTTGTTAAACATTCAGAAGTGGTCCTTTTCTCCTAGTATGTCTTAGTCTGGAAGCTCCACTGAAACCTGTTCACCATGGGTGACCCTGCTAGTATTTAAATTATTGATGTTATAGCTTCCAGCATCATAGCCACACACAGGCCACCACAGTAGGATACATTGACAAGCAGTGGCAAGATGTTGATAAGATGATATAATTCAGCTGTGATTGTTATCAGAGTTAATTGTGAATTTAAAAACTCAAAACTCTCAGTGGATTTAAAATGAGCCATCTCAGAAGCAGGAGTAGGGATATCAGTACCATTAAAAGAATAGCTAGGAATGGAGTGCATCCTTTGGATTCAGAGCTTCCTGTGCATTGAACCTCTTTGATCCAGAGACAGAAAGCTGGGACATCAGATGGCTGGTAGAGGGCCAACAGCCTAGAACCTAGAACCAGAGCACAAGACAAAGCCATGGGCCAGCCCATGCAGCAAGTAAAAGTGAGTTACCTTGCACTGGAGACTTGCTTGCAAAGTGGGGTACCTCTAGGCACTTAATTGTTTGCTGATCCAGAGAGCTAGAGCCACATGCCTTCAGGCTTAGTCTTGGGGTGGAGTGGTGTGTCCTGTGGGTATTTGTCAGCAGCACTAAAAGAGCTTTATAACATCGTCTGGGCAGTGAGAAGCCTGCCTGTGGGCACTGCTTAGGAGAAGCTATCCTGACTAGAACATTTGTGCCCTGAGCACTTCTGACCCTGAGTCGTAGATTGTTAACTTCCTTAATAAACCCTGTGTAACTGTGAGTATGTTCTGTGCGGCCAGTGCAATGAATTCTTGAACCCAACATAAGTGACGTGTACCGTGGTAACGATGGTTGATTAACAGAACAGAGTTGCTGCTACATAAGTAAGCCACAAATTGAAACTGATTAAGCTTTATGTAAGACATATATCATGTGTATCATATAGTGTGAGGAATAGGAAGAATTTAGAGGTGGCCCTAAATTAGAAAATGGAAATGATTACTTTAAACTGAAAATTTATAGTTAATTGAGGTTGGATCATTTGAAGGTATTAAGGCTGATGCCATCTGTTTTGTATACTGTAATTTATCAGATTGATACATTCTCTTATCTTTCTAGAGGCTAGAATAAGAGTATTTAGAAGATACAGATTTCAAGGAAGAATCTTCTAATAAAAGGAGGTATTATATACTGGTCTTAGCTGATGACAAGGGATAAACTAAGTTTCTTGCTAGTTTTGTTGTTACTATTTTAAAGAACCTTTCAGTGCAGATCTTCACATTGTTAGTGGAATAATTATAACTTCATGTTTTAAAATATCTACAAGATCCTTTATTCATAAATAGGTGCAAGGAGAGCATGTGAATGGCACCTTTTTCTGTGTAAAATGCCTCCTAATTTATTCTTGGAGTCCTGGTGTGGCACTGTAGAATAAGCACTGGACTGCTAATCACAAACTCAGTGGTTCAATCCTATGAACCACTCCTCGGGAACCCCATACAGGGTTGTTGTGAGTTGGAACTGACTCAATAGCACTTAACAACAACAACAATTTATTCTTGAGCAGAGATTGTCATATTTTATATGTGGATTTCTAGAAAATTGCCTCTTAAATGCTTTCAATCCTTTCCTTAAGTCACAATTGACATGAATACTCCTGAAATACTATTTCTGTGTTTTATTGAAAGTGGTTAGTAAAAGTCATTATTGTATGAGGGGACTTCAAAAAGCTTATGGAAAAATTCCATTATCGTTTAATTTCATTTTTCCTTGACCTTTTTGAATCCCCTTGTATTGTTGTTGTTGTTGTCAGGTGCCATCGAGTCGGAACCGACTCATAG
>NW_006408549.1:2536839-2547699 GCF_000296735.1 Chrysochloris asiatica
TGAAAGAATACAACCCTGTCTCACACCTTTCCCAATTTTAAAACATTCAGTGTTCCCATGTTCTGTTCGAACAACTGCTTCTTGGTCTAGGTATTATGTAGAAATAAAATACTAAATCTAAGACCCTTTGTTATTTCTTCCTTTGTAATCAGTTCATTAAGAAGTTTTTGAGTCAAAATGGTTTAAATTCCCTGTTTATATGCAAATGACCTGCTAGTTTTAAAGTAAATGATTTATTTGTATTTATAGATGTATTTTGTTTCATGCAGTACATGCGTTCTGAAGAAGTTGTATAAATATTTATTAGTTGTAAATCAGTGTTTCAGATTCTCTGGATGTTATTTTTTAAGATAATTTTTTAAAATGAACCCTTAAATGAGATACTCTTAGAAGTTTTCTGCCCTGTAAATATGTATATTCTTTTGGTGGGATATACTTGGATTATCAAAAATACTAAAATGAAATAGTTCATATTAAAATACTTTGGATTCGATATTAACTTTAAAGTGGAAGAAATATATATTCTGAGATAGAGGCAGGACAATTGATTTAGAAACTGGTTGAAAAGTTTATCTATTGTTTTACATAGGTTATTTTGTATAAACAAAACTAAATGTCATCTAGGTATGATTGTATTATGTTTGAGACAGGTACCTGGAATTGTCTCCCTGTATTGGAATCCTGGTGTGGTACTGTAGGTTAATGTGCTAGACTGAAAAGTTGGTTTGAACCACCAAGTAAGCATTTCGAGCTCACCAGCTGCTTCTTGGAAACACTAAGCAGAGTAGCTATGGATTGCAACTGACTCAGTGGCACTTAACAACAATAACAACAACCACAAAAACAATTGCTTGCTGAAAGTGAAGAGGATTTAAAATACTTACTGATGAAGATCAAAGACCACACAGCCTTCAGTATGTGTTGTACCTCAATGTAAAGAAAACAAAAATCCTCAGCACTGACGCAATAAATAAATGTCAAAGACTTCATTTTGCTTGGATCTATCATCTTCACTCATGGAAGCAACAGTCAAGAAATCATATACTGCATTAGGCAAATCTGTGGCACAAGACCTCTTTAAAGTGTTGAAGAGCAAAGATGTCAGTTTAAAAACTGAGGTGTGCCTGACCCAAGCCATGGTAATGTCAGTAGCCTTGTATGGCATGTGAAAGTTGGACAGTGACTAAGGAAGACTATAAAAGAAAAATTGATGCATTTGAGTGTATGGTTGTTAAAAAATATTAAAAGTACCATGAATTGCTAGAAGAACAAACAAATCTGTGTTAGAAGAAGTACAACCAGAATGTTCCTTGGAAGCCAGAATGAGACTTGACCTCTCATATTTCAGACATAGTTTCAGAGGAACCAGTCTCTGGAGAAGGGCATCATGCTAGATAAAGTGGAGGGTCAGCGAAAAAATAGGAAGATGCCCAATGAAATGGATTGGCATAGTGACCGCAGCAATGGGCTCAAACTTAACAATTATGAGGATGGCACAGGCCTGGGCAGTGCTTTGTTCTGTTGTGCATAAGGTAGTCATAAGTTCGTAAGTCAGAATCAACTCGAGGGCACCTAGCAACAACAATAACAGCAGCAGTTTTTCCTTCCTTTAATTCCTTCTGTAGATCTTTAGTGTACACTGACCATATACTAATGAACTCTGATGGGTCCAGGTTTGAGGACTGGTGGTTAGAGAGCAAACATCTTCCTGTTTTCTTGGAACGTCCAGTCAGGGAGAATGAGTTATTTTTTTTTGCTGATTGTTGTATCCTAATGAAATGGCTTACTGCAGAAATCTAATGTTAGAATTATATATCTTGTTTTATGGAGAGAGGGAAAGGTATATGCTCATTTGTTTAGAATATAAGACTACACATTGTAACAAATTTTATTCAGCAATATGAAATCCAAACAGGGTCAATGTGAGTCGGAATTGACTTGATGGTACTTAAAAACTACTGCAACAACATACGTGTATTAAGTCCTGGTGTGGCACTATAGGATAAGCACTAGACTGCTAACTGTAAAGTCAGTGGTTCAAACCCACCATCTACTCCTTAGAAACTCTATACAGGGTCACTGTGATTGGAACTGACATGATGGCACTCAACAACAACAACACTATGTGTATTGTAAATTATATAGTTATAGGTCAGAATTTAGAATTACAAATGTTATTTTACCATTACATATAGCATTTTTTTTCCTCTTTTGAACTAAAACTCCATGTTCCTTTTTTATTCCCATTGTTGACTTTATTTCCTCTGATTGTCTTGTTTATCTCAATGTAATAGCATGTGTGTCTGCACACGCGCGCTCACACACACACACACACACACACACACACACACACCTACTTCTGCTTTCTTTCATTGTTCTTTGTTTTTCAGTTGCCTTTCTTTCTCCTATCCTTCCTGTTCCCTGCATTTTATAGCTGATGATTTTCGTCAGTGCTTTGGTTCTGTTAATCGTGCATTCAGATCAGAGATAGCCAAGGATGCAAAGGAAAGGAGTGGGGCAAATTGGATCCTTGGAGAATGTGAATGGTGCTTCCCAGGCATATGGTTTTTCACTACATTTGCAAGTTAAGAGTTCTTCTCTAGTGTGGTCCTAATACACATAGGGGTAAAAGGCATTCCAGCTCCTAAATTGGGGATTAAGGTTTATTACAGGGACAGTTTCAACATGTTCCTGCCCCGTTGGAGTTATTATTTCCAAAGAGAGGAAGAAATGGGAATCAGAATAAACATATCTCAGCTTCTTCTGGTTGAACGTGCTGGGGTCACCCCTGAGGCTTACATGGGGTAGATGAATTCCTGCTCTTAATTTATATTCAAGCCTTGCTGTTGTATTGCCAAGTGCTCTGTAGACATGATTGGTTTGGTAGCTATTGAGGAAACAATCACTATTTTCCTAATAACATATGAATTACATGAAAATGAATATGTTTGAGACGTGTTTCTAGTAAGTGTTGAATAAAGTGGAATTATTAAGCAAGAATTAAACTAGAGTTCCTCTTTTTAAGATTTTAATATGGACTATTGACGAACGCCATATTTCTGTGCTTGTGTAGGAGAATTTAAAGGAGACTCTTTAAATTGACATTTAAATGAATGAAAGATGGCATTTACATAGAATTGAGGTTTTTTTTCTTTTAACATTTTTGACTGTGATCCATGGTATGAAATATCTTTTACTCCTTTATGAATACACACATATCTTAAACAAAATATTCATGAAATAATACATATCCTTACTACTTGTGATTCATTCTGACTTCTATTCTGTCACAATATTCTATTTATTATTGTATTCTGTTAAAGTTCTTCCTTTCATTAAGAAAAATGGTAGTTCAAATACACTGAATTGATTTCCTGACCCAGTACTAGTTTGCAACTTGCAGTTTGTAGAGCAAGAATCTCTGAACCTGGCTTTGGAAGACTAAATTCTTCCAGTGCTACAATGCTTTCTTTGTTGCCACTTGCAAGTTGTGTTGTGATCTGGTGATTGAGACTTGTGTGCTCTGAATCAATTTCATTTTCTCTGAATTAGTTGTAACTGACCTTATTCTGTCTGTTCAGAAAGTTGTGAAGATCAAATGAGATCGCATATATGAACAGTACACGTGGAATATTAAATACTAAGGAAATACTTGAAGTCCTGGTGTGGTGCTGTACAAGAAGCACTAGAATGCTAACTGCAAAGTAGGTGGTTCAGACCCATTAGTCATCCTTGGAAACCCTATACAGTGTCAGTATGAGTTAGAAACAACTCAGTGGCACGTGACAACAACATATAAACACAATGCTGTATTGTTAAGTTACTTTTTAAAAAAAATCTATATTGTGAATTAAGGAGCTCTGGTACAAGTTGGGTTGTTAACTGCAAGGTCAGCAGTTCAAATCTTCCAGACATTCCAAGGGAGAAAGATGAAGCTTTCTGCTCCAGTAAAGATTTACAGCCTCGGAAACTCTTATACAGAGTCACTGTGACTCAGAACTCATTCCATGGTACATAATCACCCACCATCACTGTATTGCGAATTGGATGAATGTTTACAGAGCAAATCAGTTTTCCATTCATCAATTCATACATACTTGGTTTCATATAATTTTATTACAGTCCCCACAGTGTAGCATCACTTATCCCACTTCCTCCCTGCGGTTCCTGTTTTCTGTTCCTTCTTCTTTCCTAAACCTGAACATTGTCCTCAAGCAAATGCTGCCCTTTTGATTTCAAATGTTTGATTAATTTAAAATACCTCCCTAGTAGTATTCCCCGTGTAGACGTCTCTGTGGCTGGAACTGAGCCATGGGGTTAGTTCATTTCCAGACCTGAAGGGTTACGAAGGGCCATAGTGTTGGCAGGTCCCCCATCTCTGTCTGACAAGTAAGTGTAGTCTTTACTATGATTTTCAGTTTTGTTCACTTTCTGCTCTGTCTAGTACCTTCTAGTGTGATTCGTTTTCAAGCAGTATGAAGTAGTAGCTGGATATCATACAGTTCTTCTGGTCTCAGGATTGTTGAGACTGATGTTTGCGTGGTCCATTAGCCCACTGGACTAATGTTTCGATGCGTCCATTAATTTTCTTCATTCTTATTTTTGCTAGATAGGGAGAGACCAATAGTTACATCTTTAGATGGCCACTCATGCGTTTTTAAGATCCCAGTCAGCACTCAGACAAACTAGAGTGTAGAACATTGTCTTCGTGGATTATTTTATGCCAGTTGACCTTGATATCCCCAGAACCTATGCTCCTGCGCTCCCAAGACCCACGAGTCATTCCTTCAAGGTGTCTGGTTAAGTCTAAGAAGTTTTCATATTTCTGCCCCATGTAAGCTCCACTACATTCATAGATGCATTTGCAACAAAGATAAGTACATTTGTAGAAATATGATCTGTCAAAGACTATTTTGAGCTTGCATGACTAGCCAGACATATACTTGTAGCTCCATTGGTATTGGAGGATTGTGATTATAAAAGCATTTACGTCGGTCTTGAACTCTTGCACTCCTCCCATTACCTTCCTCTGTCTCTATCATTTTTTGCTGACCTCCATTTTATAGTATTACAGCTCCTTCACCCAAGTTAACTATGTGTCCACCCTCTAGCCAGTAATTTACCTTCTTTCCTTTCCACCCCTGGTAACCATCAAAAAATACTTCTTTAAGTGTGAAAACCTTAACTTTTTTCATCATTGGTCTCAGACAATATTTGTCCTTTTGTGGTTGACTTTTCACTTAGCATAATGTCCTTGAGGCTCATCTGGTTGCCTTTTAAATAACAATTACCATTGTTTTCTGAGGAACTTCTGGCTTTGGGAAGAACCAGATAGTCCTCTCAGAAGGCTTTGTCACTATCTGACTTTGTTTTTTTGTCATCCAGTAGGGTTGGAGGTGGAGTTCTAGTGTGGTGCTGTAGGATAAACACTGGACTGTTTACTGTAAAGATGGTGGTTCAAACCTACCAGCTGCTCCTTGGAAACCCTACACAGGGTTGCTATGAGTCAGACCCGACTAGATGCCACTTAACAACAGCAACAACAGTGACAAGGTTGGAGGCGGGGAGTGTTGTGTCTCTGTAGGATAAGCACTGGACTGCTAGCCACAAGCCCACCAGCTGCTCTGTGGGAGGAAGATGAGGCTTTTAGCTCCTGCAAAGATTTACAGCCTTAGAAACCCTATATAGTGTCACTATGAGTTGGACCCAACTCAATGGCAATTAACATCGTAACAAAAACAACAACAGGGTTGGAGGTACTAGAACTTTGGGTAGTCCCCAGAGGAGTCAGCCTTTCTGTACCTGAACAGGCTTGCTGTAGCTGTGCACCATTGAGTCTGATCTGACTCCTAGCAGCTTTGTCTAGAGTTGCCAGGGCTGTTATTCTGTATGGATGCAGAAGCCCTCATTTTTCTCCACAAGAGTGACTGGTGGATTCACAGTGCTAACCTTGTGGTTAGCAGTCCGGCGTGTAACCCACTGTGCTACCGGCACTCTTTCTGAATATGCTTAGTGTCAGTTTATTACCAGGAGAGGTTGCTGAAAGTTTAAGCTGAGATGACTTCTGTAGCTTCTACTGGAAACAGTATGGAAAAAAAGGAAAGAAAAAACCTGAGTCCATCAGTACAGAATACATGTGGATTTTTTCTGTTTTAATCCCAGGTCAGACTATGATAAATAGATATTTTCTACTTCTTGATTTTGCATATTTACCTATATGCTAGCCCAGGAAAATGAGCTTTTTCGGGGGCAGAGAATTCAGGAAGTCATTGGAATTTCACTTACATATTGGGTGTTGCAGATGCGTGTTTCTCTGGTAAACGTCCTTGCTTTTCATCAAATGAAAACAAGGGCTATTTGAAACAAGACTCCTTGAGCCCAAATGATTGAGAACTGTGGCTCAGTCTTGTTATATTAAGTATGTAGGTTGCCTTTTGTTTTTGGTTTACCTTTTTATTTTAATCAAAACATATCGCTATTCTGTGCTATAATCTAGAACCAGTAAATATATGTGTACATTACCTCTATAATATTCCTCACACTTTATACTTTTTTTGCAAGACTAAGTCTAGTAACTGCCATGATTTTCTCATTCCACTGATTAGCAATATCCCTTTGCTGACTTCTATGACCTTATGTAAAAAGCACCCTTTAACTTACTATCTATTACCATGTAGTTTTATGTAGTTGTCCCTACTAGTCTTAGGTTTAAATGCAGGTGTGTTTCATATTTGCATGTTAAATTGAGCCTAACAGAGTAACTGGAACATAAAAGCATCCAGTAAGTATTTTTGCTGAATATGTGCTCAGTTCCCTTTCCTGTGTCAAATATACTTTTGTGGTATTGATATTAAAATCTGCCAAGCTCGGATTATTCTATCTTCCAATAATTAATTCTCTACTTGTAACTTAGAGTAAAATTAAGTGAAATAAAGTAGAAAGGAAAGAAATTAAATGTTGATAAAGTACAACTTTAAATGCCTGTCATTGCTTATGACCTGCCCTTCAAATTTGTAGTTAGCACAATTTAAAATTTAAATGAATGTATTTGGTACTTTAGGTCTTACTTCCTTGTCAAAGGTCATTAGAAACCACTCTAATAAGCACCCTAAGTGCCTTTGCACAATGACTGTGCAATGGTGATATAATTGTTGAATTATAGGCATTGTTGAAGATACATTATTTAAAACAATTGCAGTTGTGTAGATTTATTACATTAGTCATAGTGCCTTTTCTTTTTTTTTTAAAAAAACATTAGTCATAGTAACTACTCAGGGTAGAGAGGCCTAAGCTAGCATTTATTTTTGAAGACATAAAGAGCTAGGGATGCCTCTGTGGGTTGAGAGGTATGTTTATGCTGAGGGCTGGTGCTGATTCTGCAAATTCAAGTATATAGTACTTAAAAATTCAACATATTTAAAAATGAAGTTCTGTCTCCAATATATTAGCTTTTAAAATTCAGCATGGGCAGACATAGTTTTAAACAAATGACGATGAACAACATATACCTAATTTTTTAAAAACTATGCATTTTGGTTAAATTTCCACAGAATGGGATTCTTAACTGTCCTAGAGGGTTATATTAATTACAGATTAATTACATTTGATTATGCTAACTTGGTTTTCCATATAACTTTTACATGATTAGAATCATCTTCATTACATCTGGGATCATTTAAATAGCATAATTATGTGTAGTTGTGCTAAGTAATGAAAGGCAAGAGATAAATGATCAGCAGCGACTTTATAAGCATTGCAGTAAGTGCCTTATAAACCGAAGGTCACCATTTTAATTGGAAGCCTTGTGAATCTCTTAAATTCTGTAATCAAATGAGTAATATCAAAGGAAGAAGTAATTTAACACAACAATTGTGGCTTACACTGAACATATGTTCTTCTTAATAAGTTGCATTATGGTCTTTAAGGACTTGTATGTAGTTACTGCATTTTGGTTCATTTGATACCCACAGTTTTTCTTAATTTTTATTAGTGAGTTGTTACAGTGGTTAACAAGAAATACACAGATTTAAGTTGCAATAGTTTTCCCATAGTTACATGATCTAACTTCACAAGCTTTTTGGACATATGTAGATGCTTTTCTATTTTGCTTTAGTTATGACATACAATTGATATAGGCAAGCATGAAAGCTTGGGCAAATTTTCATTGCTTTTTCTGGATCTTGCTCAGGTTCTGTGGTATTTATGTAAAGCACAATTTTGTTACTTGGGAATGCATGTTGAAATTATCATGCGCACTATTTTGCTGTAGGCCCATTGGCACCGCCACAAAGGTAATACACTGCCAGTAGGCCATTTCCTTGTCGGCTGCATTTACAATTTAATAGAAATATTACATGACTTTTTAAACAAGTGTTTTGGCAGGGAGGAAATGGCAGATTCCATGCAAACAAGCATAGCTTCCTTTCCTTAACCACACTCCAGCTACTCAAGGAATTGCACTTACTTTCAAGTTTGGGGGCTTAGGGGTCGAATGGGAAACGCAGATTGAAAGAGGAATGACATTGGTATTTACTATAAAATGGTTATATATATTTTAACTGCTGGATTTTGTTGCTGTATAGTTGCAGTGAGTGACATCAATATGTTTCTAAATTAGATGTGAAGTTATTTTTATACAGTTCACCTGGCTGGGAATATCTGGTTTTGACTGGTTTAAAAGGTCAAGACTGCCAGATAGGCTCTAAGATGGTAGTATTGATTTTTATAGGTTGTAGTTTGGGCTTTGTTATGTAAATTGGTACTTCATGACATTTGTCCCATTTTATCTCAACTATGATTTTTATCTCCAAGATGAATCACTTTGGAGGCTAGAGAGTATAAAAGGAAATCTTGGTTGACTTATTAGCACTAATATAAAAATAATGGATTCACATCACATCTTTTGGTCCATCTGTTTTCATTGTCTATAATGTATTTCAAACTTGAAAGGTCACATGTATAGTTTTAAAATTTGGAATGGGGGAGTTATTCCAGTCTGTTCCATTCTTACTTAGTTATCTGTATCTTAAATCATTTGTAGTTTTAGATAAAATGCTGCCCTTTCTAATTTTACAGCATCTTATACTTTGGAAACTGTAGGGGGTAAAAAATGTGCTGTTCTTTTTTTAGCTTTATTGTGGCCACGTTCTACTTTTTAGTGTAGCTCCCAACTTTTTCTACTGTAGGAAAAGAGAATACTTTATAGCAAAGGCTTTTCCCTTCTCTTCTCTTCCTGTTTCTAGCTTCTTAGCCAGTTGATCTGGCAGCAGCTGCACTGAGTTATGCTGTTGTCGGGTGGTAGAGACTGGCATTGGGTGTGTTCTTATAGCCAGCATAGCATTGGCTTTGTTATTTTCCATGTTTCAATGTGTTGGTAATGGACATATGGACATCATATGTTTCAAAAGTACTGTAGGAAGCCAATTTGAACTGTTTCCATTTGCCTCAAGTCCAATCATGATATTTATTTTTCCATGGCACTTACCCAGATTATGCATACCTCCTGCTTAGCTTGTGTCATTGCCACCATGAACTGTATTTCTTCTGATTGCCCCCATTTTTTCACAGTATCTAATTGCCTCTTTTCCCTTAGCTTTTTGTACAGCATTGATTGATGTTTATAAAATATCCCAAGATCTCTTAGATAACGGATACTCAGGTGCATAGTAGTACAGTGTTCTGCTTGTGCTTTGTTTATACATAAGAACAATTTTATATCCAGTATTAAAGACTCGGATTGAATATTCAAATGGGAAAATGAGAAAAGTAACCAGATAGGTTTAGGAAACACTGCTTACTTTTAGTTATCAACAGTAACAACAATGCAATCACTTTGATAGATCAAGTCATAGTTTTATTTCTCAAATTTGAAGGTAAGATTCTAGATGTTCTATTTTAGGCTAGAGAACATAAGACTATATTATTGTTTACCATAGCTATTCTTCAGCTGTCTAGCTCTCTGTAAAGTCATTCTGATTTTCAGAATATGATTAAATGATTTGCTTTCACTTCATGGCATTAGGCAAGCCAACTATTGCTGTTAGTATTGCCATGGCTATAAGCTTATAGACTCACAAGTATGCAATTAATTATTCATTCTGCTTGTATTTGCTGAACACCCACTATGTGCTAAGTATTTTTCTAGGTGCTTGGGCTGCAATGCTTAAAGAAAAAAAAAAAAGATTTATTGCGCTTATATTTTAAGTGGGAGAGAGATAATAAAGAAGAAAAATCATTATAACATCTAGTATGTTAAATAAATAACAGATAATAAATAGTACATTTGCCTATTAGATGCTAATGACTACTATTGTAGGCAGTTTCAGAGCACTTAATTGTGCTTATGTGGAACCTGTTCACAGACTAGGAGGCAGTTGTTTGAACAGAAGTACTAGGTACTGAATGGTTTAACATCAGGAGAAGTGTGCATCAAGGTTGTGTTCTTTCACCATACTTATTCAGTCTGTATGCTGAGCACATAATCCAAGAAGCTTGAATGTATGAAGAAGAACATGGCATCAGGATTAGAGGAAGACACATTAACCTGTCATATGCAGCTATGATACAACATTGCTTGTTGAAAGTGAAGAAGACTTAAAATATTTACTGATGAGGACCAAAGACTGCAGCCTTCATTATGGATTGCACCTAAATGTAAAGAAAACAAAAATCCTCATCACTGGACTAATAAATAACATCATGATAAATGGAGAAAAGGTTGAAATTGTCAAAGACTTCATTTTGCTTGGATTTAAAATCAACACTCATGGAAGTAGTAGTCAAGAAATCACAGAATAGGAGAACAAACAAGATGGCGGATCGGGTGGACGTATAGCAGAGAGCTCCGCCAACAACAACACA